>NW_026530320.1:682853-1024280 GCF_026979565.1 Vidua chalybeata
GTAGAATACATCTTGCCTTGCAATCTAGGACAATAGTGGAGGGTCTTGAGGATTTTTTTGGGGGGGGGGTTGTGGAGTACTTTCTTTTTTGAGAGTTGTGAGAAAAATAGTTCTAACATTTCCTCAGTGTTAAGCAGCAGAATGATAATCTTTTAGAGTCTGAACCAAAGTCTGCAGAGGTCACTGATAAGTTTTCTGTTGACTTCCTGGCTTTCGGAACAAACTTTTTACTCCCTTCTCTCCATCCCTTCCTCCCTCAAAACAGTGTTTGAGGAATAGAACTTCAGTATTTGTACAGTGGTTGGAATATTTAAAAGTATAAAAAGTACTAATTATTATTTTCATTTTATGCTTGTTTTCAAAACTCTGCCCTCTAAATTTATTCTTCTGAGGTTATTTTAAAAACTTTATTAAATTAAATTATATACCAGAGGAGAACCTGTTGTAATCTTGTGCATTGTGGCAGCAACATAAATCCCATTCCTAACAGAGCTGGCTGTTTATAATTGTTTGGTTTATGTGTACTGTTGCAGGGTGACTGCACTCAATGAGTATATACAATGACTTTATTGGATGTTTCTCAAGGATATTAACAAAGAAGGAAGATGTGCAAAGCATGGGCCCCTTGCAGTATATGTGTGATACATTACACTTGTTCCAGATTAACTGGGATCTTTCAATATCCTGAGCTTACATTGCAGTGTTTTCTTCCTCTCAGAGTCTGGAAAGAGCAGTGAAAGAAAAGGTGGTCGATCTCGTTCCCATTCTCGTTCAGAATCCAGGTCTAGCTCAAAATCCCAATCTAGAAGGAAAAGGTCTCACTCAAAACACAGGTAAATATATTTATTATTTTGGACTAAGAATTCATACTGGGGGTTTTTTGAGTGGTGGTGGTTGCTGAAATTTCTTACTGAGTTGTGAGACAAGTTTCCCTGTAGAGAAAATTAGTAACTTAAACTGACCTAGATAGAGTAACTAGGAAGTTTGTCTCTGAACAAATACTCTTTCCCTCTAAATGCTGCCTGTTTTCTTTATTATTTCCAGGTAAAACACACTAGAAGGTACTTTTTGTGCCATGTAGCATAACCATTTTTATGGTTTCATGGTACATTTTGTGCCATGTAGCATAATTTCATTTTGTAACCTTTGTCTTTTAAAAAGAAATAGTTATCTCTGTTTTGTGGATGGAACATTTAGTTTACTGTTAATGCCTTAAACAGACAGGCTGGATGGTTTTGCTAGTAGAAAGTTGCTGTTGTCCTGAACTTCTAAACATCTAGTTAAAAAATGCTGTATTTTTATTAACTGTACTGTAAATGTAAAGTTGTATTTTTTAAGAGCCAGAAGAAAAAAGGCTTTAAGGGTAGTTTTTCATTCTTCAGATTTTTTTTGCTTTGCTAATTTCTTAAGTTGTAAAACAGGCTTTGAAATATAGGACAAATAAAATTACTAGATTGTCCATAAAGTTTACCCATTAAGATTTTTTTTCCATGAATGAGACAGTCTTTCTATGTAAGACTTATGAACACTTCCTGAAATGGTACAATGTCAGGAATGTCTTTTGATCATTGACATAATCAATCTAAAGATATTTGACTCCATTAAGTATAAAAAACCCCAATAAAACCTCAGTGTATTTGATAGCTTGCACTTTAAAAAGGTGAATGTTTTCAGTGTTGCAGCGACATTCTTTCATCCACTGTTTTTTCAACAGGGCAGCTAGAGTTCTTTCACATACAGAAAAGCTGGCCAGAGGGAATATACCACATCAGTTATACTACCAAACAAGCTATAAGTGTGCAGACTTCAGATTTCATAAAATCATAGAATAGTTTGGGTTGGAAGGGACCTTAGAGATCATCCAGTTCTGACTCTCCTGCCATTGGCTGGGACACCTTACATTAGACCAGGTTCCTCAAAGACCCATCCAACCTGGCCTTGAACACTTCCAGGGATGGGGCATCCACAACTTCTCTGGGCATCCTGTTTCACCCTCACCACCCACACAGTAAAGAATTTCTTCCTAATATCTAATCTAAACCTACCTTCTTTCATTTTAAAGCCATTCCTCCTTGTTCTATCACCACATGCCCTTGTAAAAAATTCCTCCCCAGCTTTCTTGTAGGCCCCCTTTAGGTACCAGAAGGCTGCTATAAGGTCACCCTGTGTATCTGCGCGCTGCGGTCACAGGGAAGATGTTCTCCAGCCAGCTCACTCCCCGAGACCGATGGGCAGTCACGAGAGAGGCCGCCCCCGGATCTCTACTGAGTTCCCCCGGGTGGCGGCGCTTACAGGGGCTCACAGCTCCCTGCAGCAGGCGGCTGTGGCGGGGGTAACACAGCAGCAACCCAGTACGAGAAACCAAGGCAAAGGAATAGAGAGGGATCACTTGTTTGAGTTCCAAGGAAGTTTTATTCCCCAGAGGATTCAGGGACAAATGACAATAACTGAGGGCAAAAAACCTGCTTTTAAGGAGAGGCGGGAATAAGGGGAGGACACAACCTTTTACCAATAGGAAGGCATTAGGGGAGGAGTGCAGGGTAAGGGCTATCCAATAGAAGCCAGCAAGGGGAAGGAGCAAACCCTGAACACCAATCTTGCTTTGAGGAGGGGATGAAGGACAGGGAACATTCCAGAAGGGAACAAAGGAGGTACAAGGAGACTGACAGGGGGATTGACATACACTTGGTGGGAAAATCCTGGGGTAAACAACTCAGGACTGAACCATTAGGGAAGCCAAATGGGGTACATGGAATGAACCATTACAAACTTATAACAAGGAATATTTAAAACCTACTACAGAAGAGCAAACTGTAAAATAACAGACTACCACAACCCTGGAGACTTCTCTTTTCCAGGCTGAACAGCCCAGCCTCAACTCTTTCAGTCTGTCTTCATAGGAGAGGTGTTCCAGCCCTCTAATCACCTTCATGGTCCTCCTCTGGACTCTCTCCAACAGGCCTATATCCTTCCTGTGCTGGGGACCCCAGAGCTGGATGCAGTGCTCTAGGTGGGGTCTCACAAGAGCAGAGTAGAGGGGAAGAATTACCTCCCTCGACCTGTTGGCTATGCTCCTTTTGATGCAGCCTTTGATGCAGATTATTTTTGATATGGTTTGCTGTCTGTGCTGCAAGCACACATTGCTGAGACATTGTCGTGGTTTGACGCTGGCCCAATGCCAGGCATCCATGTGAGTTGCTCACTCACTCTCCCCTGCCACAGCTGGGTAGAGGGAAAAAAAATTATCTAACACTTCATGAGGGAGATAGGGACTGGGAGAAATATTTCAAGGGCAAAACAGGATCAACTTAAGGTTGCAAAGTGAATTTTATTACTAACAGAATCAGAGGAAGATAATGAGAAGTAAAATAAGCCTTTAAAACACCTCTTTGCCCCCCTGCTCCTCCCTCCTTCACACCAACAGCGCAGGGAGACAGGGCATGGGAGTTTTGGTTAGTTCATCACTGAGATTTTCTTCTTCTGCTCTAGGAGAGGAGTCCTTCCCCTGTGAGACCATGGGGTCCCTCCCACGGGAGACAGTTCTTCGTGAACTTCTCCGGCGTGGGTCCACTCTCACAAGCAGCAGCCATACCACACCTGCTGCAATGTGAACTCCCCCCACGGGAACACAGTCCTCCTAAAACTGCTGTGACATGGCTCTCTTTCCATGGGGTGCAGTCCTCAAAGGACAGGCTGCTCCAGCCTGGAAGCAGGGGCCCCCTCTCTCCACCGGGTCTCCCACTGGATCACAGCCTCCAGGCATCTACCTGCTCTGGCACGGGCACCTCCCCCACGGGCTGCGGGTGGATCTCTCTGCATCCCCTGTGGACCCATGGACTGCAGGGGGACAACCTGCTTCACCATGGTCTTCACCACAGCCTGCAGAGGAATCTCAGCTCCAGCGCCTGGAGCACCTCCTCCCCCTCCTTCTCCACTGACCTTGGTGTCGCCATGTTGTTTTCCCTCACATTTTCTCACCTCCTCCTCTTCTCTAACTGCAAGCAAAAACTTGTGACTTTTGTTTTGATTTTCTTCCTAAATATGTAATCACAGAGGCTTTACCAACCTCTCTCATTGGCCCAGTTTTGGCCAGCAGCATGTCCATCTTCAGAGTCATCAGCCATTGCCTCTGTTGGACGTGGTGGGAAGCTTCTAGCAGCTTCTCACAGGAGCCATCTTTGTGGCCCCCCTGCTGCTAAAAACCACGCCATGCTAAACCAATACATACATATCAAGCTTCTTGTCCACCAATACCCCCAAGTCCTTCTCCCCATAGCTGCTCACAATCCGTTCTTCACTCAGCCTTTACTTGTGCTTGGGATTGCCCCGACCCAGGTGCAGGACCTTGCACTTGGCCTTGTTGAACTTCATGAAGTTTTTACAGGCCCACCTCTCAAGCCTGTCAGGGCCCCTTTGGTTGGCATCCCTTCCATCCAATGTGTTGACTGCACCATATAGTTTGATGTTGTCAGCAAACTTGCTAAGAGTGCACTCAATCTCACTGTCCATGTCACCAACAAAGATGTTAAACAGTGCCAGTCCCAATACTGACTCCTGAGGATCACCACTGGTCACTGCTCTCCACTTGGACATTGAGCTGTTGACTGCAACTCTTTGAGTGTGATCATCCAGCCAATTCCTTATCCATCAAATGGTCCATTGTCACATCATAGAATCAGAGAATCAAAGAACCACAGAATCACAGAATCACAGAATATGCTGAGTTGGAAATGACCCACAAGGATCACTGAGTCCAACTCCAGGCCCTGCTCAGCACCATCCCCAAGAACCACACCATGTGCCTGAGAGTATTGTCCAAAAGCTTCTTCTCCAAACTCTGTCAGGCTTGGGGCTGTGACCACTTCCCTGGGGAGCCTGTTCCAGGGTCCAACCACCCTCTAGGTAAAGAACCTTTCTCTAATATCCAACCTAAACCTGCCCTGACAAAACTTCAGGCTATTTCCTCGGGTCCTGTCACTGGTCACCACAGAGAAGTGATCAGTGTCTGTCCCTCCTCTTCCCCTCACAAGGAAGTTGTAGACTGTGATGAGATCTCCCCTCAGTCTCCTCCAGGCTGAACAGACCAAGTGACCTCAGCCACTCCTCACAGAGCTTCCCCTCAAGGCCCTTCACCATTTTTTTTGCCCTCCTTTGGATGCTCTCTAATAGCTTCATATCTTTCTTGTATTGTGGTGCCCAAAGCTGCATACAATATTCAAGATGAGGTCACACCAGTACTAAGCAGAGCGGGACAATCACCTCCCTTGACTGGCTGGTGATGCTTTGCCTGATGCACCCCAGGACACGATTGGCTCTCCTGGCTGGCAGGGCACACTGCTGACTCATATTCAACTTTCTGTTGACCAGAACCCCCAGGTCCCTATCCTTTGCACTGCTTTCCAGCATCTCATTCCCCAGTCTGTACATAAATCCAGGGTTGCCCCATCCCAGGTGCAGAATCTGTCACTTTCCCTTGTTAAACTTCATGCATTTGGTGATTGCCCAGTCCTCTAATTTGTCAAGGTCTCTCTGCAGGGCCTCCCCACCTTTGAGGGAGTCAACGGCTCCTCCCAGTTTTGTATTATCTGCAAACTTGCTTAGTATCCTTTTGAGTCCTGCTTTCAAGTAATTTATGGAGATATTGAAGAGCATAGGGCTAAGATGGAGCCCTGAGGAATCCCACTAGTGACAGGTTGCCAGTCTGATGTCACCCTATTCATTATAACTCTCTGTATTCGACCTGTGAGCCAGTTGCTCACCCATCACACAACGTGTTTATCCAGCTGTGTGCTGGACATTTTGTCCAGAAGGATTCTGTGAGAGACAGTATTAAAAGCTCTACTGAAATCCAAAAAGATGACATCAACTGTCTTCTCTTGATCAATGAGGTGGGTTACCTTGTCAAAAAAGGAAATCAAGTTTGATAAGCAGGACTTTCCTGTCATGAAGCCATGCTGGCTGTGACCGATGACTGCATTGTCTTTTGGGTGTTTTTCAATACCTCCCAGAATAATCTTCATAACTTTACCAGGCACTGAAGTGAGACTAACAGGCCTGTAGTTTTTGTGGTCCTTCTTCCTGCCCTTGAAAATCAGGACAATGTTCGGCAGCTTTCAGTCAGCTGAGACCTTTCCAGATTCCCAAGACCACTCAAAAATCATCGAGAGAGTTTTTGTGATGACATCAGCCAGTTCCTTGAGGATTCTTGGATGAATCCCATCAGGCCCCATAGATTTGTAGGGATCTAGCTGGAGCAGCAGATCCCACACAATTTCAGGGTTGACTAGGAGTAGATCATTCTCACAGTCATGGTCCTCCAGCTCAGGACATGGAGACCCCCTTGGTCCATCATCTGTGTTGATGACATAGGCAGAGAATGTGTTAAACACCTCTGCCTTGTCCATGTCCCTGTTTGTGAGGTGACCATCCTCATCCTGTAACAGGCCGATGTTATTTTTACACTGCCTATTGCTATTATTATATTTGAGAAAACTCCTTTTATCATCCCCCACAGTTCTGGCAGCTTCAACTCCAGTTGAGCTTTACCATACAGATTTTCTCCTTACAGTGTCGAGCAGCATCTCTGTATTCTTCCCATGTCACCTGACCTTGCTTCCACCCAGCATACACCTTCCTGTTTTGCCTTATTTTTAAGAGAAGATTCCTGTTCACCCAAGTTGGCCTTCTGCCTGGCCTGATTGACTTCTTACATTTAGGAATTGCCTGCTCCTGGTGACCTTAGGAGGTGATGCTTAAAAAGTGACCAGCACTGATGGACCCCAGCACCTACAAAAACATTTTTTCCAAGGGACCTTTGTACAAGTCCAGGTAGATGACATCAGTCACTCTTCCTTCATCCACCACTGCTGTATCCCCATTGTAGAAGGCCACTAAATTTGTCAGGCACAATCTGCTCTGGCTGTCAGCAATCATCTCCTTATTTTCCAGTGCCTGTGTTTTGTAATAATGTTACACAGTAAGTGTTATATAATGGCATCAAAACACTGGGTACCTTTTTAATGCAAGAACAATAATTTGTTCAATTATTTATTGCTTATCTTCTCTAACTCAGGAGATAACAAAAACAGTCTTTGTTTTGTGTAACTGCAGTAATCAGTGCCATTTTGTACTGACGCAAATCTAACTGATTTTTAGGAGATAAATTTGGATTTATTTGTCTTGCAGAAAATCTGTGGTTTAAACAATTGCTGATAGCTATATATATATATATATTTAAGTGATTTTACCACTGTTACTGTCAGTTTTGAGAATGTGCTGTGTTGTGGTTTAACCCCAGGCAGGAACTAAGTACCATGCAACCACTTATTCACTTCCACCCCTCCTTCCCTGGTGGGATGGGGAGGAGAATCAGAAAAATATAAAATCCATGGCTGAGATAAAAAAAGTAAAATGCAAAAATAATGCTAACAAAACCAACAATAATTTTAAAATGTAATTACAATAAGAGGGAGACAGAGGAATAAAACCCAAGTGAAACAAGTGATGCACAATACAATTGCTCACCATCTGCTGACCCATGCCCAGCCTGTCCCCAAGCACTGACTGGTGGCTTATGGCCAACTCCCCCCAGTTTGTATACTGAACATGATGTTCCATGGTATGGAAAATCCCTTTGGCCAGTTCAGGTCAGCTGTCCTGGCTATGCTCCCTCATGGTTTATTGTGCACCTCTTCACTGGCAGAGCATGAGACACTGAAGAAGCCCTTGTCTTAGAGTAAGCATTACTTAGCAACAACTAAACATCAGTGTGTTATCAACATTATTCTCATACTGAATACAAACCACAGCACTGTACCAGCTACTGAGAAGAAAATGAACTCTGTCTCACCTGAAACCAGAACTGTATACACCCCTTATTCCACACTATGTCATGCCAGGTCCCTGTTACAAATGGAGATGAGAGTTTAGACAAGTCCTGTCTTTGACTCAGATTTCTGGTAGTAGCTCTTTTTGAGGTGGCCTGCACCCCAAATGGTTCTCGCTCCCAAGTTCTTAAGAATGGCCAATTAAGTATATTTTTAAATGAATTATTTATTGAAAAGACACAATATTAACAGACATAAGTCTTTAAACAGACTACTTACTACACAGGATAAAACAAAAAGAACTACTAGTAGATAAAATACAGTGCATGATAAAAGGTACCTATATTAAAGCTAGTGAAGAAATAGTATAGGTTAGGAGTCAATGTAGCTTACCACCAAATTGATGATGGAGTACACATAGAATGCTTTCACTCAATTCCTGGGAAAGTAACCACAAAGTTTGCATCCAAACTTCGAAGAGAAGTCCTACATGTTTCCAGGGTGTGTGTAGGAGACTTATGACTTCATGAAAGTTTGTGTAGCTTTTATAGTTTGTAAAGTGAATTTTCTGTCAGTCAGAAATTCCAGCTTATCTCCCTACATCCTGCTCTCAAGGCAAGATGTTTATTGTATCCCATCTGGTGTCAGAGGTAACTCCTTACTGGACAAGCCTTTGTGATCTCACCAATTCATGTGAGGGGGAGAATGCCTGGAGCTATTGCACCAGCTGATGGATAGAACAGATAAGCTCTTCTGTGGTAGGGGGGAAGACTTATGTACATTCAGGTTCCTCAGGTGGTCATGGACCTGATCTTCTCTTACAGTGGGAAGGACTTTGCTCCCCCAGTCCCCATTCTGCTGTCCATCCACTCAAGAGGTGTGGGAAGAGAGGTTGCCATTGAAGACTGAGGCAAAGGAGTTGTCAAGCACCTCAGCCTTCTCTTCATCCATTGTTACTAGTTTACCAGTGTTGTTTATTGGGGGGTTACACATTCTTTGACCTTCCCTTTCTGGTTGACATAACTGTAGAAGCCCTCTCTGTTGTTCTTTGTGTCCTTTGCCAGGTTCAGTTCCAGCTTCACCTTGGTCTTCCTCACCCTATCCCTACACAACTGTACTTTGTCTCTATATTCTTCCCAGGTCACCTGTCCTAACTTCAACTGTCTATGCATTTGCTTATTTCCCTTTAGTTTGACCAACCATGCTGGTCTCTTGCCTTCCTTGCCTGATTTCTTTTTCCCGGGGATCACTAGCTCTTGCACTCTATGGATGGTTTCTTTAAATGTCTGCCAGGTCTGTTCCACTCCCTTGTGCCTGAGGACAGTCTCCCAGGAGATCCCACTGACTCTCTCCCTGAAGAGCTGTAAGTTTGCTTTCCTAAAGTTCAGGGGCCTAACTGCTCCTTACCTGACCCATATCCCTCAGGACTATGAACTCCACCAGAGCATGATCACTGCAGCCCTGGCTACCTCTAATGTTGATGTCCCCAATTAGCTCAGTTACGCTAGTGACCAACAGATCCAGTATTGCATCCCCTCTGGTAGGGCTATTACCTGGCTCAAAAAGTTATCCTCCATGCATTCCAGGAGTCTCTTGGATTGCCTACAGCTTGCTGTGCTACTTTCCCATCAGATATTAGTGTCACAGGTGGAGTGGGAGCTTCAGACAAAGTTTATTAGAGAAGTCTTCCCACTGAGTCACAAGGTGCAGAAACGACTGCCTTGCTTTCTAAACTCCTTCTCAGAGAGGAGCCTGAGTGTGGCTGGATCCAATCTTAGCCCCAGACTTTGTCAACGGTTTAAGTCTAAAAAGTTATAAAGATGTAATTGAACCTATGTGCAACTTTGTCCTGTGGGATTAAGGATGGCAAACCAGATATATAGATATAGATATATATAAATGAATGATTTATTATGATAAATTATTAGACAAAAAGATCTAAACCAGAATTATTTACTACAGAGTATAGAAGCTAAAACTACTAGTATAATATAGTGTACTATATTGAAGCAATTATATTAAAGCTACCAAACCCACCCAATTTTTAAGTAGAGACTGATGTTACTGACCCATACCAACAACTCTGGGCTCTTTCTTTCAGCCTCAAGGAGTAACCTTGAGGGGCGCCCTCACCCAAGGGAGGAATCTTCATACACTCTCCAAGAAAGGGTGTGTTAGAAGAACCTGCCATTTGAAAGTGGGACTGAACTTTTATAGTATAAAGTGATTGACTGTCAGTTATATGTCTCCAGGTCAACTGTGCCAGCTTAGCATTTTTAGCTAAGGATACTTTACCATATCTGCTACATCTTCACCTCCATATCAGGATGCTTAACTTTGGGATTGATGAGTCAGACTGACTGTAGCATAATTCAACACCAAAAGCAGCATGATATCCCCCTCTTAGTTCACCACCGATAGCTTTGAAAAATAGGGCATTGTTCGAGATGTTTTACCTGCTCATGGCTGTTCTTCAGAGACAGCTCTTCACACTCAATCTGCTTCTTGATGTAGAAGGCAACCCATCTGCCTCTCCTTCCTCCCCCGTTTCTTATGAACAGCTTTTAGCCATAGATAGCCACACTCCAGTCATGGGATTCATCCTACCAAGTTTCAGTAATGGCAACAAGGTCGTAGCTTTCTAGCAGCATGGTGGCTTCTAATGCCTCCTGTTTGTTGCCCATGCTGTGTACATTGGTGTAGAGGCACCTCAGCTGGGGTTTTAGGTGTGTTGCCTTCCTAGAAGAAGACCCCTTAATTCAAGATAATTTTCTGGTGTTTCCCTGTTGGCTTTTATTAGCTTAGGAGTCCATGGCTTGTCCCTGTAAGACTGCAAGTGTGTTCCAGTGTGGCCAGCACACTTCAGAGCCAGCGAGATCTAGATGCACTACAGCTGGGCTATTGATTTCACCCCCAGCACTGTCATGCTGCCCCTTAACTCATCTCTGCTGAGCCTGGTCTTTTCCCCTCTCTCCTTCAAACCTAGTTTAAAGCCCTCTCAATCAGCCCTGCCAACTCACAGACTAGATTCCTTTTGCCCTTGCTAGACAGGTGAACCCCATCTGTTTCCAGCAGGCCTGGTGTTGTATAAACCACCTCATGATCAAAAAAGACGAAATTCCACTGATGGCACTGATCTTTGAGACATGTGTTGACTAGGTGGGTTCTCCTGTTCTTTTTGGCATTCTTCCCTGCTACTGAAGGAATTGAGGAAAACACCACCTCTGCTCCTGTCCCTTCAACCAGTTGCCCCAATGCTTTGAAGTCCGTTTTGATTGCCCTAGGACTTTTCTCAGCAACCTCGTCATTGCCAACCTGGGCACCCAGCAATGGGGAATAATCAGAGGGCTGAATCAGTCCAAGGAGTCTTCTGGTAATATTCGTTACCCAGGCCCCAGGGAGGCAGCAGACTTCCCTGTGGGATGGGTCCAGTTGGCATACCAGGTCCTCGGTTCCCACTACAATTACCCTTCTTTCTTTCTTAACACCCGTAGTTGGGATCTGTCTGGTTGACTGACTTGTTCTGGTCAGCCCCCTAGATAGATCTTCATCTCCACTATTATCTGCCTGATCCTCGAGTTCTAGAGCTTCATACATATTCTGTAAGGGCACCTGGGAATGCAAGGGAGGCTGGAAGGGGATTCTCCTACCTCCCAAGCAGGGACCTGTTTCCATTCCCCTCCCCCCCATTTTTTAGGTCTCCTTCTGTCTGATGGTGAGAGGGTCAGGGCTTCTCCAACTCTTGCTGAGCTTCCATCCACTGCATTTTTTTCAGGGATGGAAGGGTGTGACTCCACCAATCTATTTCTCTCTCACACTCCCTGATACTCTTCAGCCTCTCCACTTCCTCTTTAAGCTCTGCCACCAGGCAGAGCAGATCATCCACCTGGTCACACAGCACGTAGGTGTTGTCTCTGCTGTCATCCGATGTTACCAGGAGTACATGAGTATTACTTAAATGGTGCATTGTTTCAAAGGAGAGCATATGCACCTGGTGAAGCTTAAAGTATCCATTTTTACAAAAATGTTGATAGGCAGTATATTACTGAGGTGTAACTATATAATTTTATGTAGTGAGGCAAGATTTATGTGCATTTTTTTTTTTCCTTCTTGGTTGACCTAATTTTTATGAAGTTTCAATATTAAAGTATTTTTATTCTGGTATTATTCATATAGAAGTAGGTCTGGCAACAGATCACTCTCAAGACAAAAGGACAGACGAAGATCCAGAAGTCCCCTGAAAAAACGGTCTAGATCTAGGGAAAGGTGGAGATCAAGAAGTCGCTCTCATTCTCGGTGAGTTCCATTCCTTAGAAATTATACTGTTCATCTTAGCACATAGTACAAAGTTTTTGAAAACAATCTAACAAACCTTTTAGGTGATGGCAAATGAAGGAATCGCTAAATGCTTTAGCCTGTCCTAAGGCTTTGTTTGTGGAACAAAAGAATAGAAAGAAAGGGTTTTTTGTGCTCAGTGTACAGGTTTTGTCTGTGATATAGTTAATTTTTTTCATAGTAGTTCATGTGGTGCCTTCAGGGGTTAAACCACAACCCTGAGGTACCTAAACTTTGATACCAGTCTAGTCTGCATTTATACCAACATCAAGCTGATTGAAAGTAGGTAATTTAATTGTCAGACTTTAACCAATGAATTAGGTATGTTCTGTGTAGCCTGTGATACAAAAATGTGGATGATGCTTCTTCAGCCTTGTCAGCAGTTATACTTTGGATTCAAGCTGAACTTGATCCTGCATTCTGAGAACATGTATAAAGCTTTTGTGCACGAGATTGTCATGCTGGCACATGTGACCCCGGGACCGGGTCAGCCGGGAGCGTGGCAATAAATAAAAGGACGGGTGCAATGGATTTGCCTGGAAAATAAGAACCTTTAATAATGCACGTAAATAACAAACATGGAGAAGCCATGCACAGTACAAGAGGCAGGATCCAAAGACCTAACAATGGGGTGCACAGAACCTTATATAACTTTATCTGAGGGGCAGGGCTGAGGGGACAGGATCCAACCAGGGTAGACAACAAAACATGACTAAATAAGGAAACTGTAGTAAACCAATCAGAGGGTAGGGTTCAAGACATGGCCTTATATGGAATGGCTTACTTTGCATAAGTATTCCCATCATTCCATGCTCATTCCATGCTACTCACCCTAACTTAACAAGATGTTTTCCATGGCCTAAGGTTAATGCTTTCTGAGTAAGCCAGTGGGGCCATTCTGCTGTTCATCCCAACCAGACCCACTCCAACACGAGATTATTTTTTTGGTCTTTGGCTATTTCATATTGGCCATACACTACTGTAAGCACAAATGTATATGTCTATTATGTAACATATTTACATTTCAGCATCTAATACACCTATATTTTGCCTAGTCCATTAATTTTTAAGTCTGATTATCTAATTATTGAACTGTGAAATTCCAACAAAATAATTCCTTTATCTCCTTGGATGATAATGTAACTTTCTGAGGGGTAAAATAGTGAATATTCACAAAAGTGACTGTAAAAGTAGCTTAATGAATAGAACCCTTGGTACTTTTCTTTCTGTTTCATCTCTTTAATCCCCCTGACTCATTTAAAGGGAGCTTCATACTTAGGTTGTCCAGTTGTTTTCTGAGGAAAAAAGTTTTGTGGGAAATAGAACTGCAGATCTGTGGACCTCAGTGGGAACAGTTAGGAGGTAGGCTACATAGCTAGGCTTCATTGATGGATCCTTTTGACTCTGTTGCTGTCTGGAGCTTCTTGAGATATCTGCTCACTGGAAGGGCCAAATCCAATCTCTGTGATAAATTACTAGAAGGTGCTTCTTGGGTCATTGTGAGACCCCTTGCTATTGCTGGGACTGTGTGCTGTTTCATCTTAATGATCTTACAATTCGTATGTGAGACATCCAAAGAGGTATTTGCCAAAACATGATGGGAACCAAAGTCTTCAGGTCACAGACTGTGAAACAAGCCTACTATTTATTAGTAGCCAAACACTTGTTCCAATGAAAAAAGGTGGGGGTTGTGTTTATAAATATCCTAGAGGCAGGTCTAGGAGTCATGTGTCTCCTTTGTTAGAAAGATGGTTTGGAGTCTCATGCTTCCAAATAATCCTTTACCAAAATGTAATCTTTCAGTGTCTTGGTTTGAAAGACAGGTGTCTGCCAAGGAGGGTGGGAAGCTCCCTTGGAATGGAAAAGTTGACCCCCTTCCCTCCAAATTATTATAACTTTGAAATTAAGGGGCTTTCAGGCAAAGATATGGGAAAAGGAATAACAGTTCTTTACTAGTATGTATATGTATAACAAGGCAAACAAACAACAATAACTATGGCAGCAACAACAAACAAAACCAGAAACCCAGTAACAGCCTTCTCTCAGCTGTCAAGCACTTTCCCCTTTGGTGTAGTTATGGTCACAGCCAGCAGGGATGCTGTTGGCTCCCGGCTGGGCAGGGCAGGTGCGAGGATTCCCTCACAGTTGCAGGGGGGCGCTGTGGCATGAGTTCAGCTGCATCTCTCATGTGGTGATGGCAGGCATGCAGATGGTGAAATGGACTGTAGTAGGAACCTCAGAGCAGTGGCTGGGACGGCAGGGCCTGCCTCACTTGGGGGTAGCAAGCAAAATGTAGCAGAGACTCCGGGGCCGTGCCCAAAACTGTGGGGTGTTCAGGTGTCGGGTTACAGTGTAGCAAGAAGTCCTGAAGCAGCAGCAGAGAGCAGCAGGGCTGGGCGAGGGATTGCTCCCTGTGGTAGCTCACTGGCCATGGCTGGTCCCTGGGTCAGGCTGCGTGGGGCAGGGGGCAGCCCCCGGAGGGGAATGGGGTGGTCCCGGGTCCCAGCATGGCACACACTGGCTCTGGGCTCCCAAACAGCAGAGAAGCAGAGAAGCAAGCCAGTAAGCTCCAGTCACAGTGCCAAAGGGAAAGGGAAAAAAAAAAAAAAAGGTCAAAAGCCAAACGGCAACTGTATCTCTCAGAGAGATCCCACCACGTGGCAGTGGAGACCAAATTGCCCCACCAGAAGAGGAAGCAACCACTCCTCACCCCCCAACTCTCACAGGAAATCTTGGGCTGGCTCCCACCCATCGTGATACTCCCAGAGCTGAGGGGAGGGGGTGGGGGAGTCAGTGACCACCCCGGGATGCAAAACAAAAAAAACAAAACCAAAAGAACCATCCCCGAGACATCCAGCCAAAGCTGTGATCTAACTGTGTGCACTTTTGGGGTCCATAATGTAAAAAAGATATAAACCTATTGGAGAAAATCCAAAGGAGGGCTATGAAGATGATGAAGGCTCTAGAGGGGAAGCCATACAAGGAGCAGCTGAGGTCACTTGGCTTGTTCAGCCAGGAGAAGAGGAGACTGAGGGAAGACTTCATCATCATCTACGGTTTGCTCACAAAGCAGAGGGGCAGGCACGGATCTTTTCTGTCTGGTGGCCAGTGACAGGACCCAAGGGAACATCATGAAGCGGTGTCAGGGGAGGTTTAGGTTAGATATTAGAAAAAGGTTCTTCACCCAGAGGGTGGTTGGGCACTGGAACAGGGTTCCCAGGGAAGTGGTCACAGCACTAAGCCTGTCAGAGTTCAAGCATTTGGACAATGCTCTCAGGCACATGGTGTGATTCTTGGGGATGGTGCTGTGCAGGGCCAGGAGCTGGATTTTGATAATCCTTGAGGATCTCTTCCAACTCAGCATATTCTATAATTTTATGATTAATTAATTTTTATTTGACTTGTCTACTAGAACATCCAGTGGATTTTTTTTCTCACTGTTTTTATGAACATGTATCATTCTCCCTATCACAAAGAAGCTGACTTGTTCTGTTACCTTGCTTCTGTTTTTATGGTCTTACTGATTTTTCAATAATTTTCTAATTCATAATGGCATTACAGATAGTTGAATTGTCTTGGTTGAGTTTTTGCCTTACATTTACCTTTTGAGGGAATGTGGTGAAATTTTATCCCAGTTTTTTTGTTTCTGTGTATTAAATGATGTTGGATTTCCAAGCAGTTAAAAGATATTTATGTGAGACAACACCGTAGATAAAGACTTCAGTCCAGTCAGCGGTCATTATTCACATGGAGGTGGTTAATCTGCAGTCCATTTTACATGTACACCTATTTAGTAAAGAATGGATTTACAAATTGTAGAGTTTGTCTCACTCCTGATAAAATGTAGAAAATTTATGTATGTATGGTAACGTAGCTGTGAGGTGAAAAGACATTCTTTCAAAGTGTAATGATGTCACTTTGACAATCACAGTTTAATTTGATTTTTGCCCCCTCTTCCCCAATTTGGTTTCCAATTTTTTCCTATCTATATAGCTTCTCCCACATGGTGAACAGGGGTGACAAATGAAAATTTTGAATAATTCCTATTTTTCAACAGAAACATATATTTTATCTTGAACAATTAATGTATGCTAAAGAGTTAGTTGTAATTTTTATTGGAAAGATCAAATATTAATTAATGGATTTGTGTTTGGCTTTTCACAGGGACAAAAAAAGAGACAAAGAAAAGGTCAAGGAAAAAGAAAAGGCCAAAGAAAAGGAGAGAGACCAAGACAAAGAGAAGGAGAGAAACTGGGACAAAGAAAAGGAAAGAGAGCAAGATAAAGAGAGACACAGGGATAAGGACAAGGAGAAGGACCAGGAGAAAGAACAGCATAAAGATCGAGAAAGAGTTAGAGACAAGGATAGGGATAGAGACAGGGACAAGGACAGGGAAAAGAACAAGGAGAAGGAAAAAGACAGAGAAGAGGTAGACCAGAACAAGGAAAAATATGATGTTACGAAAGAGGGGGAAAAGGATAGAGAGAAGATTAAGGACAAGGAGGGAGATAAGGACAGAAGGGAAAAAGGAGACAAAGAAAAGGAGAAAGATGAGAAGAAAGAGAAGGAGCAAGAAAGAGAAAAAGAGAGACATGATAAAAAAAAGAAAGAGAAGAGATCCAGAACACCCCCAAGAATCTATAGCTCTTCAAGATCTCATAGCTCCAGCAGGTTTGTTTAGAATTTTTTTATGCTTTTTTGAACTTGTCAGTACAGTGATGCACCATGTAAAATGCACATCCTAATTTTTATGTATTGGTATCACCATTCCACTTACTAATTCAATTTGTATTCTTGTGTTTTTTAGATTTCCCCATTAAATAAAATCCATTCCAAAGAGCTCTATATGATGCTTGATAGAAAAGAGTTTATTGTTGGGCAACTGATACTTGCCTTTCACATTACTGCATAGTATAGTCCTTGAGGACAGTAAGTAGATGGTTCCTATGCCATTTCACTGTGTTGGAGCCATCCAAAACTTATGGTAGAGGGACATTAAACACCATCTTTGTCCTAATGAAAGTTTGAGTCACTGGTACATAGTTTCTTCATTACTTACATACTGTACAATGTTGGTCTGTAACAGAATTTGTTGGGCTTATGAACAGTTGGGTGGTAGTATTTGCCACTTGGCAACCTTAAGGATGGCGAGCAATACATTTTCTTGGCTGGATGGCTGAAGAGCAGGAAGCAAGCATGTTATTTGGCTGACTAACCATTCAGAAAGGGAATGTATGTATCTCAGTTGAAAAATAAGGATGTGTTCTGGTTTGAAAGCAAAACCAGTGAGTGACTCCAAGTAAGAAATACAATTTATTAGGAAAAGGGAAAAAAAAAACAACAACAAAATGCATGCAATAATACAAAAGAAAAACCACTGACAGAGTCAGAATACAACCTGGCACCCTGCTAGTTAGGGTGGTGGTAGCAGTCCAGATGAAATGGTCTTGTTGAAGTGGTGGTCCTGTGGAAACAATCTGGTAGCTCTTGTCCTCTGGAAACCAGTGGGTAAGGGTCGCCATTCCTACGGGAATCCAGTGGAAAGAACTGACTGCTCTGTCCCAAAACCCAGATTATATCTAGGTGGGGATGCTTAGCTCCTTCCCCCTGGGTGGAGCATCTCACAATGGACTGATGTCATTCTGAGTCATGCGCTGGGTCCTTGATTACCCGTGAAACAGAAATGGCTCCCGGAGAGAGTTATCACTGAGTCATGTGGCAAGACATTGATGGGCCCATTAACAGGAGATAAAGGAAAAAAACAATGCCCCTCCTGGTTTCAACAGCTCTTAAGGATGGGAATAGAATGCATTTTTATATTGTAACCTAGGACAGGATGCCTTGATTAGTTGATTAAATGTCCAAATACAAGTAAAAATTAACACTTCTTAACCATGTTGATAGTAAACAGGAAAGCAAGCAAGGTTAATTAGCTGTTGTTTTTGCCTGTGAGGGAGGGTAAACTGGGTGGAAGTCTGGGTAAATTCAATCTAGCAAAAGGAGACTGTGAGATTGATTTTAAGCTCTGTAACTGGACTAACTCAAGCATATTCAAAAGCATAGCAGCTAACTTAAGTTCAGAAGCTTTCAAAATACTTCAGCAATTATGGAGTTCAATAACATCATGTGACAAATTTAGATAGAAAATTTTATGTTACCTTGAGAGAATGAAATGCTGCATGAATTGGAAGAAGTTCTACATATAATAATCACTTCCCTGGACAAAAGCAAAATTTTCGTAGCCCTCAAAATTCAGGAGTTTATGGTTCATATAATGCAGAAAAAGCTGTAATGGCTTCTGAACATTCTGTTTGGGTTATATGAAATGTCCATGCCTTTCTGGAGGTTTATGGGCAAAATATTGTGGTTTCTTTAAACATATACAGCTTCCTATTTTAATGCATTTTTAACATTATTTCATGGGTTGACTACTTGCACAGAGTAGAGGTAGTTCTGTTAGCTTCAAAAACAACGATTTCTGCATGTATGTATCAGGAGTCTTGAATTAGATAATTAATTGTGCTGGACTGACCTAGGTTGAATGCCAGGTGCTCACTAAGCAACTCTATTGCTCCTTCTCCTCAACCGGATCAGGAATGGCATGGCCAGCAGGAGCAGGGAGGTCATTCTCCCCCTGTACTCGGCACTGGTGAAGCCGCACCTTGAGTACTGTGTCCAGTTCTGGGCCCCTCAGTTTAGGAAGGATGTTGAGATGCTTGAGCGTGTCCAGAGGAGGGCAACAAGGTTGGTGAGGGGCTTGGAACACAAGCCCTATGAGGAACGGCTGAGAGAGCTGGGGTTGTTTAGCCTGGAGAAAAGGAGACTCAGAAGCGACCTTATCACTCTCTACAACCTCCTGAAGGGTGGTTGTAGTCAGGTGGGGATTGGTCTCTTTCACCAGGCAGCAACTGACAGAACAAGAGGTCACAGTCTCAAGCTGCGCCAATGAAAATATAGGTTAGATATTAGGAAAAAGTTTTTCACGTAAAGGGTGATAAAGTACTGGAATGGTCTGCCCAGGGAGGTGGTGGAGTCACCATCCCTGGATGTGTTTAAAAAAAGACTGGATGTGGCATTCGGTGCCATGGTTTAGTTGAGGTGTCAGGAAATGGGTTGGACTTGATGATCTTGAAGGTCTCTTCCAACCTTGTGATTCTGTGATTCTGTGATTCTGGATGGGGGAGAAAAATACCATGAGTTGAGATAAGAAAGGGGAGAGATCACTCACCAATTACCATTATGGGTGTGGTGGGCTGACCTTGGCTGGATGCCATGTGCCCACCAAGGTACTCTGTCACTCCTCTTTCTCAGCTGGATAGGGAGAGAGAATAAGATGGAAAACAGCTGATAGGTTGAGACAAGGCAGTTTACTAAAGCAAAAGTGAAAGTTGGTGTGTGCACAAGCAAAGAGAAAAAAAAAATCTCTATTTCCCATCCAGCCACTTCCTGGGAAGCAGGGTGTCCTGGTTTAGGGCAAATTTGGGAGAAAACCTCCAGAAGGAGCACCCCCCAGAAAGCAAACCCCCCCACAGCCCCTCCCCCCACCTGGTTCGGGAAGAATTTCCTTGGAGAGAAGTGGAAAAAAAACCTGTTTATTTAACAGGCAAAGCACTCCCCAGCACAAAAAAAAATGGACAACACCAGATGACAAAACTCTTTCACTGCTCTGAAGAGATGACAAATTCAGAAAGTCTCTCCTGGGAGTGATCGCTCTGTTATCGGTCTTTCCGGTGCTGGGAATGTCTGCTGCAGGCCACAAAGTGCAAACTCTTGGTGTTTTCCCAGGTCCCAGTCCGGAGCAGGTTCGAATGGTTCCAAGAAAAGGGAAAGAAAAACAGTCCAGGGAAAATTCGGACTGCTAACTAACAAGCAAAAGCAAGAGCAAAAGCAGTAGCAAGAGCACAAGCAAAAGCAAAAGCAAAAGCAAAAGCAGCACTATGTACTGCACCGTCTGTGTCCAGCAGACCGTGGGGGAGTGAGCAGGCTGATAACAAAACAAAACTTCACTTTTCAGAGCCAGTCTTGAAGGCACAGAACATAATATCCAACATAAACAGAACAGACGACTGGGGATACAGGCATCATAATGTCACCCTAGGACATTCCACCCTTTATCCCCATATCATCAACATACTACCAAACATCATGCATTTTATTCATGTAAAAACTTCCATCCGCTCTCCCCAAAAAATAACAATCAGTGCCCATTATGCCCCTGTCGCATCCACACACCAAACCACTGAATCCAGGCCCCAGACTCCAGAGCTGCAGGATTCCCCACTTTCATTTTACTCATTCAAAAATCCATCTTTCACTTACTCAAACTTTCTACACACATTTTTTTCTATCTCATGTCTGTGTGGTTTAATGTACAGACAATGGCAGTAACATCCAGCAAACAGTGATATCTACATATGAATCTCACCCCACAATCAGATCTCCCTGAGGTACACATCGTGTTGTTCCATCTCTTTGCATTACCCACCATGTGCAACCTGGTCCTTCAGCAAAGACAACCCCACGAATGGGTTTGTCTGTACTCGAGGCAGAATTGATCCACACTATCTTCCCTAACAAACCTCTGACATGTACCATTGGGACTTTGTCTACTATATTCAGGGGCTCAGATTGGGCAGGACCTGCTCGATTGGTGGAACCTCAGGTGTTAACTAACCAGGTGGCCTTTGCTAAGTACTGCTCCCAATTTTTGAAAGATCCCCCACCCAATGCTTTCAAGGTGGTTTTTAATAGTCCATTGTACCTCTCCACTTTGCCTGCAGCTGGTGCATGGTAGGGGATATGGTACACCCACTCAATGCCATGTTCCCTAGTCCAGGTGTTGATAAGGCTGTTCTTGAAATGAGTCCCATTGTCTGACTCAATCCTGTCAGGCATGCCATGTCTCCACAGGACTTGCTTTGTCAGGCCCAAGATGGTGTTCCAGGCAGTAGCATGAGGCACAGGGTAGGTCTCCAACCATCCAGTGGTGGCTTCTACCATGGTCAGCACATAGTGCTTGCCTTGGCATGTCTGGGGCAGTGTGATGTAGTCAATCTGCCAGGCCTCCCCATTCTTATATTTGGACCACTGCCCACCAGACCATAGGGGCTTCACTCGCTTGGCCTGTTTGATGGCAGCACACATCTCACAGTCATGGATAACCTGAGAAATACTGTCCATGGTTAAATCCACCCCTCGGTCTCATGCCCGCTTATAGGTGGCATCTCTGCACTGATGGCCTGAGGCATCATGGGCCCATCAAGCTAAGAAAAACTCCCCCTTGTGTTCCAAATCTAGGTCTATCTTTGACACCCCTATCTATGCAGCCTGGTCTACCTGCTTATTGTTTTGGTGCTCCTCATTAGTTCGACTCTTGGGGACATAGGCATCTACGTGGTGGATTTTCACAAGTAGCCTCCCTACCCTGGTAGCGATGTCTTTTCACTCTTCAGCAGCCCAAATTGGTTTTCCACTACACTGCCAGTTAGCCTCTTTCCACCTCTCCAGCCATCCCCACAGAGCATTGGCTACCATCCATGAATCAGTGTAGAGGTAGAGCTTTGGCCACTTCTCTCTTTCTGCAATGTCCAGGGCCAGTTGAACAGCTTTGAGTTCCGCAAGTTGGCTTGATCCACCTTCTCCTTCAGTGGCCTCTGACCTGTCATGTGGGGCTCCATACGGCTGCTTTCCACTTCCGATTCATCCCTACGATGCGACAGGAGCCATCAGTGAAAAGAGAGTAGTGTGTTTCCTCTGCTGGCAGCTGGTTGTATGGTGGAGCTTCTTCAGCCTGTGTCACTGGTTCTTGTTCTTCATCTGTGACATCAAAACTTTCACCTTCAGGCCAATTTGTAATTACTTCCAAAATCCCAGGGCAATTCAGTTTACCAATACAGGCGTGCTGCGTGACGAGAGCAATCCACTTGCTCCATGTAGCATTGGTGGCATGGTGGGTGGTGGGAACCTTGCCTTCGAACATGCACCCCAGCACTGGTAGTTGGGGTGCTAGGAGGAGTTGTGCTTCTGTACCAATCTGAGGTGGCTTGGACTCCTTCATAGGCAGCTAAGATTTCCTTCTCTGTTGGGGTGTAGTTGGCTTCAGACCCTTTGTAGCTTCGACTCCAAAATCCTAATGGTCAACCCTGAGTCTCCCCAGGCACCTTCTGCCAAAGGATCCAGGACAAACCATGTCTCCCAGCTGCAGAGTAGAGCATGTTCACATCTGGTCCTGCCTTGACTGGGCCAAGGGCAACTGCATGAGTGATTTCCTGCTTAATCTGGGCGAATGCTTGTTGCTGCTCAGGGCCCCAATGGAAATAGTTCTTCTTGCAGGTGACCAGGTAGAGGGCTCACAATCGGGCTGTACTCAGGAATATGCATTTTCCAAAAGCCTATGGCACCTAAGAAAGCTTGTCTTTCCTTCTTATTGCTTGGTGGAGACATAGCTGTGATCTTGTCGATGACATCCGTAGGAATCTGACACCGTCCATCTTGCCACTTCACTCCCAGGAACTGGATCTCACAAACTGGTCCCTTAACTTTACTCTTCTTGATGGCAAAACCAGCTTCCAGGAGGATTCGGATGATTTTCTCTCCTTTCTCAAACACTTCTGCTGCTGTATTGCACCACACAATGATGTCATCAATATACTGTAGATGTTCTGGAGCCTCACCCTTTTTCTAGCGCAGTCTGGATCAGTCCATGGCAGATGGTGGGACTGTGCTTCCACCCCTGGGGCAGTCAGTTCCAGGTATAATGCACTCCCCTCCACGTAAAGGCAAACTGAGGCCTGCATTCTGCTGCCAGAGGAATGGAGAAAAATGCATTGGCAATATTGATAGTGGCATACCACTTTGCTGCATTGGACTCAAGTTAGTACTGGAGTTCTAACATGTCTGGCACAGCAGCGCTCAATGGTGGAGTCACTTCGTTCAATGCACGGTAGTCCACTATCAATTTCCATTCTCCTTCAGATTTACGCACAGGCCAAATGGGGCTGTTGAAGGGTGAGTGGGTTTTGCTGACCACCCCTTGGCTTTCCAGCTCTCGCATCATCTTATGGATGGGAACCAGAGCATGTCGAGTTGTTCTATACTGTCGGCGATGCACTGTTGAATTGGCAATTGGTACCTGTTGCTCTTCTCCCTTCAGGACTCCTACTGTAGTTGGATTGTCAGAGAGTCCAGGCAAGGTGTTCAATTGCTGGATGCCCTCTGTCACTACAGCTGCTATCCCAAATGCCTACCTGAGTCCGTTTGGGTCTTTGAAATACCCACTTTGGAGGTAATCTATGCCCAAAATGCATGGGGCCTCTGGGCCAGTCGCAATAGAGTGTTTCTTCCACTCATTTCCAGTCAGACTTACATCAGCTTCAACTAAGGTAAAGTCCTGTGATCCCCCTGTCACACCAGCAATAGAAACAGATTCTGTCCCCACATGTCTTAATGGGATTAATGTGCACTGCTCACCAGTATCGACTAAAGCTTTATATTCTTGTGGTTCTGATGTGCCAGGCCAACGAATCCACACAGCCCAGAAAACACGGTTTTCCCTAGCCTCTACCTGGCTAGAGGCAGGGCCCCTCTAAGCCTGGTTATCCTTCTTTCCTTGGGCATATGTCTTGGAGGTTCCTTCAAGGGGATCGGACATGTCATCATCATCATCATACCCGGCAGTTCGGCTGTGGGCAACTGGAACTGCTTTCCTTTTGGTGGAACTTCCTCTCTGAGTCTTGCCTTCCTTCAAGTCACGCACCCGTTGTGCCAGAGCAGCAGTAGATTTTCCATCCCATCTCGTCATGTTTTCTCCACAATCGCACAGGAAGAACCACAGCTCATGGGGTGTACCTTCTCTCCCCATCTGGGGAACATCTGCGTTGGATATCAGAACTTCTGATCTGTACTGCTGAGATTTGGAGAAGGTCCTCTTTAATCTCCTCCCTGATTTTTTTATGATTCTCCTCTATCTTGTCTTCTAATGTCTGCAGATGTGTTTCCACCGTTGCGATTTTGGCATGTGTTGGGCCATGTACAGCATCTGCATATGATTGGAGCTTCTTTGCCATTTCAAGCACGGCCTCATCCCTGTCATCCCGCTTCATTATTGCTAAAGCTGAAGCGTATTCCTGTGGCCCAAGTCATACAAGTTTTCGCCACATCACAGATGTACATGGTACCATGTCTGGATTCCTAGTTGTTATGTCATCTGAGAAGATAATCTCTGCCACTGCCATTTCTCTCTGGCATTGAATGCCTTGTTCTGTAGTCTTCCACTGAGTTTGCTGCATATAGAGATTATCTGCACACAGGTATCTTTGTGCTACACTTTCCAGGACCCGTGCCCAGAGGCTGTGAGGGTTAGCCCCCCCTCATCATTCCTTGGTCGATGACGGGATCATGTGACAGGGATCCCAAGTGCCTCGCTTCAGTGCCATCCAGAATTGTAGCCTCGCCTGCAGCATCCCAAAGACGGACAAACCAACTAATTATAGATTCATCAGATCATTGAGTGTAATCCTTCCTTCGGCCACGAAGGTCCTTCAGGGAAAATGACTCAATATTAGCTTCTGATCTTTTGCCTGTTGCTTTGACTCCTGATTTTATGCCAGGAGGTGTTGAGGGTCCTTCTCCTGCATCATAATCATCATCGTCATCCCCTGATCGATCAGTCTTGTCTGTGTACTTTCCACTTCTCGTGCTAGAAGCAACAGCCATTGGTTGAGGCTTACTGTCTGGTTTTGAGCCTGGGGTGTTGGCTGCAGCCTGAGTGACTGGGATAGCTGTTGATTTATCTCCCTGCCCCTCTTCCTCTGTCTGCTGCCCTACAGTATCTAGCAGTGTGCAATAAGCATATGCCAGGGCCCAGATCACTGCAATGATCTTTTTCTCCTTAGGGTCATCATGGCACTTCTCTTTCAGGTATTTCCCCACCTCAGCTGGGTTCTGAATTTGTTCACGTGGAAAGTCCCAGACTATAGGGTCAGAAAATTCCTTTAAGATTTGACCCATACCCTCCCATTTCCCACACCACTCAGGATTTTCCACACCTGGATCTACTCCTGGGTCAGGGGTCTCATCAGCCCCTCTAGAAATCTCAGCCCTCATTCTAGAGAAACTGCAGACTGTATAGAGGAAGCTTACCACATTAAATACCAGAAAGATGGTCTCTTTAACATTCAGGGGGAACTGAACATTCTCCAATAGGGATGTAACAGATTCAGAGGAGAAGAAGGAAAGCAAAGGCTGAAAAGCCTCATCCCCTTCTTCTCCTCTAACAAATAGGGTGCATAACCATACCCATGAACCATACATTCCTGGAACAGACTCCAGTACCTTTATAAACTTCCTACAAGCCATTACAACCAAGCCCTTCCTGATGGATATTCTGGTCAGTGCCCCTCTACTGCAAAAACTACATATTAGGGACAATACCAGAGCCATTCCTGGATAAGAAAATAAACCTAGGGACCATAGAGGTATTAAGACCTCAAAAAACCCTAGGGACCAGAAAAACATGCAAGCCTCCATCCCAAGAGACATTATGAATTCAAACAACATGGCTACTAACTGCTCTATACCAACACAGAGTAATTGCAACCAAAATACGATTAGAACAGGGTTTTTTCCACTCTCTCGAGCCACACGTTGAGTGCCAAAATACTTGCCCTCATTTAGGGCAGATTTGGGAGAAAACCTCCAGAAAGAGCACCCCCCAGAAAGCAAACCCCGCCACGGCCTCTCCCACCACCTGGTTCGGGAAGAATTTCCTTGTTTTTTTCCTTTGCTTTAGTAAACTGCCTTATCTTAACCTACTAGTTGTTTTCCATCTTATTCTCTGCCCTGTCACACTGGGGAGTGATAGAACAGCTTACTGGACACCTGGCACCCAGCCAAGGTCAAACCACTACAGTCCTTTTGGCGCCCAAATGTGGGATAAGATAAAGGCAGTTATACATATATATATTGCATGCTATAGTAAATGGTAAATAGTAGTTATCAAGTAGTAAGCTCCTATGCGG
This sequence comes from Vidua chalybeata, assembly GCF_026979565.1. NCBI lineage: Eukaryota > Metazoa > Chordata > Aves > Passeriformes > Viduidae > Vidua > Vidua chalybeata. Next base: position 709,033 of record NW_026530320.1, read on the forward strand.
GACACAGTGTTTGTCAGCTGCGCTGCTTATCACTCTGTTTTGATGAGTTTGGGAACATGTTAAGACAATGATGAATGAATACAGCTCCTTCTCCCTGCCCAGGGTGGATGTGAATGATTTTGTACTGCAGACTTCCATGGTCTTTGCTCATACTTATGTAAGCTGTTTAATACTGTTAATAATATTAGCTAATACTGTTGGTACGCTATGGAATTCATGCAATCTGTCATCATCCTGGTGTAAGAGAAAACAACCTTTATGTTAAGAGCTATTGAAAATCTGCCCTGTGGAAGAATTTGGTCAGGTTCCTAGGGTAGTTATCACCTCCCATTGTCTGGGACTTTACACCCAAACAGGTAAACAACCCTAATAAACTGACCTGTCAACTGATAGAAGGGTGCCTTATTTACCCCCATGAAAATCAGCAGCTTCTTGCCCTGTACTAGAGCCTGGCCTGTGCCTACCGAGCCATTGTTCAATACTCTCACAAGACTATAGTTGAGGCAGGAATCCAAACTGCATTTGAGGACACTATGGCTGAGACAGGGACTCAAACTACAGCAACTACAGTAATTGCCCCTGTAGTGAAAACAAAAAAATGGACAAGGCAAGTTGCAAGCCCATACTGCCAATTAGTAAGGGAGGAAGAAGAGGAGGAAGTAACAGTAGGAAAGGAGGGATTAGATCAAGAAGCAGTACCTTCAACAAAGAAATTGAAAGAAGTGAGGCAAATCAAATGGGAAACTGAAGTTACTTGGTCCCTGACCTCATGAGAACTTTGAGACTTGCAAAAAGATTACAGCCACCAGCAAGGTGATCAGATTTCTGCCTGGCTGCTTTGGTGCTGGGATAATGGGGCCAACAGTCAGTAGTTAAAAGGTCATGAAGCCCAACAGCTGGGATCCGTTCCTAAGGATCAGGAAATTGAAAGAGGAATTGGAAAGGAAGGAGCAATTTGCAGACTCTGGAAATGGCTTCTCTCAAGCGTGAGGGCAAGACATCCATTTAAGGGAGATCTTGTGAGCTCACCAGCGAAGTGGACCACTACAGACAAAGGTATCCAGTACTTAAGAGAAGTAGCAGTGCTGGAAATCGTCTATAGTGATCTAAAAAGTGACAGAGTCCCTAAAGATCCAGAGGATGTCCTTTGCACAATGGCCATGTGGAGGAAGGTAGTTCAAAGCGCCCCTGCATTATATTCCAGCAGCTTGGTATCATTGGTATCATTATCCACAAATGGATACACCAACTGTAGAGATGGCATCCTTCTGGATCTGAAATGTAGAAGAAACACTGGGTACTTCCTCATCCCTACAAGCCAGCACCCCAGCTTTTAGGGGCAGCCCAAGAGATCGGTCCTCTCCTGCTCTGGTCAGAGGAAAGTCCCAAGCTCAGGTGATGTGGCGAACTCTGGTTCTTTCTGTGTGACCAGAGGGAGGGCATGAGGAAGTGGGATGGTTAACCCACCTTTAAGCTGGAAGGCCATGTCTGTGAACTGAGAGGGAAGAGAGCTGTTAAGAAAGGGTCATCCAAAATGACTCCATGTCGTTTCTGCAGAGAGACAAGAAGGCAATCAGTGATCTCCCAGACATAAAAGAACTGAAATCACTTCCGTTAACCCTGGTGAGGACACTTCTGATCTGGCATCCCAAAGGTCAGACAGTGAATACTCTGACCAGGAACAGAGGGTCCCTGCCTTCAGCCAGGAGGAGGAAAGGGATGACCGGGTATACTGGACTGTGTGTATTCAATGGCCTGGCACATCAGATCCACAGAAGTATAAAGCTTTAGTAGATACCAGTGCACAGTGCACACTGATGCCATCAAGGCACGGAAGTGCGGAATCCATCTGCATCTCTGGAGTGACAGGGGGAGGCCAGGAGTTGTCTGTATTAGAGGTTGAGGTGAGTTTAACAGGGGACAAATGGGAAAAGCATGCCATTGTGACTGGCCCTGAGGCGCCTTGTATCTTTGGCATCGACTACCTCAGGAGAGGGTACTTCAAGGATCCAAAAGGTATCGATGGGCTTTTGGTGTAGCTGTGAATAGAGAAAAATCAAACAGTTATCCACCCTGCCTGGCCTCTCCGAAGATCCCTTCATCATGAGATTGCTGCAGGTTGAAGACCAGCAAATACCAATTGCTACCAGGACAGCACATCGGCGACAATATTGCACCAACTGAGACTCTTAAACTCCCATCCATGAACTAATTTGTTGACTGGAGAGCCAAGGAGTGATCAGCAGGACCCACTCACCCGTTAACAGCCCCATATGGCCAGTGTGAAAATCTAATGGGGAATGGAGGCTGATAGTAGAGTATCGTGGCCTGAATGAAGTCACACCACCTCTGAGTGCTGCCGTTCCAGACATGTTGGAACTTCAATATTAGCTGGAATCAAAAGCAGCCAAATGGTACCACAACTGATATCACTAATGCATTTTTCTCAATCCCTTTGGCGGCAGAGTGCAGGCCACAGTTTGCTTTCACTTGGAGGGGAATCCAATATACCTGGAACCAACTGCCCCAGGGGTGGAAACACAGCCCCACAATCTGCTGTGAATTGATCTAGACTGCGCTGGAACACAGTGTCACCTAGAGCAGGTTACACAGAAATGTGTCCAGGTGAGTTTTGAATGTCTCCTGAGAGGGAGAATCCACAACCTCCCTGGGCAACCTGTTCCAGTGCTCTGCCACCCACAACATAAATAAGTTTTTCCTCATGTTGAGATGGAACTACTTGTGTTTTAGTTTATGGCCATTGCTCCTGGTTCTGTCACTGGGCACCACTGAAAAGAGTCTGGCACCATTCGCTTGGCACCCACCTTTGAGATATTTATATGTAGTGATGATATCCTCTCTGAGTCTTCTCTTCTCTAGACTAAAGAGGCCCATCTCCCATGGTGTTTCCTCATAAGAGAGATGCTCCAGACCCCCCCATCATCTTAGTGTCCCTCCATTGAACCCTCTCCAGTAACTCTTTGTCTTTCTTGTACTGAGGAGCCCAGAACTGGACACAACTCCAGATGTGGCCTCAGTAGGGCCAAATAGAGGGGGAGGATCACCTCCCTTGACCTGCTGACCACACTCTTCCCAATGCACCCCAGCATACTATTGGCCCTCCTGGCCACAAGGGCACACTGCTGGCTCATGGTCAACTTGTCATCCACCAAGACTTCCAGTTCCTTCTCCACAGAGCTGCTCTCTAGTAGGTCAGCCCCAGCCTATACTGGTCCTTGGGTTTATTCCTCCCCATGTGCAGGACCCTACACTTACCCTTGTTGAACCTCATTAGGTTTCTGTCTGCCCAACTCTCCAGCCTATCAAGGTCCTGATGAATGGCAATACAGCCTTCAGGTGTATCAGCCACTCCCCCCAGTTTAATATTATCAGCAAACTTACTGAGGGTACATTCTATCCCTTTGTCCAGGTTGTTGATAAGCAAGTTTATTGTGTTTTTTACACGCCCCACTCTCATACAATTTTGTTACCGGCTCAACCCCAGGTTTCCCATAGCAGTCTCAGACATCTGATTCCTTAAAACAATTTATTCATGGCGCAGTAACACAGAAAGAGCATAAGCTGGTGCCTTCAAGGAGGAACCCTGAACAACCGAATCCTGGGCTTTTATATCCTTCCAGTCTATCTGCACAATAGTCTGGGGTCTTCCTGCTGAGTCTTCAGCTCCTGCTGTGTCTCTGAGTGTCTGATCACCTGGCTGGTGCTACAGGTCCCTGTGCCCTTTGTTGTGCAAAAGGTCAGTGCCAGTTCACAGCCTCTTCCTGGGGCTCCCGCTACTTCCCACCACCCAGAGTTTAATCTGCAGCTCACACTGCAGCTGCACACTGAGCTACCTGCGCAGAATGTATTACTCAACACTCACAAGAGTGGAGTAAAGGGGGACTTATTCCACACTACCACCATTCTTCCAAGTACTACTAGTTGGAGACAGGTGTTGTGAAATGTCTCTGCCTCAAAGCTTCTGTCTGTCTCAGAATTCAAAAAATTCTAGCACCACTAGGCCTGATGTTGGTCTAAGGCAAATCTTGGAGTGATTTCTAGTGAACTTTATTTAAATCAACAAGAAGTTGGCTCCTGTCATTACCCTGTGGAATTTTTCCTTTGAGACAAGAGTGTTAATTCTGTGTATGATTTAGAGTCACAAAATCAGTATCAAATTTTTCAAACTATTTTTCCTTAAATTTTGCTGTATTAGTGTTCCTTAAGACTGTGAATAAAAACAGGCACACAAAAAACTTTTTATAGACAAATGTAACATAGAGGTAGGAATGGTGTCAGACACAGCTGTAGTTCTTCAACTTGAAATATGAAAAGCAGAAACTGAAAATTAGATTTAATGCATAAACAGTTTCTAGTTGGAACATAATTACTAGGGCACTTACTTGGTTGCTCACAGATATGTATGCAGGAAAACAAAATAAAGGGGATGTACTCAATGTAGACCAAGTGGGAACACTGTTACAACAATATATTAATTTCCAATGTCCCCATTTGAAAAAAGGTGATGATAAGTGTAAGGATGTTCAAAATGAGGTACGTGTTAACCAATGAACAGCTGATCAATGATTGTGGAGGTTCATTTTGCACTGCTTGCTACTAAACCGATATGAATGCTAGCTTATGTATTCAGGAATTAAATTTCAGTCATGCTGAACTGGAATTCCAGTGATCTTAAGCTTGCAATGTTAATTTTTGAAGTTTGTATTGCTCAAGTTTATGACTTTTGTCTTAATGTGTCTTTTCTTTCAATTGTATTATTTTCCTGACTGAAGAAACTTAGTACAGGATTAGTGAATTCAGTGTGTTTCCATTGTTATCACATACAAGTACAAGCATGTGAGGATAAGCATAAAACTAAAATCTGAAAGGAAGGGCACAACTTTTTTTCCTACTTCTCACTTCCATTCTGTCCTTTCCCATCAAACTGAAACATATGGATTTTTTGTTTTGTTTTGTTTATATGGTTCATCTATTATTGGTCATAGATAATATTATCTTCAGGAATATTTATTTAGTTCTGTCAGATCATTTTAAGAGCTTTCTGGTTTTATCCAGTTGCTGAGTTTATTTTTCTTCTTTGGTGATCTTGAATTTCTTGGTCCTCCAGAGAAAGATGTAAAAGGAAGAGTAGAAGTCTCTCCAAGTCTCCTAAAACGGCCAAAAAAAAGTCTTCACAAACTCCTTCTCCGAGAAGGTCAGTTTGCTGTAAATATAAAAGTTAATGAGCGGTAAAGGAGGAAAAAGTTGTAGTATTTTTTTTTAACTGAAATGTTATATTGAGATCACTGTTATGAAATAAGCTAACTCAATTTGTGTTTCTTCTGGTTTTTGGTTTTTTAGTTTGGAAAAAGCTCTTTAGTAATTTTCATTTCTAAGGAAAAGGTCTATTTTTCAATAAGCAGAACACTCGAAAGTGGATGGAGATATATATATATTTAAAACAATTTGGGAAATATTTTCATTGATTTACTGCCTTTTCATTAGTTATCTCACATAATTTCAATTGGTCAGTATGATTCAGTTCTAAGTTAAAGCAGACCAAAAAGCCCTTTATGGATTTGATCTTTGGTATGCTTTCAACTGGAGAGTTTTTAATCTGTTAGCTCTTTGCAAATAGCATGTATACTGAACACATGCATTCTTAAGCTCTCTTCCCTTGTCTTTGTGAAGGGATTTTTGTTATGTATGAAAGTGACTGAACCTTTCTGAAAGAAAGCAAACCAGGATATCAACATTCATAGTTATTGTACAATTTACTGTACAGTACAGTCAGAGTATGCATTGGTAGTAGATTTGTTGCTGTGGGATCAAATTCTGATTTGAGTAAAAATTTTCTTAAACAGAAACAAGAAAGAGAAAAAAAGAGAAAGAGATAAAAATAATGAAAGAAGAGAAAGGGAATACTTCAAGAAAAAAATTAGTAAAGTAAAAGAGGGAAAGGAGAAATCTGACAAAAGCACCACTACTTTGAAGGTAAGCTGTGTGACCAGGTGATAAACGGTGGAGTGCTACAAGTGGAACAATTATTGGAATTTCCTCCCTTCTTCATCTTTCTTTCCCTCACCTTTCTTTTCCCCACCTTTCTTTTCCCCTGTTTTCTTTATCAAAATATTGCCACTTGATGGAGCTTGTGTAAATAGGTTACTGAAACACTTTGTTTTGGTTTCTCTCTCTTTTCTGTTCTGTGCCATATGTTAGGAGTTGACTGGCTGCCTATCTGTATGGGGAGGCATAAAGGAGATTGTATAACTAAGCAGCAGGGTTCAGGGTTAGTTTGCCTGTTGTGGTTTAACCCTGACCAACAACTAAGCACCACACAGCTGCTCCCTCACCCACTCCTCCCTGATGGGATGAGGGAGAAAATCAGAAGACTAAAAGGGAGACAACTCGTGGGTTGAGATGAAGGCAGTTTAATAGGGAAAGCAAATGCTGCACACACAAGCAAAGCAAAACAAGGAATTCATTCACCCCTTCCCATGGGCAGGCAGATATTCAGCCATCTCCAGGAGAGCAGGGCTCCATCATGTGTAGCAGTTACTTGGGAAGACAAACACCATTGCTCAGAATGCCCCCCCCCCTGCTCCTCCTTCCCCCATTTTTTAATTCCTATGAAGAAAATTAGCTCTATCCCAGCCAAAACCAGTACATGCTTTTGATCTGAAAAGATTTTTAATAAACTTTCATTCTGCAGTTCAGCCTCTCCCTGGTTGCTTTGGTCCTGGACTGCATATTTGACTCTGCAGGAATAAAGCTGAAGATTTGAGGAAAGAGTAGTATGGGATTTTTCCCTTGCAAAATAGAAAGTGGTGTGATTAAGAAAAGAAACATCTTCAAATATTTAATCTTATAATTTAAACCCCAGCATGCTTCTAAAGAGTAGTTTGTGGTACTCAGAATTATTCAACTGTTATAAAGCAGCTGATTTAGGTGACTCTGTCCACATGCTTAAGTAATTGTCTTACCCAAGAACTCTCTTAAAATGTATTAGTTACCTGACAAAAAATAGAAAAGAAAAATTACAATTCTGTTTTACTTTTAAAATATGTTGAAATCCTGATTTCTGGAGCTTTTTCTCATAGGTGCCACAATACTGTTTGTTCTGTATTACCCGAATATTGATCATAAAGACAGATCACTTTATGGCAATGATTTCTTGGGTGACAGGTTATTATGAGTACCTAACTTCAGCCAATTAAAAAAAAAAAAGACTTTAAAAAATTTTAATTTAAAAATTTTTAAAACCCCCAATACCTCTATTCTGAAAATTGCTGAAACAAGGCGTGTAAAAATTGAGGCAATCAAAATATCAGTAATTGGTTGGATGTCATATCTTGTAATGCTAAGAGAATTTTTTTTTTTAATAATTTTATCTTTGGTAGGACAAAGATCACACTGAAGAGGATCAGAATTCAGAAACTGACAAGGAAGTAGGCAATAGAGATACAGAAAGGATTGGTGAAGTCAAACTACAACAGAATGGGAACTGTCAACCAAATGACGAAAACCATTCAATTAAAATGGAAGAGGTTTAAAGCAAAAAATGGACCTCTGACTCAACTAAGGGATGAAATCTGAAACTTGTTTTTTCCCAGAACAAGGAAGAAAATATCAAGGTAATCAACATGAACATGGTGATTGTACTAGTAGCTCTTCCAATTCTAGTAACAGCTTTGTCAATTTCTTGCTGTAAAGCAAGAGAGTACAGACCAGTAGTTATACCCTGAAAAGGCAGATGACATCAAAACTATTCATGTCTGAAAATCCATGGATCTTCATAATGGCTGTACTTACTTGTAAAATTATTTAAGTTTTGCCATTTTCTGTTATGAATAAGTAGAAACTGAAAGATGTAAACCTGTACAATCAAAACATGCTGAATATAAGCATCGAAGATTGTTTAAAGTTCTGCTTGTTCATGAATTTTGTATTGGTTTACTTTTCAGGTTAAAAATCCACAAAACCTTCAATGTGTACTGTTTGATGTGCTTCAAAATGGTGCATAAATGTACACATTTTCTTCTGTTATAAATGAAAATTATTTGTAAACATAAACACACTTTTATGGTTCTTATGTTAAATGCCCACTGACTAGTTTGTTTTTCATTTTCTTACTTCTTGAGATTCTTGGATTTTATTTAAAACAATTTCTTACTGTTATGCTTAAAATAATTATTTCTTTTAAAGTACTTGAACAATGCATGATACTTTTCTGTTCCAAAAAGGAACATGGCTATGTTATAGATAATAGGTTAGCTTACTGGGTTATTTTGGGGTTGTTTTGGGTTTTTTGTTTATTTTTGTCCTTCCAGAAGTAAGCACATTTATATGATATTATGATAACTTACAGCTTTGTTTTGAGTTGTACTGCAGTGTGTCTGTTAAGCCTCAAATAGTACAGGTGCCATTATGAAATTTTTTTTCTTACTTGTTTAAAAAACTATGGGAGCACGAGCAGAAGCTTTAGTGCCTTCTTAAAATAATGTGATATTTCCCAGAAATGTTTGTGCGATTACTTATTTTCATCTAAATCTTACATTATTTCTATTGCTATTTGCCACCAAAATACTGTAGACAAGAAAGCAAGTTATTTCTCAGAAGGATTTTTTTATTCACTTGTTAAAATACTACAACTCCATTTTTACTTTTTTTTATTACTAGAAGAAATTTATAGCTGAAAGCAAAGATGCATTACAAGTACCACCACTGTACAAATGCAGTAGCTGAATACAAAGCATTTTCTGATCACCTGCATCAAATACAGCCCTTTAGACATTTAATCTACATTTGGATGGCCTTAATTGTTACCTCTCCATAGTAATCTCTGATACCTGTTGGGTGATATGCAAGGAATCATATGTAAAGCTGAGGGGATAAATAATTTTGGAAAATGTTCTAATTTACACAGGAGTTATATAGTAGAGATTCTTTCTTTCATTCTTTAAAGAAAAAGCATGTAAGAAGAGAATGACAAACCAAATATTTTTTGTCAAGCTAAAACACTGAGTACTTGAGTACCTCAAGTACTGTGTCCAGTTCTGGGCCCCTCAGTTTAGGAAGGATGCTGAGACACTTGAACGCGTCCAGAGGAGGGCAACGAGGCTGGTGGAGGGCTTGGAACACAAGCCCTATGAAGAACGGCTAAGGGAGCTGGGGTTGTTTAGCCTGGAAAAAAAGGAAGCTCAGGGGAGACCTTATCACTCTCTACAACTACTTGAAAGGTGGTTGTAGTCAGGTGGGGGTCAGTCTCTTCTCCCAGGCAACCACTGACAGAAAAAGAGGACACAGTCTTAAGCTGTGCCAAGGGAAGTTTAAGTTAGACATTAGAAAAAAAATTCTTCACGGAAAGAGTGCTTGTGCACTGGAGTCGTCTGCCCGGGGAGGTGGTGGAGTCACTGTCCCTGGATGTGTTTAAAAAAAGCCAGGATGGGGCACTCAGTGTCATGGTTTAGTTGATGAGGAGGTGTTAGGTTAGGTTATAGGTTGGACTTGATGATCTCAAAGGTCTTTTCCAACCTAGTGCATTCTGTGATTCTGTGATTCTGTAACATGGCTTGTACCCTCTGAACTAATTTAATCAGTTTCATCATTGTGAGATTTCTTAAGAGTCATACCTTTAAAATTTATACATAAAATCAAGTAGATTATTTTTAAAACAACTTAATACAATCAAATTACTTGCCTTACTTCATGGGAAGTTGTTTCTTTCAATTAAAACAAAATAATACCATATTGACTATTTGCTTTCAATTTGTTTTCATTTTCCTTTGCATAAGTTATTCTTACCACAAAAGCGAAAAAGAAAAGCATATTACAGGGAATGTAAAATAAACCAGTTTGATTGTAAGATGCTTAATCACTTTTTAAATAGGATTTTATGTTCTTGAGACTGTGTACATTTAAGACTATAGAAAATGCTTTACCATGTAAAGTATAGACACTCATTTTTGTGATGTTTAAGCCACATGCTGTTGATTGGTAAGCAGCTTATTTTGAACAAAGAATGACAAATCTGTATGCTTATAGAAAGACTGTGAAGGACTGTGTCTTACAACAACTGTCTTATTTATGCTGTGTAAGTAGCATAGAGCAAAGAAATTCTTTGCATACTTGTCCTTGCTACCATTTCACTAATAAAATTAAATATTTTAGAGGGAAGTTTTTGCTTTTACATGCTTTCAGTTGATCTGATACTGGCTGGATGCCAGGCACCCACCTCTCTATGCCTCCCCTCCACAGCTGGACAGGGGAGAGAAAATATAACGAAGGGTTCATGGGTTGAGATGAGGACCAGGAGAGATCACTCATCAAATGCCATCATGGGCAAAACAGGCTCAAATTAGAGATATTAATTGAATTTATTGCTAACAAAATCAGAGAAGGATAATGAGAAGTAAAATGAAACCTTAAAAACGCCTTCTCCCCACCTCTCCCTCATTCCAGCTCTACCTCCTACCACAGTGGTGCAGAGAGACAGGGAATGGGGGTTATGGTCAGTCCATCACACATTGTTTCTCCCACTGCTCAGGGAGAAGAGTCCTTCCCCTGCTCCAGCATGGGGTCCTTCCAATGGGAGACAGTTCTCCATTAATTTCTCCAACATAAGTCCATCTCACAAGCAATAGATTTCTGTGAAACACTGCAAAGTGAGTCCGTTCCATGGGCAATGGTCCTCCCCAAACTGCTGCAATGTCAGTCACTTTTCCACTAGGTGCAGTCCTTCAAGAACAGGCTTCTCAGGTGTGGGGTCCTCTCTCCACAGGCATCCTGCAGGGTCACAGCCTCCTCCCAGGCATCCACCTGCTCCAGTGTGGGTCTCCTCCACAGGCTGCAGGTAGATCTAGGCATCTCCATGGATCTCCATGGGCTGCAGGGGAACAGCCTGCTTCACCATGGTCTTCACCACAGGCTGCAGAGTCTCAGCTCTGGTGCCTGGAGCACTTCCTCCCTGTCCTTCTCCACTGACCTTGGTGTCTGCAGAGTTGTTCCTTTCACATATTCTCACCCTACTCTTCTCTAGCCACAATTACAACCGCACCACAATGTTTTGGTTTTTTTCTTCTTTTTAAATATGTTATCACGGAGGCGTTACCACCATTTCTAATTGGCCCAGCCTTGGCCAGCGTCATGTCTGTCTTCGGAGTTACCAAGGATTGGCTCTGTTTGACATGGAGGAAGCTTCTGGCAGCTTCTCACAGAAACCACCTGTCACCCTCACGCTACCAAATCTTGGCCATGCAAATCCACTACATTCAGGCAGCTTCTCTGATTTGAAATGGGGATACAAATGAAAATAATACCTTTGAAAAGCTAAGTTTCTCCTTTGGGAGAAATTAGAATTCTTGCAGTGCATCACATTTCAGCTGAGATTAGTTGGATTTCCTGAGTTTTGTTATCCTGAAATTGCATATCTCTATTATATAGCAGTTACAAAATATGCAAAGGATTGTGTAGAGTTAGCAAAGAAACATGCCTTTAAAAATTAATAGTTGAGGATAGAAGCCTTACTAGCTAATGCATCACATGTGTAAGTCAATATGTAGCACATCGTTATATCATATGTGAATTAATGGTTCCCCTACAAAAAGTTTTGGGTTTTTTTTTTAATAAAAAAGGCAAACAAACAAAAACAAATCCACCAAGCACATAAATTCCCTCACCACCCCAGGTCATATTTTACAAATTCTATATTTTTTATTTTGCTTTGTAAATACAAATACTGTGAAGTAATTAAGTTATATCTATTCCTATTAGGTGATTTTTGGTTCCCCTCTTCCTAAAAAGCCACCACTAGAGGGCTATGCTGTAAAATGCCTGTCTCTGCAGAAGGTAGTTAATTTTTAAACCAGTAGATAACACAGTAATGAAGTTCCTGCTTGCTCCACCAGGATTGTGTGCTGTCACAGTGCAGCTAGTCTGAAGCTTCCCCCCTAAACTCAACCAACCTAGAAACAAAACTAGGTCCCCAGATAAGGCGGGGATAGGTTGGATTCAAACTCAGAGACATCAGCCAACCCTGTTCAAGACTAGATGCAGACACACCACTGGTCAGAGATCTGGGAAGTGAGAAATCCCAACCAATTGGCTATCTGAACCCGAGAAATTCAAGCCCCCTATTGTTATGGTTTGACACTGGTGTAATGCCAGCGCCCCCATGAAAATACACCTTTTCAAATAATTGCTGTGAGATGTTATTAGGAACAGAGCAGAGCAGGCTTAAGCTTAATAACAAAGGAAAAAAAACTTTACTAAACTACTACTATTATAAAAGACACACACACTAAATTCAGGATGAAGACCCTCTAAAACACTCCTCCTCCCACCTAATTTCTAAAACAACTACTATGAAACATTAGTCGGGATTCCTGATCAAGTTGCTACCCTTCAGAAAATTAATACTTAGTCTATTAAGGGAGAGAGGAGTCTCTCTTGCACTATAGACCCCCCAGGAAACACAGTTGCCACTTCTTGTGTTTCCTTGTCACACATGGTAATTGCTTGGAGAAATTTGCCAGTGTGACACTCTCTTTTTTATGTCACAGTGCTCTCACTACTGTGCATGGACAGACTGCCCAGAGGGCTCTTTTAAGGATGCTTTTCTATAGACTTAAAGAGATAACAGTTCAGCTTCTCATCTTGGGACTACAGCTCCCCCCCCCCCCATTTTCCCCTGGGGCTGAGGGTTTAAGAGCAGAGATTATCTTCTTCTTGAAGACAGAGGGCATCACCATTCCCTCCTCAGTTTTTTTCTCTTTTTGCTATTTTAGTGCTGGTAGTTGCTGAAGCAGGTTTCTGTGGTTCACCATTGCATCCCCTTAAAAATGGAGTCTCTATTACAGGAGAATTTGGTTTAGTTTATGGCTAACAAGAAAAGTCCAGCCAAAAGCTACTTCATCATCTCTTTTCACTTAAACATTTCTTCTTTTAACATTTCAGGTCTTGGATTTTCTCTCTTTTACTTGAAATTGAGGAGGAGTAATATTTTACAAAGCCTTTATTTCTCAGAAAAGGGTTAAAAGTCTCGGACTCCCTGGACAGCTGAATTTTCTGCTCAGAACTCTTAACTCTCACACTGGGCATCTTCCCCCCCTTTGTCCTTTCTTCTGCTGGCAAATTTCCAAGTGCTGTCAAACTTTATGTCTCTTTCCCTCGGGGGGGGGGGGGGGGGGGGGGGCAGGGGAAACAAAGGCATCTCTGTTTCTCTCTACCTTTCAGTCTGCAGGAGCTAGCTCGGTTCTAGACTTTCAGCCCCCTTGGCCTACCTTGACCAGGCTGCATGGCTTCCCCTCCCCCACCCAGCCCGTGGCTGGGCGGGGGAGAGTCTGCACTCTCTGACGACCTGGAACTAAAGAGACAGTTCCCCAGGGAGTTCTTGCTTTTAACCCCTTGTGTTCTCAGAGGCGTGTCTATGCCTTCAGTGGTCACTCCAGGTGCCAATATTCAAACCTGACCACTGATTGGTTTGACTCAACTTCCTGAAAAAATTCACTTCCATGTCAAACCACAACACTTATAAAAGAGGCAGCCATAATAAACTCAGGGCTGTTTGTTGAGGACCCTCAGTGAGTTCGTGTCGTCTCTGTATCCAACCAACAACCCCCAGTGTAATATCTGATGATTCCTGACATGAAGACAGCAGCCATCTTGTGAGTAGAACAGGGGGAGAAAGACAAAGCGTGTGTAATGAGCCACAAACCAGCAAAAAGCTGAAAAAAATCAAAGCAAGCGTGGAGAGCCTCCAAACCAGCATCAAAAAGCTGCAACAATACAGCATGGAGAGCTGTTTGCAGTGGAAAGCTGCCCAAATCCGGGTTCCTTTGTAAATACCCCATGTAAATAGAAGAAAAACCCTGCCGGAAACATGGCAAGATGGATTTCAGCAGAGAAAAACCCAGTCATTAAGGTATGAACTGTGAAAAATGCCAATCACTTGTGTTAAAATTTTAGAAGTTTAATAGTAATAAAATAATAATAAAAATTAGGACAATAAGAATTTGGACAATCAAAGTTAGGGCAATAAAAGACAATAAAAAGCAAAGAATTAGGGATGTCCAGATGCTTTTGTCATCTGCCACAAAATCATACCTTGCTAAGAAAGGATTACCCCTTAAAAGCAATAGCCGATTGCATATTCATATATCACATACATGATTCAAACATTCCTATTCAAACTAAGGGTATTTCTGCTAAATTTCAACTCCCTCCCTCATCTTGTAAATCAGTCGTGTTGGTCCCTCAAAGTCTGTGTCTTCCCGATAAAGAGGCAATAATTCTTCTCTTGAGATCTTAGTGTCTTGATGCTGTTATCTCTATGCGAAGAAATTTTTAATTATCTTATCCATTCCTTGAGCTAGTTACAAAAAGTATCTTACATCACATAGTTTCTATTTTAATATTATGCTATAGCCTAAAAACTATATTTACCACACTACTTAAAAGAGATTAATACAGCATAACTTTCCAACATAACAAATATAGTATTCATTTTAATATTTGTGAAGAGCCAATCATATAATATGCATTTTTCACATGAACCTTTTTACTTCAATGGGAGATAAAGTATAAGTAACAGACTCTTGAAGCCACTATGGACATTATAAAACCCTGGAGGCTTGTAAAACAGGCTTTAGACGCCGCCATGGACGCTGTGAACGTTATAGAGCCCTGGAATCTAGTCTCAAACTGCGGTGGTTGAAAGCCAAGCAGGACACAGGGACAACAGTAAAGATGCCATGAGCACCGCCCACTGGAACACCCAGCAAGCACAGAAAGCAGGGAAGAGCCACCGGGGGAGCAGATGCCATTTCAGGCCCACAGGTGAAGAAGACAGGTGAGAAACCAAGGGGGGGGGGGCGGGCAGCCGTTACGTTATGTGAAAAATGGCAATACAATATTGGCTTTGGCATTCATGTACTAGCTTTTGCATGTTGTTTATTAATCACAAGTATTTTTGATATGGTACAATTTATACTTACATTTTAACTGCTTTTGGGTATAGTATAATCTGTTAGTTTATGTATGCACCATATAGTTTATATAAATAGTAGCGTGACAAAAATACTATATTCTAAACTTTAGCAAAGTGTTAAAATAGAGACTATGTAATGTTAAAAATTCTTTTATATAATGAACTCAAAGAATGGTGTACAACAATTATGCTGTTTCTCACATCCGCAGAATGACCTCTCCAAGAGATAAGATAATGGTGAGAGAAACTAGAGCGCTAGAGAGGATTTATTATCTACTTGTTATCAGGGAGTGTGAAACAACAGGATGGAACTTCAGGAAGAAATAAAATATATGGACCTAATCTACAGAATGTTATGCAGACAAGTCAGAGGTTGAAAACAAACAAAAGAGTTCTTAGAACATCAAAAACTCAAAGGAATGTTTGAATAATGTATATACTAATGAATATGTATGTAACCCCAGCAATGTAACTGTATATAGAGAACATGATTTTAAGCTACCAGTGTGCTCTTTGGCCATTCGCCAAAAGCACCCCAGCGCTGGATAATTTTCCCTTCTTTTATCCTTTATTAAACTTCTAAAAATTCTAAAGAGTGAACTCAGTTTTTCACAAATTTGGAGGTCCCACCGAGATCAGGACCTCTAGTCTCTGTGGTTCCAGGGGGTCCCGGGTGGGAGGCGCCCCACTTAATTACAGCAGCTTGCCTGGGCTTTCTCTGCTGCTACGAGAGACCGCAGGTTTAACCCTCGATCAGTAGGATAAAAAGGGACAAAAAGAGAAAGGGAAGTAAAACTCCTAAATCTGTGCACGAAAAACCTAGACAAGTGAGTATATAGCGAAAAATCCAGGAGTGCATGTGTGAGACATGGACGGGACAGTCCCTGATCTGCGAGGTGATTGTGGGGTCCTAATAAGCCGCGTTTTCATCTCCCCGCGAGGGGAATGGCCAGTGAAGGGACAAAGCAAATGCTGGAAACTGAGTAAGAGCCTGGAATGGGGGAGGATTAGCTACTTTAGGGTTAAAACGCAGAATTAAGAAAACAAAGAGGAGAGGAATTGCCTGTAATTCCTACTACAGAAATCTTGATTCCGAGGTAGTTTGACCCATATATCTGACTGCCTATAAGAATCTTGGCTATATTGAGGGTTGGGACAGTTAAAAGTTGGTGCAGAGTCTGCAAAAGGTGAGATGTGGAGAATCTGAAACCCCATATATACCCTTGAGGCATGAATGGTTAGGCTGATGGAGGTTTTAAGCTGCTGAGCTGAAAACACCTCCTGAGAGATCTGAGGAAACTGATTAGGTCTGCTTGATAACAGGGCAAAAAGTAAAAGCCTTGAAGTAGGGCCTTTGAAGTTCATTTATGTGTTGTTATATGGCTGGGGTTTTATAAGTATGGGAAATCTCAGAGGGGTTTAGTGTCGTAGTTGAGACGCTCACAATACAAAGCAACACACTCCATTTTCAGAAGGCTTCAAACCCTGTTTTTATTATAACATGCATGCTTTTTATACATTCTTACAAAACTCATAAGTTTGCACTTTACTCATTGGTCATGAGAGACAAGCTTATTGGAATAGGCAGTTGCAGGTTTCTCTTATTTATCCTTCTTTCTTTCTTGGTTTCTATGTCAATGACCTTGGTAGAAAATTCTTTCAGGGGTAAACATGTATCCTCTTATCAAACTTCTCTCTGGCTCACAGAAGTTGCTGTAAAACCTCTTCCACAGTTTAGGACTATTTTGGGGAGGTAGGTCACTGTGTAACTAATAAGCATCTGTAAAGGAATATTAATACCTAACTCAACAAAAAGGGTACCTTATTATTGTGTAAATGTGTGTGAGATGTATGGGTACGTCTCTCGGTCTCTCGTCTCATCTTGTCTCGTGTGACTGACAACTGTAACTGAAATAGAGATTTTTTGACTTCACTTGAGTTAACAAAATGAATTTAGCATTTAAATTTTAGCTTGTAAAATTATGTGTTGAATTTTAACCTTTTATGTTAAAAAACCTCTGCCATGGTACAAAGGGCATAGGCAAATGCAAATTTCTGAAGCTTCTTGCATTAAGAACAATACCAAGGGATGCAAAGAACCCAGATAAAGAAGCTCCTCTGTCTCCAGGCCTATCAAGACTAACAGACATACTCAGATAAGCACCAAAAGACCAAAAGCACATGTGCAAAGGAGAAAAGTTCAAAAGTTCAGTCATGCGGAAGACCACAATCTTCAGCCTCAGACACCCCCGAGAGACCCCCGTATGACCACCACAGCAAACCACGACCACCACAGCAAACCACAAATGCCCAGAAGGGCGTGGACCTATTTAGCATGAGAGGCGAGGACAGGCGGGGCCAGGGGTTGAATATGCATGGAAAAGTTGTGTAATGTATTGCATATGGAACATCTTTGAGAATAAAGATGTGGGTCAGACTGAGGCTCGGGGCAACGACCGCCCTTAGATATAACCATCCATAAGATCAAACCTGGGGATAAGGTATTAATTAAAACCTGGAAAGAGGCATCTTTAACACCTCGTTGGCAAGGACCCTACGTCGTTTTTCTCACTACAGAAACAGCCATAAGAACTGCTAAAAAGGGATGGACACACGCTAGTCAAGTGAAGGGGCCTATCACAACAGAAGTCGAGAAACTCTGGAAGGTGACCAGCCCGCCTGGAGACTTAAGGGTTACCCTTAAGAAAACTTGATGGACTCAGTGCAAGTGATCCAAGAAACCTGACACAGTGGTATAGCAGGACAAGGTTATCCAATTACCAGCGACTACAGGGTTTATTGTGGGAATAAGGGGTGCGATTGTTACCTTTTTGTCTGTTTTATTTGTAAGGTCTGCCAGGAACGGTGGTGGGTCCATTGCCATAGGGGAAAACCTCTAAGAGGGATCTGCAGAGAGTGTTACCAAATAGAGAGGGAATTGACTGAAACGGTCTTAAGCATAGGGGAGGAAACCAGAGAATTTCCAAGGCACTCTCCAAAGTGGTGGGAAATATTTGCAAAAGGGGTCAGGCCAGAAAACTGCCGCTTTCATTCTAACAAACCAATCCCACTGATAGCTCAACTTGTGAAAGGGTGCTGCCGAAGGACTCTAAGTGGAATCCTGTAGCAGAATTTCTGAGAGAAAAAGGGCATGATTTATATTTAGAAGGTTGACCTACCCCAACCTAGGCCTCAGCTACAGGCCTTGGTGAGGCCTTGAAGCCTCTGACACAGTTAGAAATTCAGTCCGTGGCGGCGCAGTTAGAAATTCAGTCTGTGGCGCAGTTAGAAATTATGTTAAGGTAATCACAGTATAATTGAGCTTTCTGGGTGTGAAGTAGTATAGGTCTGCAGTGTGAAACTTTAACCACTTTAAGACAAAGACAAACAATGTTTGCTTGGCAATGAGATTGTACTCACAATTGTAAACTATATTGAAGTGTATATAAACTGCCATCTTACAAACAATAAAGGGAGAACGCACGTTTCACCACATTGGTGCGGATCTGCGTTTGTCCTGTCCAGCCTACCCGAATTTATGAGTCCCTGATTCATGTGGCGCCTGTGAACAGGGACTGGAAGACTCCGATGAGCCGCCAAAATGCCTCTGTGACAGTGTCGGACGGTGGCCCCCGGTCCGCGTGAAGGAGGGCGCGAAGAGGGGCTTGTGATCCCGAATCGTTCTTATCGCGGCAGGGATTTCCATTCTTTGGGACCCCACGGTGATTTAGGACGATGGGGATTGGGATGCCGGAGCACTGAAGCCTCCTCAGTTTCTGAATCGAGTGTTTCGACGGGAAACGGGAAAGTCTCCGTGGTTCACAGATTGAGCGCAAGCGGAAGCATGGCGGAGGTGAACGAGACGGAGCAGGGAGCTGGAGCGAGTGTCGCCACTGTGTCGTGGGAAGATACGGGGCGCCTCGCAGTGGTTGGAAGGTAAGCTGCAGGCAAAGAGAGTGAACGAAAAATGGATGGTGATTTACAGACAGCTACGCGGCTCCTTTTGTATATTCTCTCTAAGAGAGGGGAAAAAGTAAAAGAATCTGATTTAGAACAATTAGTCCTGTGGGCCAGAAATAAAGGCAAGTTACAAAAGCCCTCACTCATCTTCAGCGAGACTGAGTGGCAAGATCTGGGGCAGTTGCTTTGGAAATCAGCTGTGGAATGCGGAAAAGATAAGAAAAGGATATTAGAATTTGGAGCGATTTGGAAGAAAGTTATGAGTACATTGCAAAGTATGTCTGCAGAGAGGAAAGCAGCAGAGGCTGGGATTCAAGCGTTTGAACAGTCGGGGGTGGAAAAGACAGAAGGGCAGGAGCCATCTCGGTTTGAAAGGCTTTTTGGTGTTGGTAATATGCCTCCGGTGTGGGGACAAAAAGCTTCAGTCAGCTCGTCAGTGCAGGAGGTTGTAGCCTGCATTGAAAGTCATGCGCACGCGGCGGAAGTGCCTCCTTCAGTTCCCTGGCCGAATGAGAGGCAACAGAAAGGGAGTCAGCCGCCCCACTCTGGGGGCAGGGTGAAACCCGAGGATACAGGCGGAGATGATGACGAAAGGGGGCTGGCTCAGGGGACGGAAGACGGGGGCGGAGATCTAGGCGGAGATCAAGGCAGGGACGAGAGCGAGGCGGTGCCACCCCCCCCAACCCCCACAGCGAGTGGCGACAGCAGCTGTGGGTGCGCGAAGGGCCACCCTGCGTTGCCTGGAGACAACAGCAGAGACCCATGCGGGGGGGGACACGGCAGAGGCCACAACACAGACTATGGCTCTGCAGTCCGCAGCAGTCCATCCACGTCACACTGCTGCACATCAATGTCCCCTTCCCTCAAACTCTGATTCGGATGAATCAGAATCCGATCTTTCGGATTCCAATGATCGCAAAAAGAAGCGATCACGGAACAAGATAATGAAGACAAATACGTTACAGCACAGAATAGCCAAACTCGCTGACCTTTCCAATCCACAGGCTCAATTAGAAGAATCTGAGCAGCAACTGACAATGCCAGTGGTTTTAAGAACTTCAATTCAGTCCCGGTGGGCTTCAGTGGTGAAGGATGCTATTTTAGATGGGGACTGGGAAGCTGCCAGATCTTTTGCCTGCCCTGTCATCATAAGAAATAATAATGCAGTATGGGAACCTCATGAATGGAAAATTCTCCAATCAGCCAAACGGACAGTCACAGATTATGGGATCAGATCAGAGGCAGCCAGGAACATCATTCAGTATATATTTACAGCTGATGTGCGTTGTCCCTCTGATTCATCTAGCATTGCATCCTTGTTGCTGACACCTTCACAGTATCTTATGTTTGAAAGGGAATGGAGGCGTCTCGCAGTTGGAGAAGCCAACAAACATGCAGTGGTGGGGGATCCTTTTTATGGTGTCCAGACAGATATGCTGACTGGGCATGGACCTTATGCAACAACCAGAGTGCAACTCACCTACCCAATTGAGATACATCAATTGTCTCAGCAGTTGGCTCATCAGGCTTTGATTTCAGTACCAGATAAGAAGAAAACAGCACCTTATACAACCATAAAACAGGGATCTACAGAACCTTATGGATAGTTCATTGACAGGTTGTCAGCTGCTCTGGAAGATGCTCCGGATGTGCCAGCAGATGTGCAGGAACACTTGCTTTGTTCTCTTGCTTTTGAAAATGCTAATTCACAGAAAAGAACTATCCTGGCCACTCTTCCTCAAGGCTGTCCAGTTGACGAGATGCTTGTCCGAGCCACACGAGCAGAGCAGAGCAGAGCAGAGCAATCAAACTGCAGCATTCACAGCAGCCATCCAGGACGCAATGCAACAACAGGGACACATCATTGCAGCTGCTTTGTCAGGCAACAGCGTCAATAACCCTGTCCGATGCCAACAACCCTCGAGTTTGGACCCTTGAGCAACAAAGAGTTCTGATTCGCGTTTTGGAAAAAAAAAGAAAAAAAGAGAGAGAAACATATAACAACAGGGTTGGAGTGTTCGTCGCATGGAACATGTGCCATTGTCACTGTTCCTTTCCAACGCTGATGCCTGTCCACTCGCCATTGCCTTTCAATGGCAAAAGAAAAAGGGGGAGTCCCAACCTGGTTCAGCAGTGATTCTGCTTGAATGAGCATTTTTATTTTAATTTTTACCTGTAGAAATTAAGACTGACAATGCTCCTTCTTATGTTGGTCAACAAAATGCTACATTTATGCAGAAGTGGGGGGTGAAACATACCACAGGGATTCCTCACTCATCTACAGGCCAAGCCATTGTAGAGCCAATCGTACCTTGAAAGAATATCTAGCCAAACAAAAGCAAAATGATGAGACTGATGTTTTTAATCGATTGTCAAAAGTACTGTTTGCCCTAGTGTCGTGGTTTGACATGGAAGTGAATTTTTTTCCAGGAAGTTGGGTCAAACCAATCAGTGGTCAGGTTTGGATATTGGCACCTGGAGTGACCACTGAAAGTATGGACACGCCTCTGAGAACACAGGGGGTTAAAAGCAAGGACTCCCAGGAGAACTGTCTCTTTGGTTCCGGTCGTCAGAGAGTGCAGACTCTCCCCTGCCCAGCCATGGGCTGGGTGGGGGAGGGAAGCCACGCGGCCTTGTCCAGGTAGGCCGGGGGGCTGAAGGTCTGGAATCGAGCCAGCTCCTGCGGACGGAAGGGTGGAGAGAAGCAGAGATGCCTTTGTTCCCCCGCCCCCCAGAGGGAAAGAGACAGGGAGCCTGACGGCACCTGGAAATTTGCCGGCAGAGGAGAAGGAGAAAGGGGGGGGATGATGCCCAGCGTGGGAGACGGGATGCTGGACAGAGATTTCAGCCATACAGGGAGTCTGAACTTTTAACCCTTTCCAGGAAATGAAGGCTTTGTAAAATATTACTCCTCCTCGATTTGTAGTGGAAGAGAGACAGTCCGGGACCTGACATGTTAGAAGAAGAAATATTTAGGTGGGAGGAGATGATGAAGTAGCTTTTGGCTGGACTTTTCTTGTTAGCCATAAACTAAACCAAAATCTCCTGCAATAGAGACTGCATTTTAGGGGGATGCAGTGGTGACCCAAGGAGACCTGCTTCAGCAACCACCAGCGAAGGAATGTCAAGAACAGAGGAAAGCTGAGGAGGGAATGGTGATGCCCTCTGTCTTCAGAAAGAAGATGATCTCTGTTCTTGGACCCTTGGCCCCAGGGGAAAATGGGGGGGACTGTAGTCCCAGGATGAGAAGCTGAACTGTTGTATCTTTGGGTCTGTGGCAAAGCATCCATAAAGGAGCCCTATGAGCAGTCTGTCCATGCACGGTGGTGAGAGCACTGTGACATGGAAAGGAGAGTGTCACACTGGCAGATTTTCTCCGGGCGGTTGCCATGTGTGGCAGGGAAACACAGGATGTGGCAACTGTGTTTCCTGGGGGGTCTGTGGTGCAAGAGAGACTTCTCTCTCCCTTGATAGTTTGAGTATTGATTATCTGAAGGGTGGTAATTTGATCAGGAATCCCGGGTGATGTTTCATGGTGGGTGTTTTGGAAACTGGGAGGAGGAGAGGTGTGTGTTTTAGAAGGTCTTCATCCTGGATTTAGCCCATGTGTTTTGTGTAGTAGTAGTTTAATAAAGTTTTTTTTCCCTTTGTTATTAAGCTTGGGCCTGCTCTGCTCTGTTCCTGATAACATCTCACAGCATTTCTTTGGGGAAGGTGTATTTTCCTGGTGGCGCTGGCATTGCGCCAGTGTCAAACCATGACACCTGAATTATTTGTGTTTAGCAGAAGGTAGAGAAGAACCTGCAGTTGTGATTCATCACCAAGAGGTGAAAGAGGGAAGACCACAAGCGATTCCAGGACTCTATGTTTATCACAAGGACATGCGAACCCGTGAATGGCAAGGGCCAAGTCCTGTTTTGTTTACTGGTAGAGGTTATATGTGTGTTTCAGCAGGTACTGGCCCAGTTTGGGTGCCAACCAGATTTACGCGTGCGTGTCCACAGGCAGAGATACCCGCCAACCATGACAACAGCACTGATGACAACAATTTACCTGGAACCTCCTGTGACAAATCTAATTCTGATGAAAATTAATTTAGTAGAATAGCAGAAAATAAGTTAAATAATCATAAGCATAACCTTAAGTTTACCATAAGTTATAGTTTGTATTTAGAATTAAGTTTGTTTTTTAGGGCAATCAAGAACGTGGGAAAGATGTGGGGGGTCAAAGTGTTTTTATTAAGTAGTGTTCTAGTAACCAAAGTATCTGGAATCCTTGACATTGATAAAAGACAAAATATGTGGGTGACTTGGGCCCAACAAACTAAGCAGGATTCATTCTGCTTGTCATTGACCACACTGTCTAATCCTTTTTGTACTTGTTTAATTGGAGTTCCACTGAGTTCCATGGCCAAGTTCAAGGCCTGGAATCTGGTCAAAATAAATCCAAAAAGTGGTCTGGGAGCACAAGCTGTTGCTGTTGTGCAAAATCTCATATTTATTAATGTTAAACCTCAAGAATTCAATCTTTTGGGTTCTGTTCCAGGAAATTACTGTTTGATATTTGGACCTCATGCTACTAAACCAACACAAAAAGGAAAACAGCCAACAGATGACAACACTTGTTTGTCTCCCAGATCTCTATTGTATTATAATTATTCAGAATATTGTAACAATTGGACCCAATCCGTGATACCACCGAAAAGTGCTGCAAGAAAACTGCCGCCAGGAATTTACCTCATTTGTGGGGATCGAGCCTGGTCTGCAGTGCCTCAAAAAGCTATGGGAGGCCCATCTTATGTCGGTAAATTAACCCTGTTTGCTCCCACCATTCATCAGGTTCTAGGGTTGACTCAGAAGCCTTGACGAGCCAGACGGAGTGCTCTCCAATTAGACCCCAATTGCCCAGACGAAGCATCATTATGGGGGCGCACATCTGTAATACTAGCCTCTATCTTCTCCCCAGGAGTCGCTTCAGTGCAAGCTCTCACACAATTGAAAACCCTGGCCTGCTGGACAGCAAAACAAATTAATATAACATCTAAAATGTTAAGTGAGCTTGCCACAGACGTAGATAGCATTTGTCATGCAGTTCTGCAGAACAGGGCCGCCATTGACTTCCGTCTTTTAGCACAAGGACATGGGTGTGAAGAATTTGAAGGCATGTGTTGCATGAATTTATCAGACCATTCTCAATCAATTTATAAACAGTTAATGCAATTGAAAGGCAACATGAAGAAACTTGTTGTGGTAGACTCTCCGTTTGCCAACTGGCTCAATTCTCTAGGTTTTACTGGTTGGATCAAAGATTTAGTTCATTTTGGTATTGTAGTTTTTCTTATTATTATACTTATCCTAATTTTTATACCTTGTTTGCTACGGTGCATGCAGAAAATTACTAACCACGCCTTCAAATCAATCTGGGTAGCTCAAAAAGAAAAAGGGGGAATTGTAGCAGAATTTCTGAGAGAAAGAGGGCAGGATTTATATTTAGAAGGTTGACCTACCCCAGCCTAGGCCTCACCTACAGGCCTTGGTGAGGCCTTGAAGCCTCTGACGCAGTCAGAAATTCAGTCCATGGCGCAGTTAGAAATTCAGTCTGTGGCGCAGTTAGAAATTATGTTAAGGTAATCACAGTATAATTGAGCTTTCTGGATGTGAAGTAGTATAGGTCTGCAGTGTGAAACTTTAACCACTTTAAGACAAAGACAAACAATGTTTGCTTGGCAATGAGATTGTACTCACAATTGTAAACTATATTGAAGTGTATATAAACTGCCATCTTACAAACAATAAAGGGAGAACGCATGTTTCACCACATTGGTGCGGATCTGCGTTTGTCCTGTCCAGCCTCCCGAAATTTATGAGTCCCTGATTCAGAATCCAGTGTAATTCACCACTGGTGAAAGATAAGAACTGGGAGTCATTTAAGAGAAGGGAAAAGGGAGAGTGATGGCAGGCCTCCTGAAGAATACCCCTGCTGCCGAGAAGATGGAACACCTTGCGGCTTGAAGCAACCGAGTCGGTGAGCGAGGCAGAGAGGTAAGAAACTGTGGAGGAGAGAGCCAAGCAACTGGGACAATGCAAAAATGTCCCAAGAAATGCCTTATGGATACTGACTCCCTTAAGAAGGCTGAATTAGACCAAACAAGAGTCCTAAAAGGCAGATACCAGGCAAATGGGGAACAACTTAGAACTAGAGGTATAGTAAACAGGCTGGGACTCCATCCTTACTGGCAGACTATCTTTATCTTGGGTATGTTCTGTAAACTATCACAAGGAGAAAATATTCACCAGCCATTTAATTGGACCCTGACCAGAATAGACAAAGGGAAGGTTGTTAAGTATAATGCTACAACTGGAGCTCCCACCTTTTTTGTTATTAATGAGAAGTTGGTAAACTCTTTGGAGGGATGGAGTAAACCTGACCACCTCGCCACCTACTGGTGTCCTAGTTCCAATCCTGGGAGGGGATATTGTAATTATCCTGGGGAGTATTTTTGTGGGTATTGGGGCTGTGAAACCATAGCAACTGCCTGGACTGTCACCCATCCAGATAAATCTTTAAGGGTCTCATGGAACCCCGAAGGGTGCAAAAGTCCGCGGTATGGCACTCAAGGAGAAATCTTGTATAAGGGGGCTGTAAGTCCCTGAGAATACAAGTGCTTAACCCCCTGGACCCAGGATGGCTGACAGGAAAAACTTGGGGAGTAATATGTTGGGAACCAGGTAGGGATCGGGGGGGGGGGATCTTCAAATAAGAAAGGAACCCCTACCCCACGACCCTCAGGCAATCGGACCCAATCCTGCAGTTGCTGAAATGGAATTATTGAAGGAAGGAGAAGCTCCCCTCGAGACTATTGATACCTTAGCCCCTGGAAACGGGACTTTCACTTTCCCAGCCGTTGGCCCTCAATCAAGTACCCTTTGGAAACTAATGCAGGTGGCTTATCAAGTCCTCAATGTAACGAACCCTAAATTTACAGAAAATTGTTGTCTCTGTTTTGATATCAGGCCCCCTTTTTATGAGGCCATTGGACTAGCTGAGAAATTTAGACGAGTTAATGGGAGCAACCCCCCTCAATGCAGTTGGAAGGATACCCAAACTCAGGGAATAACCCTGGCAGCAATAACAGGAAAAGGCTGGTGTGTTGGAAACGTCCCGAAGCATAAGGAACATCTGTGCGGGACAATAGTTAAGGCTAAACGAGAGGACAATCCAGCGAAATGGTTAATCCCTGCCAAAAATACTAAGTGGATATGTTCTAGGGGGGGACTCACTCCATGCATTGCCCTTGATTTGTTCAATGAAACCTCTGATTTTTGCATACAGGTACTGATAGTCCCTAAAATTGTTTACCACTCTGAGGAATACGTATACAGCACTCAGACTACTTTGACAGATCACCTACTAAAAAGAGAGCCCTTCACAACCTTAATAGTAGCTGCCTTAATGATTCTAGGAGGAATGGGGGTGGGCACAGGAGTGGCGTCCCTAGTGAAACAGAATCAGGAATTTAACACCTTAAGGGTGGCTGTAGATGAAGACTTAGCTTGTATTGAGCAATCCATATCAGCTCTTGAGAAATCTCAGAGGTCTTTATCAGAAGTAGTCTTGCAGAACCAGAGATGATTAGACTTAATATTTTTACAGCAAGGAGGACTATGTGCTACCCTTAAGGAAGAATGTTGTGTATATGCCGACCACACAGGAATAGTAAGGGATACAATGACCAAATTAAGAGAGGGACTAGAGCAAAGAAAAAGGGAAAGAGAAGCACAGCAAAGCTGGTATGAAACCTGGTTTAATAGCTCCCCCTGGCTTACCACACTCCTGTCTACCATCGCAGGCCCTGTAATCTTGTTAGTATTAGGATTGACCTTTGGACCATGTATTTTTAATAAAGTTATAGACATAGTAAAAGGAAGATTAGAAGCAGCCCACCTGATGCTTATTAGAGCTAAGTATGATGCATTACCTGATGACCCGGAAGTAGGCGAAACTCTTGCTTTGAGCCATCGGGAATTACAACGTTTTGATGAACAAAATGGAAAAAAGAGAAAAGGAGGGTTTGTGGTATATTAAATTGTTCATCTACTGGAAAAACAAAAAAAGGAAAAAAAAGGGGAGGAAAAGAGTACAAAGGGTACAGAAGATTCCCAGGCAGACAGGAAACCGGAGGCATCCGGCCTAACAAGGCCAGTTGCAGAACTACGCCGATATCGCTTGCTTACGCAGATTTGTGTGACCATATATGTAGAGTTACTTCTCAGGGCACCCGCAGAATCCGAGGAAGAGGAGGTACCTTTGTCCCAGCGACCACCGGAGAGCAGAATGACGACCCCCTATAGCAACAGACTGTGCAGACGCAGAGCAACTCAGAGCCGACACGTCCACTGGAAACAGAGAAGCAATAAAAACCTAAGGATTGTAAAGAAGAAATGCGGACCATTGGCGAGTAATAACTCCCTGGCCGTCCAGTGCTGTTTTGCCCACTGTCGCTTGCTTTTAATAAATTAATCTGATCCAATTGTCACTGTGATCCATTATTGTCGCTCCAAACTTATAACATTGAGGAACGAGAGATGATAAGGCAAGCTGGCATACAGGAATGAGAGCACCAAAATCCACAAGATCTACCCAGAAATCAAGTAGCCAAACCAAAGACCTGGGTAGAATGCTCAAACAGAAGAGAGTCGGGGAAATGTAGTCAGTTTAAAGAACCTTATAATATAAGGAATTCGAGAAGCAGTGCCCCAAGGGCAAAACATTAGCAAAGTTTTTAGAAAGGGCTATAGGAGATAGGAATCTCCGACAGAGTAGTCAGATTAAGAAAGGGTTTGCAAATGTATTCAGGAGTTGATCCAAATTCATCTGTAGGAGAAGTATTACTAAAAACACAATTTGCAGTGAAATCTTGGGGAGATATACGGAAGAATCTTGAGAAACTAGAAAACTGGCAGGAGAGGGGATTGCAGGAATTATTGAGAGAAGCACAAAAGGTTTATATGAGGAGAGATGAAGAAAAACAGAAAGTAGATGCACGGGTGTTAGTAGCAGCAGTAAGACAAGTGCAGAAGCAGGAGCAGCATCCCCAAGGCCACGTGAGGCCAGCACAAAAAGGGCAGCCTGTCCCACGAAAAGGCACATGTGAGAACACAAAGAACAAATGCCCCAAGTGTTACTGCTGCAAGCAGGAATTATTGCATTACCTCCTCCACAATCAAAAAAAAAAAAAGGAGGTTAGGCAGCTATTGTGACTTTTCGAGTAATACAGACAGTGGATTGAAGGGTATAGTGAGAAGGTGAAATTTCTATATTAAAGTGTAATCACAATTGTGCAGAAATGGTGGAATTACAGACAAAGATAAGACAGGACTTGGAAGAAGAAGAGTTAAAGGATGGGGAAAAATGGTTTGTAGATGGATCAGCAAGGGTTATAGAAGGAAAAAGGAAGTCAGGATATGCAATAGTGAATGGGAAGTCAGGAAAAGTAGTAGAGTCAGGACCTCTAGGTGCCAGTTATTCGGCACAGGCTTGCAAACTGTATGCAGTCTTACAAGCACTCAAAAGGTTAAAAAGGAAGAGAGGGGCGGAAATAGAGATTTTTGGAGTTCACTTGAGTTAAAAAAATGAATTTAGTATTTAAATTCTAGCTTGTAGAATTATGTGTTGAATTTTAACCTTTTACTTAAAAATCCTCTGCCATGGTAAAAAGGGCATAGGCAAATGCAAATTTCTGAAGCTTCTCGCATTAAGAACAATACCAAGGGATGCAAAGAACCCAGATAAAGAAGGTCCTCTGTCTCCAAGCCTATCAAGACATACTCAGATAAGCACCAAAAGACCAAAAGCGCATGCGCAAAGGAGAAAAGCTCAAAGGTTCAGTCATGAGGAAGACCACAATCTTCAACCTCAGAGACCACCGAGAGATTCCCATGCAACCACCACAGCAAACCACGAATTCCCAGAAGGGCGTGGGCCTATTTAGCATGAGACTTGAGGACAGGCAGGGCCAGGGGTTGAATATGCATGGAAAAGTTGTGTAATGTATTGCATATGGAACACCTTTGTGAATAAAGATGTGGGTCAGACTGAAGCTCGGGGCAGAAGTTTTTGGAGAGATATCTCACTTGTGCCAGGCACTGACATACATACCCACTTCATAACTACACCAGGTTGTAGAGTCTATTTATTTATTCCGCATATCGCTTCAGGATGATTTTTACTAATTCCAAATACGCCTTTGGGGTAGTCCACACCTTTAAAAAAAAAATTTTGAGAAGAAAGAGGTTTGATCAGCACTCGTAGAAAAGAGTTGGTTCATGAAGAATTAATAAGACAAATCCTAGAGGCTATTAGAGGACCAGAAGCAATTTCTGTAGTACGTGTTAAGGGACACCAGCTGGGGATGCAATTTCAGACTCGGGAAAACAATCTGGCAAACAGGGAAGCTACAAATCAGCATTATTAATAATGAATATTGCAGAACTTAGAAGGGATAAAACCCAAGACTGTTCCTCCTGTCCCTCCTCAAAGGAAATGGAATGGTATGAGAAAATAGGAGGCAAGTGAAAAGAAAGTAAATGGAAACTGCCTAATAAAAGAGAATTATTATCCAAAGAGTATGCAAGGAAAATTCTAAATAGGCTTCACCAGCAGACCCACTGGGGGGGCACAAGCACTTGCAGAACAATTTTTTAAATTCTTTGGGTGCAGAGAGATTTATAAATTAGCTAAACAAGAGGTACAATCATGCATGACCTGTCAAAAGATAAATAAGGCCAGATGCGGGGACTGCTGGGCTCCAGGACGGTTTGGATGGGTGGTGATGAAGGATCTCTGAAGTCAGGTCTTTAGAAAATGTAGTTTATTATAAAGGGTGAAGGGCCCTGCTTGGAGTTGCTTAGCCGCAACTCGTGGCAGGCCCAAGGAGAGGGGGGGGAGAGAGAGGGTTCCAGGTGAGCGTCCCAAGAGGAAGGTCCAAGAGGGCGTCCGGTCCCTCGACCACACCTTATCAGGGGGCTTCAAGGTGGGCTGGAACAGGACTTGGGCCAATGGGGTTACAGATACCTGATACTTTAGGGGAGGGTTACAGGTGTGGGATGAACCATACATTGGGGGTGAGACAGAACATTCCATGTGACCTTTGGGTTTATCTGTAGGTAAAGGGCATTGTTTAATCAGAAGGGGGTATTGCTTTCAACTTGGCTGTATTATTGTTTTCGAGTTGCTCAGTAATTAAGGTTTGATATTTCAAATCTTGTTCTCATCTCAATATCTGTATTTTCTAACTCTTTTGCCAGGCCATCATATTTATAGGGCTTTCCTATTTCATCTTCCCCAACAGCCAGGTCACAGCAAATTCGATTCGGAGGCCAGCCATTGGCATATCACCCATTTAAAAAGATTCAGGTAGATTTCACTGAACTACCAAAAGTGGGAAGGTAAAAATACCTGTTGGTAATGGTAGATCAACTAACACACTGGGTAGAGGCCTTTCCAAGTACCAAGGCTACAGCTCAGACAGTGTCTAGGAGATTGTTAGAAGATATTACACCTCAATATAGTATAGTAGATTATATAGATTCAGATTAGAGAATGCATTTTACATCAAAAATTATCAAGCAGTTAGCAGAAGCTCTAGGAATCCGCTGGGAATATCATACTCCATGGCACCCTCAGAGTTCAGGGTGAGTAGAAAGGATAAATCAGATGCTAAAAACCCAGTTGTCAAAATTGATGTTGGAAACTAAAATATCATGGATCAAGTGCCTTCCTTTAGCCCTACTAAATATAAGAACTATGCCTTACTCAAAAAGTGGACTATCACCCTTTGAAATACTTTATGGAATGCCATAGGAACATGGGATGCCAGTTGGACACCCCAAGCTGGAGGACAGCCAAATTCAGCCATATTTAATAGCAATAAATAAGAATCTGCAAGAGCTAAGAAAAAAGGGATTAATAATGCAAAGCACCCCTTTGGCGTTTGCCGTACAACCAGGAGATGAGGTATTGATTAAAGCTTGGAAAGAAATCTCCCTAACTCCTCATTGGGAGGGTCCTTTCATTGTGCTTCTAACCACAGACACAGCAATACGAAAAGCTGAGAAGGGTTGGACGCACGCTTCCCGAGTAAAAAGGATCGAACTTCAGGAGAGGACACCGGAATAGAAAGTGACTTCTCCTTCAAGAGATTTGAAGATAAAATTGCACCTGCATACTAATGACTGAAGGGGATACGATTTTTTTGTTACATGGGTGTGAATGTTATCCATTCATTTATTTTAAATGTTATTATTGTCAAGAAATTTGAGTTGCACATTGTAGGACAGGATATAATCTTTACAGACTTTGTCCACCGTGCTGGGAGGAGGAACACACTATAACCACCCTTGCCTTAGTGGTTGCCAGTAATGCAGGCATATTGGACTCTATAGAGTAGTACAAGTTGTTCCAGGAGGGAGTGAGAGGTAAATTGAACTCCAGAGCACAAGCCATTACAATTGAGTGTCGCAGGTTAAACAAAGTACCTTGTAGTGCCCATGCAGTCAAACTGTCAAGGTGGAACACCTTTAAGAGGAGGTGAGCTGCTCGTTCCATTTATGAGTCCCTTGAAGAATACCCCTGCTGCCATGAAGATGGATTACCTCGCCACTGGTGGCAACGCAGTGGGCGTAGGCAGAGGGGTACACCTGTGGGGAACTCTGATGGTTCTGAGCCTAATGATGGGCAGGACAGTCAGCCTGATCATTGAGAAACACCTCAATGTTGAGAGGCAAAGTCCAGCCCAAGACTGTGAGCAATGCCTTAAGACCACCCTAAAAGGACAGGTAGTTACAAAAATCATGGCATACCGGACTAACTTTGACTGCAAGAATAGCAACGAAAGGGGAAGCTGCATGTGTAAGGGCACTCAATATAATGTATGTCAATCAGAAGGAGTAATAATTTGTCATGACCCCAAAGCGACACGTAAGGATTGGTGGTTAGCAGCACGACCTATGAAAGAGAATATGAAAATATTAACACATGTATTACATAAGAGGGCTGCTGGGTTAAAACCTAATAAACCCATCTGTGATCAGTGTAACCATACAGTATGGATTGGGGAAAGGATGGAATCTACCTTTATGGCACATGCTCAGGCTAGTCCAACGTGCGGATCCCAGCAAAATTGACATGTGTAATAGAGAGGGAAAAACATACTGGGTAGGAGAAAATACAAAATACGGGAAAATAACTTCTCTTAATAAGGATCCTGTGTTACTTAATTTTCTAAAAGAGAATGATGATCGAATTTGTTTATGGTACGATAAGATTTTTGTTTCGCTTAAGATGGAAAAGGTGCAGATCCTGACAGTAGAATGAAACAAATAACTCAAGAGTTAAAGAAACAGGAGTCAGAAGTAAAAAAAAAAAGAAAAAAAAAAAGGAGGGGTTTGTGGAAAATTTAATAAGTCTAAATGCTGTGTAGAAATTAATGACTACGGAGAGACTATAAAAAATCTTGCGGCAGAGATTAAGAAAGTAGCACATGTACCAGTCCAATAGTGGAATTCCATCCTCCAAACATCGTGGTAAGATCAATTGTTA
Source organism: Vidua chalybeata (assembly GCF_026979565.1). Classification (NCBI taxonomy): domain Eukaryota; kingdom Metazoa; phylum Chordata; class Aves; order Passeriformes; family Viduidae; genus Vidua; species Vidua chalybeata. The sequence continues at coordinate 741,578 of NW_026530320.1, forward strand.
GGAACAGCAGCTTGGTAGAAGAAGATAGGGTTTTTTAATACTATGTTCAATAGCTGGATTACTGTTTTTACCCTAATACCATGTTTCATCCAGTTAATCCACTCTGTTGTCCAAAGTATGAAAATAGCAGCATGTGTAAAGCACATGTATCATGAAATAGCTACAAAGATGAAGTGTAGCAGACATAGAAAGCGTGCAGAGTTTTTTTACCAATATCTTGCATATTAAGAAGCCATTGAAAACCTTATGCTACCTTGTAACAAAATTAGGATTCTAAGATACACACAGTAGTAGATATTTAAAATTATGCAAATTAGAATAATCTGTTACATAAAATATTTGTTAATTTTAAGAAATGTAGTTGCTGGATTTTACAAATGTTAGAAATGAAACTGGAAATGTGTAATGAACGAACTAGGTGAAACTTGTCATAACAAGCACGAATTAATAAATTAATATAAAAGGGGAGGGATTGTAATATGTAATATACGTTATAAAATAATTCGTGCTAAATGAAATTAAAAACCACAGCATCTTGTGTACTAAAACCAGTGTCGGGCAACAGGCAAGCTAAGTGATAGAAATCCAAAAAGACATTGTCTCCAGAAATGTATATTCCAAGGGATTTCTCATCTGACAAGACCCCAGCTGGAGACATTTCTGGTAGGCATCATCAGAAGCTTATCCCGGAGATTTTCACCTGACAGGATTCCAGCAATTTTCCACCGGTTCTGGGAAAAGCACGATAATATGCTAAAGAAGACCCCCTTCCAAAGCCTGAGAGACTGTATAAAAATGGACCCCTTAGAAATGAGCTTTGGAGACCTACGGGGACTTTGGTGCGATAGATGTCAAGTCCTAAGTCTCCCCGACACTGATCGCCTGGCTCAGTGTCGAACCACTTGTGGCTTTCTTTTTTTTCCAAATTTATACTTTGATCATTTAATAAATTTCTTTAATTATTAAAAGAGAGCATTCATTTATAACAAGGGCTTCTTGCTACATTTTAACCCTACCCCTGGGCACCCTGCGGCTTCTGGCACAGCCCCGGAGTTTCTGCTAAATTTTGTTTTCCACCCCCAGGTATGCCCGCCTCTGCCATTCCAGCTTGCTGCTTCCAAGGTTCCTGCTACAGCCTATTTTGCCATTTGGAGGAGCACCAGGACTGGCTGCCCCTGTGGGTTTGTAAAGGAAGCCCCTTTTCTATCTCTTCCACTGGCTCACATGCCATTACCAGTGTGCAAAGAGGCGGTGTCAGCCTCTGGCTCGTCATGTGCCAGTGATGTTGTCCTGCTGCTTCTTTCTGTCACCCGCCAAACTCCACTGGTGCCACTGCTGCTGTTTCTGAGCCGTTGGTATGTTGGGGGGGAGAAAAAGTCTCCCCAGTTACCAAAAATGGCACCCCCTTGCTCCCACTGTCTCTGGCCCCCGTGCTGCCAACTGGTGTTGCAAAATGCACGCTGAAACTGTTTCTCAAGTTGCTACTGTTGAGAGCCCAGAAATCAACCTGAAACAAGCCCCTCTGGAGGCCAGAGAGAAAGAAAAAAACAAAACAAAACCATGAAGGGGAGCCTGTACTGCCTCAGCTCTACTGGAGAGAGACAGGGAGAAACAAAATTCAAGAGAGAAACAACAAAAAAAACCTCAGGAAGCAGTCTGCCTTGAGCAAATGCCACAAGGCAAGAGTGGGTCAGCCTGAGAGACTGTTATAAATACATATTATATTGTTGGCTTTTTGCAATTATTAAGATGAACGCTATATGTATAATGTTAAAATAACTTTGCTTTTATTTCTGCTATTAAAAACTTAGCCATAGTAGTAGTGGTAGCTGATACAGTTATGAGTGAACTGTCTGGTCAGGATAACATCCATTGAACATGTAATGAGGACCCTGCTATTGGTATGCCAACTATCAGCATCTGCTGTCTGAAGAAAGTATGGACCAAGGCCCAAACTGGAAGTGATAAAGAGAACGGACCAAAACCACAGCCAAGAAGCATGCAGGCTCTAAAAAGGCAGACCCAATGAGGGGCCATGCAAAATAGTTCCTGGAATATGTAAACTAGTTTATAGAAAAATATGAATATGCATAAGGGTCTATGAATATGCCACAGGCTGATGGAATGCAAAAAGTATTTAAGGGATATCTCCAAAGATAACAGTGTGCTCTTGGCTGAATGCCAAGCACCCGGCTGTTTTTAACCCTTTGCTTTATTTCTGTCTCTTACTGTCTTTTTACTAAACTTTTTAAATTTTACCAGGAAAGTGAACCTTGTTTTTCACAATTGGGGGCTTCATCTGGGATCAACACCTCGTCTCCGAGACCCCAGGGGATGCAGAGTGGGGGGCTAGCCCCTCCCAAGTTCTGCGGCCTCGCTCCAGTTCTTCTGGCGTGGATTGGAGGTTGCAGGTAGAACACCCCGTGGACAAGAAGGACACTAATAAAGCAAAGGAAAAGGGAAAAGGGTCCCTAAGAAACCACAGTGGTTAGCCCCAAAATTCTTGTGCATGAAGACCCAAAAAAGAAAAAAAGGATTACAAGTATTTTTCGGGGGGACGGGTACAGGGGGTTGTGAGATGTGTGTTTGAGACGCAGGCTGGCTACCCCCAGAGCTGCAAAGCGAGAGTGGGGAGTCTCCCAAGCTGCGTTTCTGTTCTTTCACGAGAAAACCAGCCAGTAAAGAGACAAAGCAAAAGATAAAAGGAGTGAGAGAGACCCCCAGGGGTAACTGGGATGGGGTCCCAGGGAGGGGTTTGGACCCCTTGGAGGAAGGGAGCCGAGGGTGTTCCTGGCACAATCCACTGGGAAAAGCAGGATAAAAAGTAGGGGGGAGGCCCTAAAATTTTGCCAGGTTGAGGGTCAAAACCACACAAGACGGGAAGTGTAGAACTTGAGAGCATCTGGGTTTAAAAGCTGCCAGGTTGAGAGTAGAAAACACTAGAGGCTTGGAAGCGTGGGATCCAAGAGCACCTGGGAGTGGCCAACAACATTTGAGATTTTACAATACCTATGAGTGGATATTAACAAATGACTTGAGAGTAAAGGTACCTTATTTTTGTGTTGACCTGTTGTGAGTGGGGGTCAGTGAGACAGACATAATAAAGAAATAAAAGTGAGTGAGTGTAAATGGATGAAAGTATATGTAATGCAGATTGTTGATTTTAACTTTATTTTCTGGAGGGAGGTGTCTTGTATTTTGTAGTTGAAAGAAAGGGGTTTCTGTGTTGTGGGGAGTGGGTGGTATTCAAGTTGTTGGGAAAGTGGAAAACACAGGCCAGGGATGAAGAGATAAAATCCTAAGAAATGGGACAAAAAACCAGTAAGTCGAGCTTAGGGAGAGAAGGGAGTAAAAGGGTGCCAGCATATATATCCCAAGATAGTCCCCTGGGAATGATGTTAGCTAACTGGGATATTGATCCTTGTGCAAGAGAAAAAGATAAAGTAAAAATGATTCAGTATTGTATGACAGAATGGACAAAAAAGGAAATAAGACCCGACTACGTCTATTGGCCTGGATATGGCTCTTTTGAACTTTGGATTTGTCAGGCCTTAAACATATTTGTAAATTCCAAAGAACCATTTAATCCAGAAGAATAAGAATATGCTGCGTGCTGGACAGGAGACACGGAACTCCTGGGGATAAAAGTTTTTAAAATATCAGAAACCCCAGAGACAGAGCAAGAAAGGAAAAAGAAAGAAAAGGGCTGGGACCCCTTGGAAATGTTGCCTCCCCCACTCCCGCTTGTTCCCCTGCCAGCTCTGGCTTTTCCACTCGCTCTAGCCCCGTCTGCACCAGGGCTCCTGCCTGCTCCAGCCCCTGGCTCTGCTTGTGGCAGCTTCGCCCACCCCAGCCCCCGCTGCCCCGGCAACCCAGGTTGCTCCGGTTCCTCCAGCCCCCCAGCCACTCCGCCTACGGCGGCCCCGGTTGTGCTGTTTCTTCCAGCGGCCCAGGCCACCCCAGTTTTTCCAGCCCGCCTGGCCGCGCTAGCATTCCCACCTGCACTGGCCCCAACTGCTTCGGCCGTCCCACACCTGGCCGCTTCTCTTGCAGCTGCCCTGGCCGTCCCAACCACGGCCACTCCATCCATGCCAACACCAGCCACATTGGGCATCGCTGCTCTGGCTGCCATGGACATCGTGCAAACTGTCCGCGCCCTGGTTTGGTTTCTGCCGGAAGGCTCCACCCCTTTGGCAGTTCCGGCAATGGTCTCCGCCTCCCCCGCACCACACCCCTCCTTTTGGAGGACTCGGCCTCAGTGCTGACTCCCGCCGCCACCCCCCTTTCTCTGTCATCCCCATCAACCCCTGCCCTGCCCACCGTTCCCTTGGCAACGACGGCTCCTGCTGTTCAAGGGAACTTTCTCCTTAAAAGAAGAACATCATACGAAAATACAAGAAGCTCAGTTAGAAAGCAGCTTAATAATGTCTCCCCTGACACTTCCCCGAAACAAGGGAAAAAGGTTATAAAGAACGAAGAACAGAAATGCTGAGATTAAGATGTTAGTTTATTCCCATTATGAGAAGTACCAATGGGCAGAGTCCAAAGAGGGACAGGGTTTGGAAACACCGTCCTGACTACTTCAGAAGTCAGAAATTTTAAAAGAGAGATTAAAAGATTATTGTGTTATAAATTGAGGCAAATAATTTGTTCAGCCTTTCGAGAGTCAATCAGAAATTTATTGATTACAGCAAGCAATGGCAAGCAAACAGCGCTGGGTGCAGCCGGGGAGTCAGTGCTCCGCCAACAGCTCACACTGTTTCCCCCTTCCCACAGTCTTTTTATACTGTCTTTCTTCCATGTCCGCGGTATCTCTGGGTGTACTCTGCGCTTGCGCCCTCTGTTGCTAGGGGGTCTTCTTCTACTCTCTGGTGGTCGTTTGAGGAAGGCTCCTCTCTTCTTCTTCGGTGAAAGTCCACAGCCCTGTAATGGTCTTTTCCATATAAGGTTATATGTTATATGCGCCTAAGTTCTAGTTACACAATCAGCTTAAGTAATCAACATACTAGCTAGTTTCTGTCTTGCGGTTTTCTGTTATCTACACAAGGCTTCTCCTTTGATTTTCTGTTATCTACACAAGGCTTCTCCTTTCTGTCTTGATGAACAAAGAGTCCTTTCTAACTTATCACAATTGGAAGATCCCATAAGTACAACTGAACAATTAGATCAATTCTTAGGTCCCAACATTTTTACATGGGAGGAAATGCAGTCAATAATGAAAGTAATATTTTCCCAAGAGGAGAGGCAGATGATTAGAGCTGCTGGAATGAGAATTTGGGAAAGAGAGAATCAACAAGGTCCACCAGGGGACCAGAAAATGCCAATAGCATGTCCTAACTGGAACCAAAATGAAGAGGCAGGGCGAGGACACATGAATGATTATTGTAATCTGATAATCAAAGGAATAAAAGATGCAGCACCCTGAGGGCAAAAGGTTAGAAAAGCCTTTGAGGGACAACAGGGAAAAGAAAAGACCCCAACTGAGTGGTTAGAGAGGCTCCGAAAGAATATGAAACAATACTCTGTAATCAATCCTGAGACCATAGCAGGGCTGACGCCTCAGGTTTTAGCTTTTATATTTTTCAGATTCTATTCTGCTTTAGTGTATAAGTCTAGGCTTCATATTAGGGAATAGTAAACTCTCTCCACAGAATAGGCAGACAAAACAATTCCTTCTCTAGCTGGGGACCCAAGGACAGCCGATCCAAATCTCAGGACCAAGAGCATAAACAACGGTGGACCGAAGAGAGAAAACAAGAAGGATGGGACTTCATGGGCTAAAGCTGTAATTGGACAATTAGCTCCAATATGCTAATGGACCAAAACTTATAAAAGTGTGAGACCCTGTGACCGGTCGTCCATTTTTTAAGCCATTTTGGGTTGTGCTGCTCAAGGTGGATCTATTTGACACCTCTTAATAAATACCTACTTTAGTCTTTAGCTCTGTCTAGTCTCTGTTCTAGGTCAGCCTTCACAAAGCATCAGGGCAAGTCCTATTGCAAGTTAATTTTATCACTCAGGCCTGGCCAAATATTAGAAAAAAGCTGGAAAAAAAATGGAGGACTAGCATGATAAACACTTAAATGACCTGTTAAAAGAAGCACAAAGGGTTTATGCATGGAGAGATAAAAAAAAAGCCAAAGTGGATGCAAAGATTATGATAGCCTCTATGAGACAGAGTAACTTCCAGAGGAATCTAAAGCCCCCAGGTACCTCTCCCAAGCATTTGGGTTTTAGAGAAAGGGAAAAGGGAAAAAATAGAATCCCAGCACAATCAAAATCCCAGGAGCAATCTAAAAATGCCTGTTTCTGTTGTGGGGAAGAAGGACACTATAAGAGGCAATGCCCTCACCTAAAAAAGAACCTGAAAGTATTCCAAGAGATGCACCCAGAAGAGCAATAGGGAGGTCATGGGATGTCGCTATTGTATTAGGGACAGCTGAATAAAGCGACACACACTCCAAGGTCTTCTCAGAAGGCAGTAGTGAAGTTTATTAGTCATCACATTTGTCGTGGTTTGACATGGAAGTGAATTTTTTCAGGAAGTTGAGTCAAACCAATCAGTGGTCAGGTTTGGATATTGGCACCTGGAGTGACCACCGAAGGCATGGACATGCCTCTGAGAACACAGGGGGTTAAAAGCAAGAACTCCCACAGGAACTGTCTCTTTTTGGTTCCGGTCATCAGAGAGTGCAGACTTTCCCCTATAGGCTACCCCGGACCGAGTCCCGCAGGGTAACCCTCAGTTAGCTGGTCAACGGGTGCCTGGATAGCGTAATTAAAATCCCCACCAGGAAGACGGAAGGACTCTTGAGCTGCTGGAATCCGAGCGGGTTTATTCAGGGTTGATCGAAGGAGTAGGGAGGCAGAAATAGGAGCAGGGGGACAACCACACTCAGGGGAGGCAGACTCCGAGAGAGCCCCGGGGGAGGAGGGGCCAGAGTATATAACTGGGGAGGGAAGGAGTAATGAGGGTACAAATGATCCAATGGGAAGAGGGTGTAAGGGATAGGGTAACACAAACTGGGCCAATGAGGGAAAAAGGAAGAAGTGGTTTACAGAGGGAACCATTAGAAACAACGAGAACGGGGAACTTTCCAGAATTGGGGAGATGATAACCATAAACTGACAGGTGATAGGCATGTGCTCATTTGCATTGGGGGGCAGAGGACTCTGGGGAAATGCCTTATGCTAAATGACTGTAGTTTCCCATGGCATTCCCACACTGTCCTCCCCATGGGCACATCCCACACTCCCCCGCCCAACCATGGGCTGGGTGGGGGAGGGGAAGCCATGGGGCCTGGTCAAGGTAGGCCGAGGGGGCTGAAGGACTGGAACTGAGCCAGCTCCTGCAGACGGAAGGGTGGAGAAAAACAGAGATGCCTTTGTTCCCCCCCCCCACAGAGGGAAAGAGACAGAGAGTGTGACGGTATCTGAACTTTGCCGGCAGAGGAGAAGGAGAAGGGGGGGAAATGCCCAGCGTGGGAGTTGGAGTTACTTCTGGGCAGAGATATCAGCCGTCCGGGGAGTCTGAACTTTTAACCCTATCCTGGAAAATGAAGGCTTTGTAAAATATTACTCCTCCTCGATTTGTAGTGGAAGAGAGACAGTCCGGGACCTGACATGTTAGAAGAAGAAATTTTTTAGTGAAAAGAGATGATGAAGTAGCTTTTTGCTGGACTTTTCTTGTTAGCCATAGACTGAACCAAATTCTCCTGCAATAGAGACTGCATTTTAGGGGGATGCAGTGGTGACCCAAGGAGACCTGCTTCAGCAACCACCAGCACTGGAATGGCAAGAGCAGAGGAAAGCTGAGGAGGGAATGGTGATGCCCTCTGTCTTCAGGAAGAAGATGATCTCTGTTCTTGGACCCTCGGCCCCAGGGAAAAATGGGGGGGACTGTAGTCCCAAGATGAGAAGCTGAACTGTTGTCTCTTTTGGTCTGTGGCAAAGCATCCTTAAAGGAGCCCTATAGGTAGTCTGTCCATGCATGGTGGTGAGAGCACTGTGACATGGAAAGGAGAGTGTCACACTGGCAGATTTTCTCCGGGCGGTTGCCATGTGTGACATGGAAACACAGGATGTGGCAACTGTGTTTCCTGGGGGGTCTATGGTGCAAGAGAGACTCCTCTCTCCCTTGATGGACTGAGTATTGATTATCTGAAGGGTGGCAACTTGATCAGGAATCCCGGGTGATGTCTCACTGTGGTTGTTTTGGAAATTGGGTGGGACGAGGAGTGTTTTGGAGGGTCTTCATCCTGGATTTAGTGTGTGTGTCTTTTACAGTAGTAGTAGTAGTTTAATAAAGTTTTTTTCTTTTGTTATTAAACTTGAGCCTGCTCTGCTCTGTTCCTGATAACATCTCACAGAATTTATGTTGGGAAGGTGTATTTTCATGGTGGCGCTGGCATTGTCCCAGTGTCAAACCATGACAGCATTCTTTTATAGACTTTTCTGAGGAAGCTGGACCTGATTGGTCCTCAATCAACACCCCTCACATCATTGGCTAATCAGGAACAACACCCTTCTTGTAAACATCTTACAAGTAAACAACAAGATCAAAACACCAGCTGCAAAGATTAAAGATTATTTTAATTCTTTCTCTGAGCTTTCTCAAAGCTCCCCCAGAGCAATGCCTGAGAACGTTTATCTGACTTTCTTTCTGACCAGACTGTCAGCATCCACAATGGTCTCTTTTTGTTTTAAAGCAGAAGGTGGTATTTGTAAACTCCTGCAGGGCCCTTCACAGGAAGGAGAACAAACACAGCTCAAGAGGTCCCTTTAGTAATTTTCAGGTTACTAAACAGAACCTCAGTCAGACTCTGTCTTAGAATGCTCAGGGAGATTCTCTAGCACATGCCATCAAATTCTTCACAATCACATCCATGCACCAACATCAAGTCTTGTTGTTCATTCTTGTAAGAAGTCAGTTACTAGTTCTAGTACAGTAAACAAAACATTGTTAATCTGCTCAAAGAACTGGCAGTCTAACTTATCAACACTCACTACTCCAGAACCAAAGGAAAAGATAGAATGCTCGTTCATTACTTATAGAAGGACCATCCAATTGATGATTGGCATCCTGATCATCACTCGAAGGTTGCCTGTTGGCCACATTCTGCTGTTGGTGTAGCAAGTCAGGGCGAACACACCTTGCAGGTATCCACCGTACCCCAGTATCTGTGGAAATGCATGCATACCCACGACCCCAAGTTACACACGGGCCCTCCCACTTATTAGTGGTTAGATCCCATACTCAGACTTTTGCTTGAGGCAGATGTGTCTCGCCTGAAGACTGCAATGAAAGAAAGTGATTTAAAATGACAGGATTGTTTGAATTTTGTGGCACTGTAAGGTAATTAATTGCATATAGAGCCTTTTCCAATCAACTGTGAGGGATTTCTCCAGGCATTCCCCCTTTTTGTTTTTCCAGAACACGCTTTAAAGTGCCATGAGCGCGTTCAACAATAGCTTGACCAGTTGGAGAATGCGGAATACCAAATTCATGCGACACTCCCCATAAATGTAAAAACTGCTGCATCTTCTGCAAGATGTAGGTGGGACCATTCTCAGTTTTCACAGAAGAAGATATACCTAAGATTGCAAAAGCCATCCTTCAGTGGGCAATAACATCGCGACCCTTTTCTCCAGTTTGAGCAGATGCCCACATAGCGGAGGAGAAGGTATCAATAGACACGTGCACATACTTAAGTCGGCCAAATTTGGCAATATGAGTGACGTCCGTTTGCCAAAGTTGCAAGGCCTTTAGGCCTCTGGGGTTTACCCCCACTGGTAAAGGTGCAGCAAGTCCATGACAGTCAGTGCAAGAACTGACAATGTCACAAGCCTTAGCTGGCGTTAACTGAAACTGTTTCTGCAGAGTATGTGCACTTTGATGGAAAAAATAATGCGACGCTTTGGCTTGTGCAATCTTGTCAGGCTGAGGCACTACCCAGGCAGGGTTAGCTAACCTGTCAGCCCTGGCATCACCTTCTGTTCTGAAACCTGGTAAACTGGTGTGACTCCGAATGTGCAGGATGCAATATGGATGAACTCAGGCCTGAATTGCACACCACAAAGTTTTCAATAACTGAAACAAAGCTGCATTATTGACTTCTTTCAGAAGTGAACAATCCAAACATTTGGTTATGTCTGGTACATAAGCAGAATCAGTGACCAGATTCAGAGGTACCTGAGAAAATAGTTGGAATGCTATGGCAACAGCCTTCAATTCTATCAACTGAGCTGAGCCTGACTCGTGGCCTTCTAGCACCTGCCATTCAGTTTCATCCTTCCAAGTAACAATGGCTTTCCCTGCTTTTCCTGAGTTGTCAGTGAAGATGGTGGGTCCTTACACCGGTACATGACTATTTTTTGGCTGCTAAGACAAATTGGTTGATTCTTCCAACTGCAATAACTTATGACTGGGCAGATGATAGGCAATCTGCCCTGAAAAGTTTTTCAGCGCACTTTGCAAAGGAGCACTGTTTACAATGCTCCAGTCAAAGTCTTCCCTCTCTACAGGAAGAATAATTTTTGCAGGATCAGCTGCCATTAATTGCAAACACTGTTGACTGCATTTGATTATCAAATGAGCAATCAATTCAAACAACGTGGGTGCTGTCTTTTTCAGTTGATGGGGCAAGAAGACCCATTCCAAAATGTGCAAAGGATCAGACCATTTTTCACTCCATTGGCTAATGATACCTGTAGGATGAAAATCTGGATCAGTAATGAAAACAGTAATATCAATGGAGGGACCTACTCGATAAACCTGACAAGCAGAAATAGCTTGTTGAATTTCCTCCAGTGCTCGACGCGCCTCAGGAGTCAATTTCTGAGGTGAATTCGGATCAGGCTCCCCCTTTAAAATGTTAAACAGCACGGACAATTGTGTCGTGGTTAGCCCCAAATAAGGATGTAACCAACTGATGGTGCCCAGAAATTTCTGGGCATCATTCAGAGTCTTAATAGAATCTGTGAATTGCACCTCTTGATGTTGAATGGTTTGATCCAAAATTTTGACTCCTAAATATTTCCAAAGAGCATGCTGTTGAACCTTCTCTGGAGCCATTTGCAGCCCATAAGAATGCAGAGCAGCGAACAGCTGAGGCTGTATCCTCAGCAGCTCATCCTGGGTGGATGCCACCACCAGGATATTGTCTATATAGTGATAGCAGTATGCTTCAGGAAATTGTTCGTGGACTCCGGACAAGGCCTGAGCCACATACCATTGACAGATAGTATGACTGTTCTTACAGCCCTGTGGCAAAACCTTCCACTGATACCTCTGCACAGGTTCAGCATTATTAATTGCAGGTACCATAAAGGCAAATTTTGGCTTGTCATCAGAATGCAAAGGAATTGTGAAAAAACAATCCTTTAAATCAATGATCAAAATTTTCCACCCCATAGGGAGCACTGATAGTAAAAGGTTTCTAAAATCATGGGAATTTGGGGAGTTGAGCTTTGTAGGACCTGGAAAAATGTTACGGGTAGGCCCTGGGAAAATGTTAGGCCTTGTCTTTGTTAGATCATGTGAAACTGCACTCCACCTGTGTAATTATTATATGATAAATGATATGATTGTTAGATGTAATGCTTGCTTAGTAATTAGATATAATTCTTATTTGATTGTAACAGGAATCATGAGAACTATGTTTGGGGGTTTGGGGGGAATCATGAGAAATCCATGCTTGGATGAAATAAATGTATACAATACCACAATATAAGTTTAATAATTAATATGCAGTTCTATAATGATAGAATATAAAACATGTTCAGCTCAAAACCATGTCAGAGTCAGATTTGGGTCTGAAACCCCTGACTTCCAGAGCTCTTCAAATAAAAGCACCTGCATATAATCATATTCCGTGATTATGTGTTCCTGAACACTAACAGCATGGTGGGTGAGGACATACCAGGCTGAAATGTCCCCATGCTTTCCATCACTGCACTGATTTTCTGGACGTCCTGTAACAGCCTCCATTTCCCAGATTTTTTTCTTAATTACAAAGACAGGAGTATTCCAGGGACTAGTAGAAGACTCAATGTGTCCCTGTTGCAATTGTTCCTGAACCACTTTCCATGCTATGACATCATGTCTGTCAACTTATCACATATTTGGAACAGCCTTAATTACAGGAAAGGCTTGGACACCCCCTTGTGGGGCTACACTGCCTCCCTGATCCACCTGCATACCTTCTTCAGATGCTGGAACAGCTACTTAACTTTCTCCTGTGTCTCCCCCCCCTGCATCTATGGTCTTGATAATTCCACTCTCAGGCATCCTCATCTTCTCTAGCAAGTCCCAGTTCCCCATTTCCAGAGCTTGCAATTTGACCAGTTCCCAAAAACATCCAGGGTGCTTTGGTCGCACAGTCACTGGACATGGTGGCAGTGTCCACAGGTGGCTCTGGGGCGATCTCACAGCACGTTGGTGCCAGCGCTCAGCTGCCGGGCCACTCCCCTGCTGCGGGACAAACTGACGGTCTTCATCAGTGTCCTGGGTTGGCGGACAATCAGTGTCACTGTCCGCATCCTGGGGCAATGGCACGCGGGACAGACTGAAGGAAGCGGAGGAGGGCAGGCTGGCTAGAAGGGCCGGGGTGGGGGGGGGGCAGCCATGGCGGGCACTGCAGGCGGTGGTACTGAAATAGCAGAAGGCATAGTGCCTGCAGTTCCTCATGCGGCAGGGGGAGGAGGTGGTGCAGACGCCTGGGCTGACCCCGCAGATGGGAACGGAGGGGCTGAAAGGACAGTGGCTCTGGCCACATAACCTGTCTGCAGTGAAGGCACTCCCCCTGCTACTTGCGATGGAGGGGCTGAGGGTGCGAACGGAGCTGGCTGCAGTGAAGGCTCTCCCATGGCCATGTGTGGTGCAGAGAAAGCAGGGGCCGGGGGGGCAAATGGAGCTGGCTGCAGTAAAGGCTTCCCCGCTGCCACTTGAGACTCAGAGAGAGGAGGAGCCGAGGGGGCGAACGGAGGAGGATGCTCGGCAATTTCCAGCTGGGGCTCAGCTAACAAAGCCTTCGCGAGCTGCATCATGGGTGAAGGGTAGTTTGGCATTACAAAGTCACAGGGAGAGGGATAATTCAGCGGAACGTAATCTCGCGGTGAGGGACAGATTTTACGAGCAATTTCCATGTCTCTCAGGGGTCCGGGTGGAGCCGAAGGGAAGTTGCCAGCAGCCCCCTCAGCCCCCCACCCTCCGGCATGTCAGTGTCCATAAAAGGATCGTCCTCACCCTCTGAGTCCGCCACATCCATATCGCCCTGCCCCGGGGTCCAGTGCTGTAACGCTTTAAAGAGAATGTCCCACGTAACTGCCAATTCAAATGCGTCCTTGTCGTGGTTTGACATGGAAGTGAATTTTTTTTTCCAGGAAGTTGGGTCAAAACAATCAGTGGTCAGGTTTGGATATTGGCACCTGGAGTGACCACTGAAAGTATAGACACGCCTCTGAGAACACAGGGGGTTAAAAGCAAGAACTCCCAGGGGAACTGTCTCTTTGGTTCCGGTCGTCAGAGAGTGCAGACTCTCCCCTGCCCAGCCATGGGCTGGGTGGGGGAGGGGAAGCCACGCGGCCTTGTCCAGGTAGGCCGAGGGGGCTGAGGGTCTGGAACCGAGCCAGCTCCTGTGGACGGAAGGGTGGAGAGAAGCGGAGATGCCTTTGTTCCCCCCCCCACAGAGGGAAAGTGACAGAGAGTGTGACGGTATCTGAACTTTGCCGGCAGAGGAGAAGGAGAAGGAGGGGGGGAAATGCCCAGCGTGGGAGATGGAACGCTGGACCGAGATATCAGCCGTCCGGGGAGTCTGAACTTTTAACCCTTTCCAGGAAATGAGGGCTTTGTAAAATATTACTCCTCCTCGATTTGTAGTGGAAGAGAGACAGTCCGGGACCTGACATGTTAGAAGAAGAAATTTTTAGTGAAAAGAGATGATGAAGTAGCTTTTGGCTGGACTTTTCTTGTTAGCCATGGACTGAACCAAAATCTCCTGCAATAGAGACTGCATTTTAGGGGGATGCAGTGGTGACCCAAGGAGACCTGCTTCAGCTTCTAACGGCACAGGAATGGCAAGAACAGAAGAAAGCTGAGGAGGGAATGGTGATGCCCTCTGTCTTCAGGAAGAAGATGATCTCTGTTCTTGGACCCTTGGCCCCAGGGAAAAATGGGGGGGACTGTAGTCCCAAGATGAGAAGCTGAACTGTTGTCTCTTTTGGTCTGTGGCAAAGCATCCTTAAAGGAGCCCTATGAGCAGTCTGTCCATGCACGGTGGTGAGAGCACTGTGACATGGAAAGGAGAGTGTCACACTGGCAGATTTTCTCCGGGCGGTTGCCATGTGTGACATGGAAACACAGGAGGTGGCAACTGTGTTTCCTGGGGGGTCTATGGTGCAAGAGAGACTCCTCTCTCCCTTGATGGACTGAGTATTGATTATCTGAAGGGTGGCAACTTGATCAGGAATCCCGGGTGATGTCTCACTGTGGTTGTTTTGGAAATTGGGAGGAGGAGGGGTGTTTTAAAAGGTCTTCATCCTGGATTTAGTTTATGTGTTTTCTGTATTAGTAGTAGTTTAATAAAGTTTTTTTCCCTTTTTTATTAAGCTTGGGCCTGCTCTGCTCTGTTCTTGATAACATCTCACAGCATTTATTTGGGGAAGATGCATTTTCATGGGGGCGCTGGCATTGTGCCAGTGTCAAACCATGACAGTCCTTATCTCCGCTGGGGATTTCCTGTCACAGCCAGTCGCCTACTGACTGCCAAGCATCTAGGATGAAAGTGGTCTCAGCGTCTTCCGAAAATCCATGAGTCTTTGCCCAGCAGAGCAGGGTGCGCAGGGAATGATCTGATACAGCAATTCCCATGTGTGGTAATGCGTCCTTCCACACCGAAAGGACGATTTGTTCTTCTGTAGAGGTTTGATTCCCCATATGGTAGGGAACCCTTCCTCAGCAGCCTGCCTAAGCAGTGGTTTTCTCCGGAATACAAATTCTCGCTTTGCTGGGGCCTGTTCCGACCAGCTCTGAGGCCAGTACCACTACCCGTGGTCGCAGAGACCAGTCCTCTCCTAGGAGGGCGCGGGGAAACACTGCAGCACCTCTCTCAATGGAGGACGGAGGGAGACTCCAGGTCTTGGCTGCAATGAACGTTGTGGTCACCAGATGTCACTATTGTATTAGGGACAGCTGAATAAAGTGACAGACTCCAAGGTCTTCTCAGAAGGCAATAGCGAAGTTTATTAGACATCACATTCTTTTATAGACTTTTCCGAGAAAGCTGGACCCGACTGGTCCTCAGTCAACCCCCCTCACATCATTGGCTAATTCGGAACAACACCCTTGTGAACATCCTACAAGTAAACAAGTTCAAAACACCAGCTTCAAAGATTAAAGATTATTTTAATTCTTTCTCTGAGATTTCTCAAAGCTCCCCCAGAGCAATGCCTGGGAAAGTTTATCTGACTTGCTCTCTGACCAGTCTGTCAGCATCCACAATGGACTCTATTTTCTGGGGGATAAATACCATCTAGAGCTTTTGATAACTTTAAAAGTAGGCCCCCAAGCGGAGGTATTAGAATTTATAGTTGATACTGGGGCAGAGAGAACTTGTGTGGTAAATATTCCTAAGAGATGTGACGTCAGTAATGACACTGTGAAGGTAACAGGAGCAAAAGGAGCAGACTTTAATGTCCCTGTCATTAAAAATGTAGCAACTGAAGGGGAAACCAGAATAGGGATGGGAGAAGTCTTATTAGTTCCTGGAGCAGGTAGCAACTTATTGGGGAGAGACTTACAGGTGCAACTAGGAATAGGAGTCATACCAGAAGAGGGAAATATGACAGTTAAAGTGAGAAAACTAAGCCAAGAAGATGAGGAAAAGATTAACAAAAAGGTTTGGGCTGGGGAAGGAAATAGGGGAGGACTGAATATTGACCCCATAAGGATCACGACTGAGAGAGAAGAATGTCCCATACATGTTTGCCAGTACCCTATATCCTTAGAAGGAAAAGAAGGCTTAAAGCCGGCAATAGAAGAATTGATAAAGGATGGGACATTGTAACCTTGCATGTCTCCTCATAACACCCCTATTCTCCCAGTAGAAAAAGCCTGGTGGAAGTTATAGATTAGTACAAGACTTAGAAGTCAACAAGAGAACCTAGACTCATTATCCAGTGGTACCCAATCCTTATACTCTTTTAAGTAAAGTCCCACCCTGTTGCAGTGTGCAGCTACGCAAACGGAGCAAAAGGGCTTTGTGAATCTGAGATGGGAGTTTCTATTTCCTAAACCTAAAGCTGGAGTTTCTATTCTGTATTTTTACGTGTATTCATCCTTCCCCCTGGAGTTATTCCCATTGGATTTTACCTAAAATGTATTCACACTGGGCATTGTTCTATTGGTCTCACCTTATCTCTTATTTTCCCCTATAAAACCTTTGTCTGGACCCGAGATCGGGGTCACTTGTACGTGCGGCGATCGGGCAAATACAACCTACTTTGGACTGCACAACAAGTGTCCACTCTCTTAAGTCTCTTTATCCCGGTCTTGCTTGCGCTCTCTAAACAGCTGTGTCCATATCAAACGAACCTGCAAAGGTGTTTGTTGCTTCTCTCTCTCTCCGGCAGCTCCCGGAAGCGCCTGGCCAGCGCTCCGGGAAAGAGTATCCGGGCGAAAACAAGGAAGTCGGAGAGAGGAGAAAAGAACGAAAAGCGACAAGTGGCGCCCGAACGCGTGGCTTTGATGCGGAAACTGTTTTCATAGCACAGCAGATAGCGCTCCGGTTTGGGGCTTTTCCAGACGCGGGAGACACGGCTGCTAGCGCCGAACCGCCAGCGCCAGAGTCCGCCCGGCCCGAAAAGCCGATTGGACCACAGCGAGTCCGAGGGGGCTTCCGCTCCCTCCGCTCAGCTCCGCAGACCTATCGCCACTGAGAAACTACTCTGGCTCCTGCCGAGTTCTGGGTTTCCAGCGGACCGAGGACACAACTTCTGCACACCCCAGAAGACGTCTTCAGAACGGGAACCGCTGCTGTTTTTTGTTTTCTAAAGGTCGACGGATTGGTAAGATTCTGTACTAATTCGGGAAAGCCCCGGTTAGTGGATCTGGGTGGAGGCAACCCCTGTTCCCGCGGAGGGAGAGGGCACGCATGCGCGCTGCGTGCAGGGTAGCCGCCATCGGGTTTTAGATTTTTTTAGGTTTTTTTTCTCTGTTTTTTCAGCAGCAGGTGGGTGAGGCTTGCTCATGGGCAACATGGGTGGGAAGTTGTCCAAGCAGCAAAAAGAGATTTATTACCAAGTAAAAGTAACCCTGACAAAGTCAGGAGAAAGTTTTTCTAAAAGTATTGTGAAAAAGCTTATAAAGTGGTAGACTTTAAAGTTTCCAAACGTCTCAGCTCAGGATGTGAGGCAGAAAGCTTTTTGGAAGGGGGTTGGCACAGTTTTAACAGAAGGCACCAAGAAGGGGGATCCTTCAGTGAAAAAGGGTTTCATGAGGATCTTTTTGTTAGTTTATGACATTGTTAAAGAGGGTGCAGACAGTCGGGAAACGTGGGAAACTGAAAAGAGTCCATCTGCTTTAGTTCCCCCGTCTCTCCAACCCCCACAGTCTGAAAATGCTAATCGCTCTGTTGAAACTTTGTTCCTAAATTTCCTTCTGCTTCTTTCCAGAGTTGTTGCTGTTCCCAAAACTTCTGTACTCCTTCTAACCCCTTCCCTCATCCCCCATGGGATGAACCGCCACAAGATGGCGGCGGCCGCGTGGCGGGGGTCTTTGTCTCATCACCAGATGGACAAAGAAGCGCGGCGGGAACTCCTCCTTCCCAGGTACCCCCCCCCCCCCACCCGTCCCTGACCCTCCTTCCCTTTGTCCTGGCTCCTCCTCCTCCTCTCTTGCGGCAGACCAAACCGCTCCAAAATGCTACTGCAGGCCTCCGCCCACAGCACCACCCCTCCAGGTGGTTCCTTCAGCTCCACCCCTCGAGGTTCCATCACCCGATCCCGCCCCGCTCCACACGGCATCACCAACCTCAGCCAGTCCCACACAAACCTCCACCCCCGAGCCTCCGGTCCCTGCCCCCCCTCCTCCTGTTTCCCAAGCCCCGGCCTCTGGTTCCCATGGCGACGGGAAAGGTGGGGAGGCCGAAGCCGGGAAACAGAAAGCAGGCAGGGATTCAAACTCCTTGTTTCTCGCGCCAGTGTTGTACAACGCGAGAGGGCAAAACCCCAGATGGGAACCACTTTCATACGAAAGCATAAAGGAACTCTGCAAAACAAAACGTGAATTTGGGCAAAAAAGCGAGTTTTTTAAGAGCATGTTAAAAGCAACTTTCAATTCTAACACCTTAGTTCCCACTGATTTAAAGCGCTTGTTCATTGCTTGCTCCCTCCATCAGAATACAGAATGTGGGAAAGAACTTGGAAAAGGTTTGCAGGAGACCTTCTTCCAGAAATTTTGCAGAGTCCCGATTATGCAACAGATATAGAGGATGATGAGATCACCCTCGAACATGTTGTGGGTGAAAAAGATTGGAATCAAGCCCAAAAGCAGGCAGCAGGGATTCCAAAACCAGTGTTAGATCTCACAAAAGATGCAGCAGAACGGGCATTTCTTAGTATGCCCTCAAAAGAACCTATAATACCTTATACTGCTCTCAAGCAATCTGTTTCAGAGCCATTCATGGATTTTGTTGATCGAGTGAGAGACACAGTCGAGAGAAAGGTGGAAGGGCAAGAAGCACGAGACGAACTCACATTTGAAATTGTCACCACAAATGCAAATGATGCCTGTCAGCGAGTCATCATGGCTCTTCCAGCGTCTCCTCCACCTACGCTGGATCGGCTCATCGAGGAGTGCACAAGAAAAGCCACCCTGATGGCAGAGGACTTGGTGGAAAGTCCTCAGGGAAAAGTGGTTGCTCCAACATCAGCAACCTCAGAAACTCCAACATCGAGTTCTCCTCCTCCCAAACGCAGGTGTTATTACTGCAATGAGGAAGGCCATTTCACCAGCCAGTGCCCCTTTCGGGGGACAGCGACTCCTCAGGGGGGAAGGGAGGGGGGGGGAGAATTCTCCAACCAGCAAAAAAACTAATTGGGGAGTGCAGACCTACCCTGCGTGATGATACAAATGGGGTGGGTCAAGGGGGTGTTGGAGACCCCACAAATGACGCGGTAGCGTCAAATAGGAAATGCCGCAAGGGAGGAAGAGAACCCTAATTCCTGTTTTTCCTTTATACTGGCAGAATTTTTATAGTTAGTTTACCTTGTTGTATGGTTTCATTTTTCTTTCAGACTAGCAGGATGTCAATTTCTACGTTCCTGCTCCTCGTTTGGCTCCAGAAAATGACCTTCTACCTGTCCACAGGGGACGCATGGATCGTCCCTCAGCCACGAAAAAATGTGTGGGTCACCCTTGCCCAAGCCTTGAAAAAAGAACACCTGTGTCTAGCCACTGCCTCAGCAGAAAATCCAGTGTCCACATGCCTGGTAGGGATTCCAAGCAAAGGGCAAGAATTTCCAAAGTCCTTGATTCATTTGCAAACTGAGTTAAATGAAAACAATCCACCAAACATCTGGGCAGAGTTCTACAAGCACAAGGATGTTGTAGAACATGTTAAAATACCTGTTCAGAATCCCATGCTTTTGTGGCAAAGGTTTGTTCTAGACTTGCCCACTGCTGATGGGGAGCCCCAGGAATTAGAACTACTGGGCTCCACAAAAGCTGAATTTTGCGTTCAATTTAATTTTTCACCAGATAAAGAAATAAAACTATATGCACAGGTCAGACAATACAAGATGGAATTCAGAGCAAGCCAATGGTGCACAGCTGTTGCTGTTTTAGAGGTCCCTAGCACCACGGATTTCTATCCCCGCAAGCTGGAAAAGGGAATGTTTTTCATCTGTGGGGATAGAGCATATCCAGGAATCCCTTCTCGTCTGGTTGGAGGTCCATGCACTCTGGGGCGTCTTTCCCTTGATTCCCCCAACATGACTCAAATTCCAATTGGGCAAACAAAAGGTGAAATAAAAATTACAAAATGGAGTGCAAGTAAATTTGATGAACATTGTGATGCCGAAATTTACCATTGGGCAAAATCGAAAAGGGTTGCTGTCTCTGTGTTCCTACCATGGGTAGCGGCAGCCAAAGCATTGAGTGAATTAGGCAATTTGGAATGCTGGGTGATGAAGCAGGCAAGTTTAACATCAGCAGCCTTGAGTGACCTGCTTGCAGACGAGGAAATTACCAGGAAAGCCACCCTGCAAAACAGGGCAGCTATCGATTTCCTGCTGTTGGCACATGGGCATGGATGCAAAGAATTTGAGGGATTGTGTTGCTTTAACTTGTCATCAAAAGGCCAAAGTGCTCAATCGTCCATCCAGGAGATGAGAAACCTCATTAGCAGCGTGAAGCAGGAGAATGAGGACTGGTTCAAGGGCATGTTTAAAGGCTGGGATCTTTCTGGGTGGGTGTCGTCCCTTCTAAAGGACATTTGTTATTTTGTAGTTGCAATTTTTTTAGTTTTGCTATCATTTGGGATTTTCAAGCGAATCATTTTTAGCATTGCTTCCTCCAAGTTTGCAGCCTCCACACCGGTTGTAGTTGCTGCTGCCACCACGGGAGGAGAATGGTGGGAAGATGGAAAACAAAATAACACTGCAGTTTGATAGCCGCAGTTTCTCCTTCCCCCAAAGCTCCGTTCATTTTATTAAATAAAAAAGAGGGAGATGTGGCAGTGTGCAGCTACACAAACGGAGCAAAAGGGCTTTGTGAATCTGAGATGGGAGTTTCTATTTCCTAAACCTAAAGCTGGAGTTTCTATTCTGTATTTTTACGTGTATTCATCCTTCCCCCTGGAGTTATTCCCATTGGATTTTACCTATAATGTATTCACACTGGGCATTGTTCTATTGGTTTCACCTTATCTCTTATTTTCCCCTATAAAACTTTTGTCTGGACCCGAGATCGGGGTCACTTGTACGTGCGGCAATCGGGCAAATACAACCTACTTTGGACTGCACAACAAGTGTCCACTCTCTTAAGTCTCTTTATCTCGGTCTTGCTTGCGCTCTCTAAACAGCTGTGTCCATATCAAACGAACCTGCAAAGGTGTTTGTTGCTTCTCTCTCTCTCCGGCGGCTCCCGGAAGCGCCTGGCCAGCGCTCCGGGAAAGAGTATCCGGGCGAAAACAAGGAAGTCGGAGAGAGGAGAAACGAATGAAAAGCGACACCACCCCAGCAACAGTGGTTTAGTGTGGTAAATCTTAAAGATGCTTTTTGGACTTGTCCATTAACAGAGGAAAGTTGAAATATTTTTGCCTTTAAATGGGAGGATCCAAGTACTAAGAGAAAGCAGCAACTAAGATGGACAAAATCACCACAGGGATTTACTGAATCTCCAAACCTATTTGGACAAGCTTTAGGAAAAAATATTACAAACTTTCCCCACCCCTCCTAGAATGCAAATTACCCAATATGTGGATGATCTTTTACTATCAGGAGAAGCTGAAGAGTATCAAAAGGGAAACTACGATTTGTAGAATCAGAAGTAAAATATCTTGGCCACTTAATAAGCAAAGGTAGCCAAAAGCTAAATCCTGAGAGGATTGCAGGGATTTTATCTCTTCCCCCTCCGTCTACAAAGAATGAAGTTAGAAGGCTGCTCGGATTATTGAGATATTATAGATTATTGATAGAAGGGTATACTCAGGCAGTAAAATCTTTATATGAAAAATTGACAGTGAGAGATGATATAAATTGGACCAGGGAAGATGACAATAAATTCAAAGAACTGAAGTTGAAACTGTCTTCGGTATCAGCTTTGAGTTTACCTTCATTAGAAAAGCCCTTTCTTTTGTATGTTAATGTGGAAGGTGGAGTAGCTCATGGAATTTTAGTCCAAGAATGGGGGGGAATAAAGAGACCAATGGCTTATTTATCAAAACTGTTGGATCCGGTGAGCCATGGATGGACAGTATGTATTCAAGCTATAGCCGCTACTGCTATTTTGGTAGAAGAAAGCTGTAAACTTACTTTTGAAAGTAAACTAATTGTGTATACACCTCATGCAGTCCAAACTGTGTTAAATCAAAAAGCTGAAAAATGGTTAACGGACTCTAGGATGTTAAAGTATGAAGCAATTTTGACAGTGATGACTTGACACAAGAAGTAAACAAAAGTTTGAATTCAGCTCAATTTTTATATAGAGAACCAAAACGTAACTTAACACATGATTGTTTAGAAATTATCCAATACCAAACTAAAGTTCAAGAAGATCTAACAGAACAGGCCCTCCTAGAAGGAGAAAGAATATATGTTGATGGTTCATCCAGATGCATACAAAGAAAAAGTATGTCAGGACATGCCTTAGTTGATGGGAGAAAGATACAGACCATTGAAAAAGGAAAATTACCTTCAAATCGGTCGGCTCAATCGTGTGGATTATATGCTCTAAAAAGAGCACTGGAATATTTAGCACACAAGAAAGAAACCATATATACCGATTCAAAGTATGCTTTTAGAGTAGTACACACCTTTGGAAAAATTTGGGAAGAAAAAGGGTTACTAAATTCAAAAGGAAAAAGACTGATACATGAAGGACTCATTTTAGATGTTTTAGAGGCCTTAAAATTGCCTAAAAAAATAGCTGTAGTGCATGCTAAAAAAGGGGAATGACCATAAAAATAAGAGGGAATAATTTGACAGCTCAAGAGGCTAGAGATGCAGCAGAAAATGAGGCCAAAAGGGCTATTGTTAATTTTGACCCTAGATAAGGAAGAATAAGAATTTCCAAAGCTTAGTGAGGTAGAAGAGAAGGAACTAAGTAAGACAGGGGGAGAGAAATATCAGTCTGGGAAATAGAAACTTCCTGATGGGAGACAGTTACTTAATAAGCCACTTACTAGGAAAATATTATTAAGACATGCATCAAAAAATTCATTGGGATATTCAAACTCTATGATCACTTTCTAAGGCATTATGAGTGTACTGAGATTTTTACATTGGCAAAACAAGTAACTGAAAGGTATATAATTTGTCAAAAAGTAAATAAAAAGGTAATGAGAAAAACAACATTTGGAGGCCATGAGTTAGCTCTTTGACCATTTCAAAGTATCCAAGTAGATTTTACTAAACTTCCCCAAGTACAGAGATGGAAATTTTTATTAGTAATAACAGACCATCTAACTCATAGGGTGGAAGTTATTCCCACTGTCAGAGCAACAGCCAATGTAATATGTAAAACCCTTTTAGAACAAATTATTCCCAGGTATGGAATGATTAATAAGATAGACTCAGATAGAAGATATCGTAGCAGCGTGTCCCCGGTGCAGTAATAATTAACATTGACTCCATGATTCCAGAAGGCTGATCAATCGCTTTATTGTACTATACTATACTATACTATACTATACTATACTATACTATACTATACTATTAAGAAACACTCATCGCTCTTACTGACAGTCCAATACAGACAGACCAGATTCGTTAACTGAAATCCAAACACCATCACCATTGGCCAATTAAGAAATCACCCTTTGGTAAACAAATTTCCATAACACATTCCACATGTGCACAACAACAGGTGCAGCAAGAGAAGATAAGAATTGTTTCTCATTCTTTTCTCTGAGCTTTCTCACAGCTTCCCAGGAAAATCCTGGGAAAGCTATCTCTCTCTCTGTTCAGAGGATATGTGATTACCACAAGAACACATTTTACGTCAAGAGTCTTACAGTAAATAACTCAAGCCTTAGGAATAAAATGGAAATTACATACCCCATAGCATCCACAGAGTTCAGGCTGGGTAGAGAGGATGAACCAGACTTTAAAGAGAACTTTAACAAAATTAATGATTGAAACCCAAATGTCATGGGTACAATGCCTACCTTTGGCTCTATTGAGGATCTGAACACAACCCAGGTCAGACCTGGGAGTGTCACCCTATGAGATGATGTTTGGATTACCCTTTCTGACCACCCAACATGAAACTGCTACTTATGAAGTAGGGGAAATGAGTGTTAGAAAATATGTCACTACAACTGCAAAAATGCTCGAAAATTTGCGGTTGAAAGGAATAATCCCTCAAACCACACCGTTAAAATTGAAAATCCACAATATTCATCCAGGGGAATGGGTACTAATGAAAACATGGAAAGAACAATCTTTAATTCCACAATACGAAGGTCCTTTTCAGGTACTACTGATGACTGAGGCAGTGATCTGGACCAAGGAATGAGGGTGGATCCATGTCAGCAGAATCAAAAGACCTGTAGAAGAACCTAAGGAGTGCACTATGACATCTAAACTGGGTAATACCAAATTGACTCTTAAGCGAGGACTGGGTGGTAATGAACTGAGACAACCCAAATGATCCAAGGAATGTACAAAGAGTCATACCTAATTGGGAAATAAGGCTGAGCTTATACCAGTGGTTTCAAGTAACACCTGGACAAGTTCTGAGATGCCTCTGATAGCCCCCTTGGGGAGGAATACTTCCACTTTAACCAAGAGGATCAGGACTTTTCCAGTCAGAGAGTTCTCATATTCCGGCCTTAGCCTGTGACTTATACAAAGAAGAGGAGGAATTACAACTTCCATCAGTACCATACAAAATACCCTGTCTAATACATCCCAATACCAGACATGCTAGCTGAGTTAAATGTAAATATTTAAATTGTGGAAAAAAATTAGTATTGTAGTTCACTAAAATGACACTCTCACTGCATGAAGCGTCAAGTGCCAAATCTATTCCTTATCTAGGTAGAACTAAGAAGAGCTGAAATAGTAACTCTGCTTTGTACATGAAAACTACTAGTGCCTGTTGAATGGGAGATACCTGAAGAATGATGGGAAACTACAGCTAAGGAGTGTCAAAGACAGTTTGCCTGGAAATTAGCAAAAAGGAAGTGACAAGGTGTCACGATCCACTCGTGCGGGGTGTCATGATGGTTCGTTAACCGATCCCAAAAGTGCAAAAAGGCAAACAGCAGGGGACCATCAGTTTAATCACAACAAATGCACCTTTATTTAGGTACCAACAGTAAATGTGATAGAGGGGACAGAAAAGGGAAATAAAGAGTAGAGAGAAAAGAGGGGAAGGGGAATATAGCTACCACCATCCGAGACGAGATCCTCAATGGGCCAAACACATGGATTCGCCGTCATCTGTGGGGGTGCACCCAAGTCTTCCCAAAAGGTTACAGTTTATATAGTCTTTATCCAAAGCGAGTGGCATCTGGCCAGAAGTTGGGCAAGATTGATGGGCCACTGTGTAGAGCCCATTGACCTGTGAAGCAGGTGCAGGCATGCAGGTACAAGCAACCTGTTTGAATGCAACGTTCTGTAGAAGCACAGCAAGTGCACCTGCTAACAGTCACTTGGCAAGCGTCCGCGTCCACCTCAGCCAGGCCAGAACTCCTGTCAGGGGTCTTCAGGGTCTTTGCGATGGTCGTGAGGCAAATGAAGGAAACTTCGGACCATCTCTCACACCACCCTGTGACTAGCGATCGTCGTAAGGGAGAGCTCCATCCGTAGCGCTGTTCTGAAGTCTTCAGAACTCATCAAGGTGGTAGTAGCATATTCCAGAAAACAGAGACAGAAAAAAGTAGGAAAAAGATAAGGGAAAGAAATAAGGAAAAAGGAAAACAAAACAAATAATCAATTGTTCCATTAAAAAATATACATTAAATTTCTTATTGAAAACAAATAATCTATTTTGATTAAAAATTACAACACAATCAAAAATCTTATCACAAGGGCCGATTGCTTATTTTAATGCTCAAGTAATTCACCTTGTGTCAATAACCCTGGGAGTGTCTAGAGTATATGGGGTATTGACCAAATTGTGTGCATTCATTATAGATGTCAATTGTGCCAACCATTTCATCATTTTCCCATTCATGATGTATAGGATTGCTGATAAAATGAAACCA
The DNA here is from genome assembly GCF_026979565.1 of Vidua chalybeata. Taxonomy (NCBI): domain Eukaryota; kingdom Metazoa; phylum Chordata; class Aves; order Passeriformes; family Viduidae; genus Vidua; species Vidua chalybeata. The sequence goes on from NW_026530320.1 coordinate 767,509, forward strand.
ATAAAAACCAAAATCAAAAGAACAGTGATGGGATGACACAATTTGTTCACGACACCTGTAGCAGTAGGTGACCACCCCAAAAGAGTATCCCACCACCTGTGTTCAGCATCTCTCTTTACTCTTTCCAAAACCTGATGTATTTCCTTCACATTGTGATGAACAGTTACCAGGGTTTTCTGTCCATTCTTCTTGATTTTTCTTAAGATTTCAATTAAATCCTGGTGAAGCAACAATTGCATTACCGGAGTGAGGTTCATCCCAATGGGAGTAGGAAATAGCTTGTGAATCAGTGTGTAATTGGACTGTAAAAGTTGATGTGAAGTAACTGGAGCTTCAAAAGAAAAATCACATCCTGCAATTTTAGTAAAGTTGTAAGCACAAAAATTTGAATGATTTTTAGTATTCACCACTACGTTTTCTACAAATACTACATCACAAGCAGTTCTAAAGCATGCATAACCATTGCCAATATATACAAGGACTGTTTCAGAAGTCTCATTAGGATGAATTTCAAAGTGACAAATGTTCTGTTCTGTGTCTAAACAAATGTCTTGGGCTATAACTGCATTACTTTCACAAATAAATCCTTGTTGTTCCCGGACAATGCAAGATTCTAAATTAACAGTTTCCTAGTTCTCCCTGATTTGATGGGCCCATTCTCTATGCTCAAAAAGATAGAGAATAGCTCCATCATGATTCAGCCCTAATGCAATGATAGGAAAAATTGTGTACACCGAAGCATTCTGTATGGTTAATACAAAGGCTGTGGCTGTGTTTGTGCTAGGGTCATAAGTAAAATTCACTAAATTCCGCCAGGATTGGAAATCTCTTTCAAAGTCAGTGGCACTGTCCCAAACTATTTTCCAAATTTCAGTAGGGAAAGTGCCTTCTTCACCTTCTCTTATAATTGAGGCAGCAACTGACTGCATCCACAGTTGTGCCTGGATACAGCTGAGGGCCAAGGAAACATTGTTTTGTGTAGCACCGAGTGCATCAATTAGCAATTTGTGGTCATTCATATTTACCTTTTCCTAATTTGGTAATATGTTAGATAGCAACCACTGTTGAGTTCCTAAAGCTGAGAAGGGTGACTGTAGTGGCTGTTGTAATTTGGTCAAATCTCTAGTGGTGGTAGCCAATTTATTCATCAATACCTCTGAATCAATACTGTTTAAGATTCCCAATCCTGTTCCCACAGCACCGGTTATGTCTCTTAGCATCCGTCTTTTAGAAGGGTTCCACTGTCGTAACCAGGTCATCCAACCCTGAAAAGAAGTTTGCGAAAAGGGTGAACAAGCTGGTCAAATTTCTGAAACATTGTTTTGCATCAGCAATTTGACTTGTTTAAGAGACCACGCCAGATTAAACAATATTTGTTGTTGACCTGTTTTCCTGATTATATATGGTCCAATTTCAAAAATTTTCGGGCTAAGCATAACTGGTGGTTGGGTGGTAGGTGTCACAACATTAACATCAAGTTCTCCCCAGTATTTAGTACTATTTTTGCCACACATGATCCTATGGGAAAATTGTACATCAGTTAGGTTTAACCAACAATTTTGATTATAAGTTTCACAAAGCAAAACACGACCATGGGGTCCAGTGCTGTAACTGTGTACAGGTTCAGCAAGGGAGTCAGTGATTAATTTACACGTTATTATAACATCATCACCCTGTGTCACCATAAAAGGAGGGAAAACATTATGTCTGTCATCCAACACTAGAGGGGTGCTTATACCATGGTATGTAATTACTGCAATTAGTATGGGTTTTGCCACAGCATTTATTTTAAACCGATAAGTCAAACCTCTCAAACCTGACTGATCTGCCTGGTCATTTTGCCAATTTCATGTTACATAGGTTGGTTTAGTTAAAGTAAAGTTGTACCAGCAGTCAGTGGATTCATTTTTGCAAAGCTTTGTAATTTCAACGTTATTATTATTGGGGTCTAAAGGATAGTTGCCTACATTCTTTTGGTGACAACAAAGTATGAGGGGACCATGTTTGTCACATGTCCACACTGTTGTAGGGCAAAGCTTCGCTGTGATGTTGGGGTGTACATTGCTTGTTACATTTGGTTCTAGAAGATTTCCAGCAATTGCAATGGTGGAAGCTTTCTCATAAAGGGATTTTTCTACTTTTCTGCATCCTACCTTAATTTCTTGACCTATTGTTCCAGTTAACACCCTCGCCCAATCTTTATGGTCCCAACCCCAGTCACTCGAGCAGTAAGCTTCAGAGTCATGCAGTACTACAGTCGCGAGGCTTGAGCGGCAGTCCCTGGGGTAGAGTCCCAGAGCACTGGTAGACCTGATGACAACTTCAGACCATGGCCACTCAGCTGAGCTTTGGCCATGGTGTTGTGGTAGGATGCAGAGGAGTATCACTAGAATTATCATGGTTAATCAGGCCTTCATGTCCCTCTGAGTTCTTCTGTAAAAGGTAAACACAACAGAGTCTGCCACCAAGAGGCAGGAAATTAAAATGATGGAATTATCCAGCGGGTATTTATCCGATGTTCTTTCCCCAGAGCATCGGAGGTTACCCATGCATATTTATTCAGAGGGGTTTTCAGCACAAGTGGTACTTCCCCTACAGTAGGGAGGTCCACCAAAACAGGTTGTCCAGGGTAATGGGCTGGATTTTTAGGGTCATCAGGTCTCCGTAAGGCGGGGATAATGCTAGGAGCTTTAGGACAGAAGGCAGTAACTTTGGGACAGCTGTTTACCCCCCATCTATCATTCATACCTTTCACAGCTTTCCTTAGGCGAAGATCCCAATTACCCTCCTGTGGTTTAAGGAGTCATTTCAGGAGACCATTAGTTCTCTCCATGATCCCGTTAGCTTGGGGATAGTAAGGGGTGTGAAAAGTCCATTTTATTCCTTTACTCTTTGCCCATTCTTGTACAACTTTAGCGGTAAATTGAGACCCATTATCAGATTGAATTTCCTGTGGTTTTGGGAAAGTTCCAAACCACCCCTGCAATGCTTTAACAGTATTATCTCCTGTAGCTCTGTTAAAAGCTTCGGCTTTGACTAACCCAGATATAATCTCTACTCCTACTAGCACAAAATGTTTACCACCTGTAAGAGCCCGTCTGAAGCCCCTCGTTCTCCATTCTGCCTTCCGATTGCCACGAGAAAGAATCCCTTCCCCCACTGCAGTTCCGGCTTAGAACAGGACACAGTGCAGGTGGAACCACTGAACCGTCATGCTAGCTGTTCCGAACAAGGCCTGACAAGAACTTGGCAAGGAATTGGCAAGGACTTGGCAAAGACCTGACATGGACCCAGCACGGGACAGCCTGATGCGTGGCCTGCTTCTAATCTCCGTTCTTAAGCCGAATGAACTTTTGGGGTGACTCCCGGGGTCTTTCATTGAAGACCCCTCATCTGCCTCGTTACCACTGTGACAAACAAAGAATGAGAACCCTCCTCCCAAGGACTGAGACTGAGACCCCTACTATAGGGAGGAGGGGAAATTGGTGGTCTGACCACTAATGACATGACCTGTTTCCCTTCAGTAATTTCAATGGACTTATTCTTCATTGTATTCGTCTTGCTTTGGTGGTTTCTGTGGACTCACCTGTTCCCTCGTGGCGATTACAATGGACTTTCATTGTTACACTTGTTCCCCCCTCTTTCCTCTGTGGACTATAACTGGACCCCCGAGTCAACCAGAACTTCAGAGACTCCCCCGACATGACATCGTCCGGACCACTGAGGATCTCGCCTGTGTTGGTAGCTATTCCCATACCCCTCTTCTGTCTCTCTCTCTCTATCCTTTTATCTCCTTTCTGATCCCCACTATTGCATTTGCTGTTTTGGCCCCTAATAAAGGTGGATTTGTTGTGATTAACTGGTAGTCCCTTGTTGTTTGCCTTTTTGCACTTTTGGGATCGGTGAAAAGAACCATCACGACACCCCGCAATAAGCGGTTCGTGACACCACCTGATTTCTTGAAAGGACTGATGTAATCTACCTGCCATGCGTCCCATAAGCCTTTATCTTTTCTTAAATGGAAGGGGTCATCTTCTAAAGGATGTCTTTCCAGTCGCCTGCGACACTGCTCACAGGCTGATATGCATGTTTTACACATTTCCCTGGTGACAGGCCAACCCCGAGCAAGAGCTCCTTTGTACAAATCTTTTGCACCTGTGTGATGTCTCTTTACATGCAGCCATTCTAATAGATGATCCCAGTCCTCTGTGATTTGTTCCTTTTTTAGGGGACTTAGCTGTCACCAGATGACACAAGGAAAAACGATGCACCACAGCTTTGGTCACGATGAAGAGACTAATTTATTTTCTCTGACTCCAATCTTTTATAGTTCTCAAAAGGTGCCAGTGGGTTGGAGGGTGAACGTGCCACCTCTCCAACGACACTGGACAAACTACCTGTACATCAAATTTCTCCGCCTCTGAAAGAATGCAAAAAAATAGGTTGTTTACAGAAAGTTGTGTGGGAAAGTTCTCTACAAGAATGTAAACTCAGAAGGCTTTAGAAAACTCTTGATAATCAGGGCGACACTTAGCCTTGCTAACTCATCAGCTTTATTGTTCCATTCCCCTGCTGGATTCCCATCTGTCTGGTGAGAGGCTACCCACATCACTGCAAAGTTCCCTTGACTTGCAATATTTAAAATTTCTGGCCACTTTTCCTTTTGCCACACTGGAATTCTGTTAACTTCCCAATCATTTTACTGCCAAAAATGAAGCCACTCAGTACAGCCTTTGTACACAGCATAGGAATCAGTGTAAATGCAGACAAGAGAGGCATTCTGTGCCTTGTGTTGGAAAACACTCCAAACAGCTATTAGCTCCCCAGCTTGAGCACTGCCTTCCCCCTCAGTAATTCTTCATTCCCCCGAGGAAATGTGTAGAGCAGCCACTCTATACCGCCATACCTTGCCTTCTCGCTTAGCAGAGGCATCGGTGAACCAAGAATTTGCTGATTGTTCGGAGGAGAAAGGAGGGGCTACTTTGATTACAGAGGCAGGTTTGTCTTGGCTGCTATCCAAGCTCTCAGTTTCTTATATTGCCAAATTTTTCACAGCTCCTTCTGTTATTGAGAAGATGTTACAGTAATGTTCAATCTGAGCATACCACTTTCTGACTGAGGCCCTCTGGGCCACCCTGTCAGGAGGGGGGGTCCCAGTAGTGACTGTCTTAATAACTTTAAAAGGGCCTCTCAACACAACTGGCTGTTGTCGTGCAATTTTTTCCACTTCTATGAGAGCTAAGCTGACCACAAACAATCCTTTTTCCCAGGTAGTGTATCGTTTCTCTGCATCTCTGAAACCACGGGAATAAAAACCAACAGGCCTTGTTGGACCCTCAGGACCCCGCTGCCATATGTGTACTGATAACCCTGAGGAGGCAAATCCCCATTCCACCTGAAAGGGATCTGTGGGATGAATGGGACCCAGTGCTTGATGAGCTGTTGCTTCAAAAATCAGCAATTGCAATGCTTCCTCCTGAGAAGGAGTCCAATCCCATTTTACCCCCTTCCTCAGCAAGTCATAAAGGGGCCTGGCAAGAATTGAAAAATCTGGAATGTGTTTTCTCTAAAACACTAGTAATCCTAAAGCCTGTTGAAGATCTTTCCTGGAGTGAGGCATTTTAATCTGATCTAAAGAGGTTAAGGTATCAGGTGGAATGCATGTCATGCCTCCTTTCCACCAAATTCCCAAAAACTTCACTTCCTGAGAAGGTTTTTGAATTTTCTCTGAGGGAATTTTTAAATCAAGCCTTTCTAAGTGGGAGATTATCTTTTGCTGGGTATCCCCCACTACCTGTATTTCATCAACCCCCACAAGAATATCATCAATCTATTGATAAACAGCTACATTGTCAGGTGTGGGTATTTTTTCTAATTCTTTGGCTAGAGCATCGTGGGCTAAAGTGGGGGAGTGCTTATACCCTTAGGGAAGTCTGGTGAAGGTGTATTGCTGACTTTCCCATGTGAAAGCAAAGCGGTCCATGTCTTCAGGCTGTATAGGTATCATGAAAAACATGTCTTTGACATCTACAGTTGCCATGATTGTGTGAGCCTTTTCTTGAACTGATGTTATTAATTCAGCTAGATTTGGTACCGCTGCTATGAGAGGGTCTGTGTTGGCATTAAGCCTGCGAAAATCAACTGTCAGCCTCCACTTCCCGTTGGGTTTGCGAACTGGCCATACAGGTGAATTGAAAGGAGAATGTGTATTGACTATTACTCCTTGTTCTCGCAGATCCTGTATAATAGGATTTGTAATGAACAGTTTCCAGGTGTTCCCCAGAGATGCGGGCAGGGCCTTCCTAGTTCCCATGGCAACACCAAAAAGGCTACTAACTCTAGCTAAGTACCGATATTGACATGTTAATTAGCTGATTGCTCTGTTTGTTTTCTCTAAACTACCTGGAGATAACTGGCCTTCCCCCCCCCCCCCGCCACGCTGACATTCTGGGACTAACATGCAAATAAAAACCCTTGGGATCATGGGAGTATTTTTAGGAGATAAAGACACCCCTAAATAAAAAAAACTAAACACAGTAGAGGGGTCTAGACAAATGCCCTAGCTGAGGAAGAGGGAAACACATCCCCTGATTGACTTTTACCTGTCACCATCACCTAAAAAAGAATAGACTAGGTTAGGCTGTGAGAAGCAGGGAGACAGAGAGGGAGAGAGCCCTGGTGCTGCCACCAGGGAAGGAGCGGGAACAGCTGTTGTTCTGGACTTCAGCAACAGACTCTGCACGCCACGCCTCCTCATCCTCTGGCCACCAATGTGCCACAAGGAAAGAAGAAGGGACAGCTGCTGCTCTGGACTTCAGTGACAAACTCTGCACACCTCCTTCCTTTTGGCCACCTGGGAAAGCTACAACCGTGGGGGCGAGCTCCGTGTCGAGCCCCCAGCCCAGCTGATCTTTTAATAAAGAGCTGAACATTAATAAAGGCATTAGCCCTGTTCATTTCAGGTTTGATACCCTCTCTGGCACCAGAAGGAAGAGGGTATTGTTTTACATTAGTAATTTTGCTGAATGGTAGGGAGGGTGCAGCTTGGAGCAGTCTAATGTTAAGGTGTGGTGTAACAAAGGACCACAAAAATCCCTCAGAATCTTCCCGCTGCCTCCCAGCAAGAACATCCATCCCTAGCAAATGGTTTGGAATGTCCCCAATTACCATTTTGACAACTAACTGATTTTCCTCTCCAGGGAGTATGAGTTTTACTAAATCCACATTCATAGTTTCTGTAGTTCCTAATGCATTCAAAACATAGCATTGTTTTCTAATTGGGAAAATTCCACATTTCTGGGCAGCTAGAGTTGTTAATGCAGAAATCTGGGCTCCGGTATCAACTATAAAGGTAATGAGTGCCCTTTTAGGACCAACAATTGCTGTAATTAATATGCCCCCAGTTTTGTGATTTCTAGTGAGCATTCTTAAAAATAACCAGTCTCAGCCTCTCTGCTCACCTTTGAGAGATGGAGTTTTCAGTTTCCCTGATGCTGAAGCTGTTTTGGCTCAATTAAGGAAATTTGTGAAAGGGATTGTTTAGGCTCAGTGCCCAGACCCTGTGCAGGGGATGGCTTTGATTCACTGTCAAGCACCTGTACAGGTGACTGCTGTGGCTCACTGCCCAGAATCTGTGGAAGAAGGGGTGTGCTGGGTTGTACAGCGGGAGATTTTGGTACAATGGATCTGGGACAGTGCCAATTAGAAACTATTTTGCTCAGTTTTTCAAGTGGCAAGACATCCATAACATAAACCCCTTTTTATCCCCAGTGACCACCAAAACTGGAAGTTAGAGATCAGCTTATCCTTTTCAGGTTTTACATTAGGAGAAGCAATGTGTCTAACACCTTTTGGTTTTTCTGATCTTTCTGCTTTTTCTGATTTTTCCGCTTTTTCTGATTTTTCCGCTTTTTCTTCTGGGGGCTTTACAGGTCCATATTTTCTGCTGTAATTAATCAGCTCCTCTGCCACTTCACTCCATGTCCAAATTTTATGTTTACTGGTAGGAGTGGAGTAAGGTGATTGTGCACTTGTTGGCTTAGGAGGGTTAACATAGGGAGTGAACCCAGGATCAGTGGAAACAGAGGGGTCGTTGTGGTTATTAAGAAATCTATCCAGTCTTTCTACAGGAGAAATTGCTGCTATGGTTTTCTGAATGAGAATCGCTGTAGGTTTGAGTGATTCTGGGAGACCCCGAATTAAAGGAGTCATAATTTCAGGCTTTACAGGTAATTGCATTGGCAACTCATAGCCTGTAGCCAATTTTCTCTCATGTATCATTTGCAAGCCAGCAGCTTTGTGAATGTTTTCCAGGAGTTGGTTGGGGGTACCAAATAGGGCCAAAGGGTCTCCCCTTTCTAAGGGGCTAAGCCCCCCCTGCCCAATAAGCTGTGTGCTGAGTTAGGGACCATGGGCTACATTTGTCCCCTGTGGTTAAAAACACCCCATGTCCCCAGTACCCACTGGCTTCTTGTTCTGACAAGTGTATTTGATCTCCCCTGGTAAGAGACACTTGGAATACATATTCTGTCTCAGTTTCGTGGGGGAGACGCCCATATTCCTTTTTCAATTTAGCCAATTCAGTAGCAGTGTACAGGATTTCTTTAGTGGTTATGTGTGGGTCAAAATCCTCATAATTGATGTAGTTATATTCTGTTTTAATTCAAAGTCTCAAGTTAGGACAACAGTGCTCCCCACAATCTTTTACTAGAGCTAATTCTTTTTGGGGACAAATTTGATTGATGTGGGGAATTTCATTCTCCTCTTTTTCTTCTAGTAAGTTAGTGAGTTTTAAAATTTTAGCCTGTTCCTCTCTAAGGGTATTTCTTAACAAATGTTTTTCATTCCTTTCTTCATCTAATTGTTTATGCAAAATTTCAACCACGTTTTGAAGGGAGTCTATTATTGTTTCTTGCTCACTTCATCGCTGAAAGCGAGTTTCTACAGCTACAGTGAGGCAAGCTCCCAAAACTGAGCAGAGAATGGTTTTATTTCTGCCCAATTTAAATTTTGTTTCATGTTGTAAAGAACATACTCTATCAACCACATTATCCAAATTAAACCAGTTATTTTGTGCCCATTCCTCTACTCCTGGAGAAGGTTTGGCATTGTGTTTAGCTAGTAGAGCATAAAATCCAACTTTATCTTTATTGTTAAGGTTATCACTCATTTTGTGAAGGGACCAAAACCACAACAGGGAGGTACAGACTTAAGTTAGGCAAACCACACAGCCTTCGCTGTGTCTCCCTTCACTTCCCTGGGTGGGTGAAGAGACCGAAGCTGCTTGGGAGGTACTCCTTCAGTTACAAATATCTGGTTGTTTCTTCGCTGCACCAAGCAGTCAAAATTCACATACAACAACAAAACAAAACAGTGTCCCACCTTTTGCACTAAGAGATTTTTGCAAAATTCTGAAGACAGTGTGGGTGCTTTTTCACCTAGGCAATGTGCAGTCTGCGGGAAATTTGAATTCCCTCCCCTTGCTATCTAGACCATGCTCAGTCTTTCGGACTGGCAGGCTAGGTGCGGCTGGAGAGAAATGTCCTTCCCCTGTTACAGACTAAACAGAACCTGCACCCTTCTGTCTAGACAGAAATCCTGTCCGTGACGCCAATTTTATGTCACGATCCGCTCGTGCGGGGTGTCATGATGGTTCGTTAACCAATCCCAAAAGTGCAAAAAGGCAAACAGCAGGGGACCATCAGTTTAATCACAACAAATGCACCTTTATTTAGGTACCAACAGAAAATGCGATAGAGGGGACAGAAAAGGGAAATAAAGAATAGAGAGAAAAGAGGGGAAGGGGAATATAGCTACCACCATCTGAGATGAGATCCTCAATGGGCCAACCACATAGATTCGCCATCGTCCATGGGGGTGCACCCAAGTCTTCCCAAGAGGTTACATAGTCTTTATCCAAAGTGAGTGGAATCTGGCCAGAAGGTGGGCAAGATTGATGGGCCATTGTGAAGAGACCCCTTGGTCTGTGAAGCAGGTGCAGGCATGCAGGTACAAGCCACCGCTTGTCACAACCTGTTTGAATGCAACGTTCTGTAGAAGCACAGCAAGTGCACCTGCTAACAGTCACTTGGCAAGCGTCCGCGTCCACCTCGGCCAGGCCAGAACTCCTGTCAGGGGTCTTCAGGGTCCTTGCGACTGTTGTGAGGCAAATGAAGGAAACTTCAGACCGTCTCTCACATACCCCCATTATACCAACATCAGAGCAGCCAGGTGATAGTGTGCTCACCTAGATGATGGCTGAAATCTTTCCATATCTCCCACAGCTCATTCAGGGATGGGATTGAGTGATTATCTCTTGGTTTTGTTGTGAGTCTTGCTTCTGTTCTTGTGATGGCCCTGATTCATTCTCCTTTATTAAACGAGCTGATTTGCCTGTTCATTTCTTCTTGTGTGTGAGTGATTGATACTGGCACAGGGTGGTTGTCTTGTTTTGCTGCTGTGCCTGTCACCAGGGTTGGAGTGGCCACAGTGCCTGTTGCTGGAGTTGGAGTAGCCACAGTGTCTTGTTGTGGGAGTTGATATATCCATAGCACCTGTCACTTTGTCATCAGATCTAGAGACCTTCTTTTCTCCCTGAGAGGACTGAGAAATTGTGGCAGAGAATTATAGGGAAGATTCTTGGTCAGGCATGAGAAGTATGACACTGATTATGTTTATGATTAGATTTATTGCTAATACAGTATCTAAATATTGTCAATGCAGAATATAAGCAAGCCTAAAGGGTTATAAAATAAGCAGGCATGTCTAGAAACAAACAGGTTTACAGTCTTTGGCCTTTCAGAATACACAATTACAAAGCAACAAAGTACCTATGGAGCTATTCTAGAATTTTATCTCCGTATGTGACCAGATCTTAGCACTTTTACTCACCTGTCCAAAAGTGAGTGTTCCCAGTCTTCGAGCTGGATATACCCTGCAGGCATCCCTGCTGAAGAAGGGAAGGGGGGGGGGGTGTTATCCACCTGGAAGCTGCCTGCAACCTTGGAAGACCAGTTTGCCCAGTCCTCTAGGGAGACACGGGAAAGGGTATCAGTACCTCTCCGGTGAAAGCAGAAGCAGTGTCCGGTTACAAGCAGGCTGCGCGGGGCTCCATGGGGTCCTAGCGACGGTCCCAGCGATGTCTCTCATCCTGCGACTCATCAAAGGGTCTCCAGAGGCGCCTTCCGAGAGGGTTCAGCAGATCCTCTCATGTTCAGCCTTGGCTGCGAACTCCACCCAAACCATCAGGGCCCTGGTTCTTCAGCCTAGGCTACAGCCAACGTGGGGGTTCACCACTTATCGGTACTACAATGCCCGTCGTCTGGGAAGAATGATGAGCTCTGACTCCAATGATTTCAGAAGGCTAATTAATTACTTTATTATACTATATTATTCTATAACTATATTACACTATATTACACTAAGAACTATCACTAACTAACTAGAAAAACCCATGACTCTCTCTGCTGAGAGTCCCGACACAGCTGTGACCTAATTGGTCAATCAATCCAAAACACCATCACCAGAAGCCAATCAAGCAATCACCTTGGGTAAGCAATCTCCATACCACATTCCACATGAACACAAACACAGGAGCAGCAAATGAGATAAGGAATTGTTTTGATTCTCCTTTCTCTGCTTCTCTCACAGCTTCTCTCAGGAGAAATCCTGAGAAAGCAAAGTCTCTCTCTGTTCAGAGGGTATGTGAATACCACACACTCCCTCTTGTGAGACTAGTATCATGTCCAATGCCATTCTGTTTTGGATAGCAATTTTAGCCAGTTGTGACACTTCCTCTTGTTGTGCCATTATGGCATAGGCTGTTTTATTTCCCATTATTTCTGTTTGTCTTGGGGATGGTTTTTATCCCATATCCATTTTTTGTTCATTTTTGTGTCCGGAATGGTCACTGCACACACACACACCCACACACACACCCACCCCCTGCCCTGGCTTCGGGAGTATGACGATGGGTGAGAGCTAGTCCGGGACCCTGCAAGGCTTGGAGGCAAGGGGCTGCTGTTTCCTTCTGGTGGGGCGATCGTCTCAACGGCCACATGGTGCAGTGCCTCTGACTGGAGATACTGTTGCCTTGTGGTTTTTGCCTGTTTCTTTTTTTTTTTTTCCTTCAGCACTGTGACTGGGCTTGCTGGCTTGCTTCTCTGCTCCTCTGCATGCTTGGGAGCCCAGAGTCAGTGAGTGCTGCACCAGGAACCTGCCATCCCCTGCTGGGGCTGCTCCCTCTGTGTGGCCCGACCCTGGGACCAGCCATAGCCCGTGAGCTTTTCTCGGGAGTGATTCCCCACCCAGCCCCGCTGTTTTCTGCCACTGCTTCAGGGCTTCTTGTTACACTTTAACCCAGTATCTGGCTTCTGGTGTGACCCCACAGTCTTTGCTACACTTTGTCACCCCAGTTGTGCCTGCCTCTGCTGTCCCAGCCTGCTGCTCTAAGGTTTCCTGCTGCAGTCCATTCACCAGCTGCCCGCTGTGAGTTTGTAGAGGAAGCCCCTTTTCTCTCTCTTCTGCTGGCTGAGTCGCCATGATCGACATGGAGAGAGGCAGCTGAGCTGGCACCACAGCGCTTCCTGCAGCCGTGGGGAATCATTGCCCTGCCCTGCCAGGAGCCAACAGCTCCCCTGCTGGCTATGACCATAACTACACAAAAGGGGAAAGTGCTTGACATCTTGAAGGCTGTTATTAGGTTTCTGGGTTTTTTTCTATTTGTTGTTGCTGCTGTTGTTGTTGTTTGTTTGTCTTGTTTTATATATATATATTCTAGTAAAGAACTATTATTCCTTTTGTCATATCTTTGCCTGGAAGCCCTGTAATTTCAAAGCTGTACTAATTTGGAGGGAAGGGGATCATATTTTCCATTACAAGGGAGGTTCCTGCCTTCCTTGGCAGACACCTGTCTTTCAAACCAAGACACTATTGTTGCTGAAACATTGATTAATGCCTTCTCTATTTCACTAAGAACTAACCAAAGGAATGGAATGCAGCTGGTCTGTTTATCAGTGGATTATGCACTCTCTTTGTCCTCTTCATAAAGGTTCGGAGCCATGCTTCACCTTTATTACTCAATTTTTCTGCTATAGTCATGTTAGGGAAAACAATTACCAGCATCCAGACCAGTCCTGTGGTAGAAACATTTGATGTTTGCTTCCACATATTAAATACGATCCTTTTTCTGCAAGAGCTAACCAATGCCTAATGAAACTTTGGGAGCCAATTCCCACTGTGTTTGCACATCCTGAATACTTCCCTACAAATGTGTTAGTTTTGTAATCTCTTTTTTCCCAACCCCTTGGAGGATTGCATCTTTGTATACATTTGACATAAAAGGTGGGGGGTGTATAGGGGTTACAATTTCCCATTCCTGAATGTCTATTGTGTGATCATCAAAAGAAGTGTTTAGTCATAAATTTCTCCATGAGATGTTTTGTGGGACTGGGATTCCTATTAATGGAACTCCCTTTGTAGAATGTTCTGGGTAATGGGTGCAGATCCAGCAGTCTGTCTTATTGGTCATCCCTATTACCCTTTGAGCTAATGTTAGATGCAGATTGCCTCCCATAGCGAGATCTGTGGTAACATCATATTTCTCTTATTTCTGTGTCCTTTTGTTGTTATGATGAGGTCCATCACTGTCAGTTGCAGTTGAGTGACTCTTAGTTGAGTGATCACCATAGAGATGAACATCAGGATTTTCCACTATGAGAGACTGGAAGGATTGCTGGCTCAAAACATTTCAGGCACATGTGTGGGAAAAGGGGCAAGTCAAGTCTTGCCCTGTTGAGACAATGCACTGCTCCACACACCCCACCCCTAGAGGGCCTGTAGCCCAACCCCCACAGTGGCTACTAATCACTGGCACACTGGAGGCAATGCTCCACACCCCACCCCTGGAGCCCCTAACCCAGCTCCTAAGTGGCTATCAGACCAGAAGTCCCACCTGGGGGAAGGGCCCAGGAAAGCCAAAGTGTACTTAAGTCAGAACATGTCTTGATCCTACCTCCTCTTGGCTTTAATATTAGCTGGAACCAGGAGTGGTAGCCATATTTGTTATTTCTATATATTTTCTCTCTTTCTCCTTCTCAAAATCTGAGTAACTTAAGATTGGATGGGTTGAAATTTGCTAAGTTGAATGGGCTAAGTTAACGCTTTTTGAAATGCTTTATGTTGATTGAATGTTGCTTTAAACTTTGGCCAAAGTTCCCTGATTTTCTCAAGTTTGCCAGTAAAGTTTTTGTTGTTTTCACCTTTTGAGGAATATCTTGTTGATATTTTCTCCCATGCATCTTACTCATGGTACATAAAAGAATCTTAGGCCCTTTTAAGAGATTTGTTGAGTGAGCTCTGGGCACTGTCAGGTTAATGGATGGGATAAATCAACCTGGAGCTAATGCAGTTAATTGTCCCAGAGGAATCCAAGGCCTCCCCAGCCATAGGACCCCATTGGTGTTGTAATACCTGGTCTATTTTCGGAAGGTCCACCATTACAGGTTGCCCTGTCACCAAATTACCAAAAGCGGTTGAATGTTGCAGTTAGTGTTTGTGTTACCCCAGCTTTCAGTTTCATAATCTGGGTTCTCTGATAATGGTTTCTTCCAAATCCCTCCCTATGTTCCAAGTTGGTTTCTCCCTAAGTTGTATCCACCCCTGATGTAAACCACTCCCCTTAGTCCTCCCCTGAGGTTATCCCATTGGCTGGCTGTTTGTACCCACCCACCATTTTTGGCCTGTTTATAAACCCCTGGAGGGCTGGTCTGGCCCTCTTTTGCTTCCGAATCTCTGGATTAAAAGACTATTGGGAGATCAGGCAGAGAGCATACTTTGACTCTTTTACTTTTCTCCCTGATGCTGGTAAAGTTAATCCTACTGTAGAGCAGCAGCTCTGAAGTTCAGCTCCTGGTGAATTCATCCTGGAGTTGTTCCATACATCTTGGCGTGGCTGCTGGTGTTCTGAAAGAGCTAGCTAAAAACTCCAGTGACTAGCATCAGCTGGTGCCCGAATGTGAGGCCTCCCGATTGGTCTGAGACCTCATGGGAGAAGCTGTGCAGTCACTTGTGGGTGACTGCAATTAAGGACTTGGCCGTTAGCTATCCTGGTGAAAAGCAGGCCAATTTCTCTCCGATAGCATCCCCAGGGATGAAGACGACAAGCCCTGAAGCACCAGGGGCCGTCTTTGGGAGAGGGACCTTGGCTACAGCTCCCCTTGTCCAGGCAGCCATGGTGAGTAATCCCCAGGAGGGGAATTGGGTGAAACCGGGAGGGACATTTTTGCTTTGTGTTCTGAACCCCCTAGAAGCATGGGAGGGGGTGGTGTCCTGTCCCTGGGCTGCTTCTGGACCTTTATTTTATTTTATTTAATATTTTTGCTGTAGTCAAGGGTAGAGTTTGCTGAGCTGACCTGAGTAACTATCTTATCATGGGTGCAGTTATCAGCACAGCAAAGATGGATTTTTACTGAGCTTGCAGGAATCTTGAGGGCAGGGGAAAAGCATTTTTCTAAAGGATCATTAAAAAGATTAATCTGCTTGCTGTTCCTCCACTTCCCCCAGGTGTCCCCCATGAATGTAATCTCCAAGGTTACATTCCTTGTTTTGGGACAAGGTTGGAAGAAAATTGACTGATTTGATGAACACCTCTTTTTTTTTATTATTATTTTATTTTATTTGATTTGGTGGACACCTCTGCGACCAAATTGATCCCACTTTTTGTTTTAATTTGACTTGCTTTATTCGAGAAAATGGAAGGGGAGAAACAGCCACAGCTATCTCCCTCAATTATCCCCTCCTGCCCTCCCCAGCCTCTTTGTCCTACCCTGGGTGTGAAAAACACCAATCACTTGTTTTTTAAAATCTTAAAAGTTTATTAGTAATAAAATAGTTATAAAAATAATAATAAAATTAGAGTAATAAAAATTTGAACAATGAGGATTAGGACACTATGAGACAATAAAAAGCAAAGAATTACGGACGTCTGGATGTTTTTGGGCACTAAGCTGCCAAAAACATGCCTTGCGAACAAAGGAATAACCCTTAAAAGCAATAGCCTGTTGCATATTCATATATCTCATACATGATGCATAAATTCCTTGCAAATTAAGAATTTTTCTGGTTTTTGTCAACTTCTTCCCCTTAATCCTGGTGATTCCTTAAAGACGGAGAGAAGGTGGAAGAATACTTGTCTTTTCTGATAAGGAGGCCACTACTCTTGATTTCCTGTGGCTGTTATCTCTGTGTGAAGAGTTTCTTGTTTATCTTATCCCTTTTCTTGAGCTAGTAAAAAAAATCTTACATTGCATAGTTTCTATTTTAACATTATGTTGCAACCTAAAACTATATTTAACACACTACTTAAAAAGAATTAATACAGTATTACAAAATAACCCTCCATAATACATATAGTATTCAATTTAATATTTGCAAAGAGCCAGTCATAAAATATGCATTTTTCACACTGGGGGAGTCAGGAAAAGCAGACGAGCAGGGTGACCAGGCAAGCCTGACTCCCTTTGGCTCTCCGCATCTCCTTCAGCATGTCAGCTCTGGCAGAAACAGCCAAACTACTAGGGCTCCTTCTCCTAAACCCTCTGCCCTGGTTCAAACCCTGAAAATTGTTAGTTTTGAAGTTCCCCCAGCTTATTCCCTTTCCCCACAAAATCCTAACCCATTCTCTGCTCCTCAAAATGGCCCCCAGAGACCACAGAATGGTGATGACCACATGGTCACTCTTCAGACATGTGCTCCTCTTTCCCACAATCCTTTTCTTCCATCCTTTCCCAATCCCCTCCCTTCCCTGATTCAAAAAGGCGGTGACCACGTGGTCAGGTCACAAAATGGCGGCAGTCATGTGGTTGGGCCTCAAAATGGCAGTGACGACATGGCCAAGTTTTAGGCATGTGTGTCCCTTCCCCAGAACCCCTTTCTTCCAGCCTTTCCCAACATCCTCCCTTCCCCAACTGTGTGTCGTGGTTTGACATGTGTTATGGTTTGATACTAGTGCAATGCTAGTATCTTTATGAAAATGTACTTTCTTTAAATAAATGCTGTGAGATGTTATCAGGGACAGAGCAGAGCAGGCCTAAGCTTAATAACAAAGGAAAAAAACTTTATTAAACTACTACTAATACAGAAAACACATAAACTAAATCTAGGATGAAGACTTTTTAAAACCACCCCTCTTCTTCTTAATTCTAAAAATACCTAGCTATGAAATATCACCCGGGATTCTTGATCAAATTACTACCCTTCAGGTAATCTATGCTTAAACTATTAAGGGAGAGAGAAGTCTCTCTTGCACTACAGGCCCCCCAGGAAACACAGCTGCTACCCTGTGTTTCCCTGTCACACATGGCAACTGCCCGGAAGAAAAAAATCTGCTAGTGTGACACTCTCTATTCTATGTCACAGTGCTCTCACTACTATGTATGGACAGACTGCTCATAGGGCTCTTTTAAGGATGCTTTGCCACGGACCTAAAGATATAACAGTTCAGTTTTTTATCTTGGGACTACAGTCCCCCCCATTTTCCCCTGGGGCCGAGGGGTCTAAAAACAGGACTCATCTTTTTCCCGAAGACAGAGGGTATCACTATTTCTTCTTCAGTTTTCTTCGTTTCTCGCCATTCTTGTGCTGTTCGAAGCTGAAACAGGTCTCCCTGGGTCACTACTGTATCCCCTTAAAATGCAGTCTCTATTGCAGGAGATTTTGGTTCAGTCTATGGCTAACAAGAAGAGTTTAGCTAAAAGCTACTTTATTATTTTTTCTTACTTAAATATTTCTTTTTCTAATATCTTAGGTCTCGGACTATCTCTCTTCCACTACAAATCAAGGAGGAGTAATACTTTTAAAAAAGCTTTCATTCCCTCAAAAGGGTTAAAAGTTCAGACTTCCTGGACGGCCGATATCTCAGTCCGGCGTTCCGCCTCCTACGCTGGTTATTCCCCCCCCTTCTCCTTCTTCTCTGCCGGCAGATTTCCAGGTGCCGCCAGGCTCTCTGTCTCTTTCCCACATGGTGGGGGGGGGGGCAAAGGCATCTCTGCTTCTCTCTACCCTTCTGTCTACAGGAGCTGGCTGGGTTCCAGACCCTCAGCCCCTCAGCCTACCTGGACAAGGCCGCGTGGCTTCCCTCCCCCACCCAGCCTAAGGCTGGGCAGGGGGGGAGTCTGCACTCTCTGACGACCGGAACTAAAAAAGAGAGTTCTCTTAAGAGTTCTTGCTTTTAACCCCCTGTGTTCTCAGAGGCGTGTCCATACTTTCAGTGGTCACTCCAGGTGCCAGTATCCAAACCTGACCACTGATTGGTTTGACCTAACTTCCTAGAAAAAATTCACTTCTATGTCAAACCACGACAACATGGAAGTGAATTTTTTCCAGGCCACAGCCATTGGTTGAGGCTTACAGTCTGGTTTAACTGCTGGCTTCAAACCTGGGCTGTTGGCTGCAGCCTGAGTGACTGGGATTGCTGCTGGTTTATCTCCCTGCCCCCTTCCTCTGTCTGCTGCCCTACAGTATCAAGCAGAGTACGATAAGCATATGCCAGGGCCCAGCTCACTGCAATGATCTTTTTCTCCTTGGGGTTATCCTGGCATTTCCCTTTCAGATACTTCGCCACCTCAGCTGGGTTCTGGATGTGTTCAGATGGAAAGTCCCAAACTACAGGATCAGAAAACTCCTTTAAAATTTGGCCTATATCCTCCCATTTCCCACACCACTCAGGATTTTTCACCCTTGGTTGTACTCCTAAATCAGAGGTCTCACCAGCCCCTCTAGAAATCTCAGCCTTCATCTTATATAAACTGCGGACAGTATAGAGAAAGGTTATTAAATTAAATAACAGAAAGATGGTATCCTTGGCAGTCAGGGAGGACAGGACATTTCCTAATAGAGATGTAAACAATTCGGAGGAGGAAAAGGAAAGCAAAGGCTGAAAAACCTCCTCCCCCATAACAAATTTAGCACACAGCCACAACCACGAGTTATACATTCCTGGAGCCGATAACAACATTTTTATAAGCCCCTTGCAAAGTATTACAGCCAAGCCCAGCCCAATAAATATTCTCGTTAGTGCCCCTCTGCTACAAAAGCTACGTATTAGGGACAATACCGGAGCTACTTCTGGATAAGAAAATAACTCCAGGGACCATAAAGCTATCAAAACTTCAAAGAACCCTAATGACCACAAATAGAGGCAGGCTTTCACTCCAAATGACATCATAACTTTAAAAAGAGACATACCAATATTCCCACAGAACAGTTAAAGCCAAAAATATTATTAGAATAAAGTTTTTTTCCACTTTGTCTGGGCCTCCCCGTACGGGCCACCAAATTATTTGTCCTGGTTTAGGACAAATTAGGGGAAAACACCTCCAAAGGAGCCCCTTATAGGAAACCAAACCCTCCGCAACTTCCCCCCACCACCGGGTTCGGGAGGAATTCCTTCAGAGGGGAAGTGGAAAAAACTTGTTTATTAAGGAACAACAAAAACACTCCCCAGCACAAGAGAAATAGCCCAAGATGACCACAGATGTTTTCACCAGTCCAAGGGGGTTGAGCTGTATCTCTCTTCGCTGCAGAGGGTACGCAGCTTCTTTCGCAGACCCCGGGGGAGCTCCTGCCCGGAGTAGGTCCGATGTCTTCGGTGGGGGGGGGGGAAGGGAACAACGGAAACCGGGGAAAAGGAAAAAAAAAGGCAAAAAAAGCAAGCCAGCGAAAAGCAGAGAAAAAAGAGAGGAAAGCAGAGCCAGCAAAGCAGGCAGCCAACAGCAAGCAAAAGCAGCAAGCAAGCTAAGCCGCAAGCCAGCAGCCAGCCGGGGGGGGGAAGGAAGACAAAACAGAGAACAGGGAGCAGAAACCACGATTGGGATAATGAGCATGAAAATGTCCTGTCCCCACGACAATCCCATAGGTCAGTAATGACCTGGAGGGATCCTCAAACCCAGCAGTAGGAAACAGATGTAGAATACATGGAGGGGTCTCCGCAGATAGCTGAGTTGGCTGCTGTCCTTAGAGCTTTTGAGATGTTTTCTGGGCCATTCAATTTAGTTACCGACTCAGCTTATGTAGCAGGAATAGTAGCTAGAGCAGAGAATGCAATTCTGAAAGAGGTCTCAAACCAGACTCTCTTTGAGATGCTCTCAAAATTAATTTATGCTGTTTCCCACTGAGAGCATCCATTTCACGTCATGGATGTGAGATCACATACCAACCTGCCAGGACCAGTGGCTGAGGGAAATCAAAGAGTAGATTCCCTAGCTGCAGCCCCTGTAGATCTAGCGAGGCTTCCTGACATTTTCCAGCAAGCAAAGATGAGCCATCAGATCTTCCATCAGAATGTGCCAGGACTGGTCTGCCAATTCCACATGAAGCGAGACCAGGCAAGAGCCATTGTGGCAACCTGTCCCAACTGCCAGTCAACCACCATTCCATCATTAGGAGAGGGGGTTAACCCCAGGGGGCTGGGAAGCTGTGAATTGTGGCACACTGATGTCACCCACATATCTGAATTTGGCAAGATGAAATATGTGCATGTCTCTTTTGACACTTTCTCTGGGGCAACCTACGCCTCCACCCACACAGGAGAGAAGGCTGAGCATGCAAAGAAACACCTGCTGCACGCTTTGTCAGTGTTAGGGGTCCCTAAAGCAATTAAGACAGACAGTGGTCCAGCCTACACTTCCAAGGGATTCAACGAATTCCTGCAGGAATGGGGAGTTGAACATAAGACAGGCACCCCTCACTCCCCTACGGGTCAAGGCGTGGTTGAGTGAGCACACCAGTCGCTCAAACAGGTTCTAGAATGTCAACAGGAGGGCACCAAGAAACAAACACCTCAGGAGAACTTTGCAAAGCTCTCTTCACTATTAACATCTTAAACTGTTCTTTTGAGAACCCGAATCCCCCAGTGGTAAGACACTTCATGCCGTACGGAGATCACAGATACAAAGAACATCCGCCCGTCCTCATCTGGGACCCACAAACTGTAGGAATGTGCCCTCTGTTGACGGAGTAAAAAAGTTACCCTTTGTCTCCTTAAAAAGGAAAAAAGCCCAGAAGTTTCTCTCCTTAATTTGATTAAAAGACACCTCATAGGACCTTGGAGACTTCACCTCAAACTTAAGGGTAGCCAACTGGACAGAAGCCAAAAAGTCCCGCCTAAGCAATTCCCTAGAAAAAGAAGAGAACAAAATAAGTAAATTGCTTTTGTGAAGTGTTTTAGCAGGAGCAAGAACCTCTTGCCCTGGCTCGGTTTTTCTCTGTAAAGAGCTTTTTTATTTTACCTTTTATTAAAACTTTTTTGTTTCCAACACTGTCACAGGAGCCATCCTGCTACTTTTATGCCACCTGAGGTAGCTGAGCTATCAAGGGTGTAATACTTGCCTCTGAGAGCTTATAAGACCTGGCTTGAAGAGACCAAGTATTAACAAACATCCAAAATCAAAGGACCCTGTAAACTGGTAACATGGGGATGTGGGTATGCCTGCATGTCTATGCCACTAGGCCCACAGTGGATCCCACAAAAATGGGTGAAACCCTATGTTACTAAACACCCTAACAGGCCTCCTGACACTAAAAAAGATGTTGCAGTAGCAGCTAAAAAGAGGGAATGTCTGTTGGGTGGAAAAGGACACCCAAATTCCCCTTTCTACCCTGACTTTCTGTCACTTAATATGTTCATTGATGATTATGAAGTGCTAAATAACCTTTGTTAAAGTTTATATTATTTTAGGAGGAAGCCATGTTCCCCAGGCTAGCCCTCATTGGAATTTGATTCATCCTGTTCACCCTAAACCAGTCCTGTGATGCGTGGATCATGCCACAACCCAGGAAAAACATCTGGGTTAAATTAGCAGAGGCCTTTAAGCAAGACCATATCTGCTTGTCTACAGCAACAGCAGAAAATCCTATGTCAACCTGCTTAGTGCGGGTCCTGTTTAAACCCGAGGTGTACCCTGAAAGCCTGAAAGAACATAAAAAAATGTAAATAGCAAACAAAGCACCCACATAGTTTTCCAAACACCAAGCATGACCTATGAACACAAATTGCCCGTTTACAACCCCCTTGTGCTGTGGCAAGAGTGGGTAGGCAAGCTGCTCAACATGAACAGTGAACCACAAGAACTTGAAATTTTAGGGTCTTTGAGTGCAGCCTATTGCATTCAGTTTGTCTATGAACCAAGGCCCCACATAAAACAGTACACCAATGTCCTCCAGTATAAAAAAGATTACCAGGCGAACAGGTGGTACGATGAGATTGAGCATGTTAAGATGGCATCCACAGAGGACCACCGACCAAAGAGACTAGAAAAAGGTACTTTTCTCGTTCATGGGGATAGAGCTTGGGTAGGAATCCCCTCTTGTCTGCTTGGAGGTCTGTGCACATTTGGACGGTTGTCACTGTTCACACCCAACCAAACCTAAATTATGGATTGGCAACAGAAAAACAATTCGAGAATCCAAAAGAGAAGCATTGATAATTTAGATAAACACTGTGAATCGGAAATTATTCATTGGTCTATGTTAAAAAGAACTTCAGTCTCTCTATTTTTACCATGGGTTGCAGCTGCTAAAGCACTAAGTGAATTGGGCTGCCTCAGGTGTTGGGTAGTGAAACAAGCCAATTTAACAACAACTGCAATTGTGACCTCCTAGCAGACGAAGAAATCACTAGGAAAGCTATCCTACAAAATCAAGTAGCTATTGACTTCCTGCTGCTGCTGCATGGACATGAATATCAAGAGTTCAAAGGTCTCTGCTGCCTCAACCTAACATCAAAGGCACCGGACATCCGCGCACCCCTGTGAAAAATGCAAGAACTAATAACTGACATTAAAAAAGAATCAGACGACTGGCTGGGGAACATATTCTCATGGTGGGGGTTTGACTGGGTGGCTCTCTTCCATTGGTAAATCAATTGTTTGGTTTATTGTAATTGTTTTCCTTATTGCAATATCCTTTGCTATTTTAACAAGATGTTGCCTTTCCACTGCCGCACACCTCACCTTTTCCCCTCCTGAAATTAATGTTACCGAGACCCCTGATGCTCCTGACTCTGAAAGCCCCGATGCCAATTGCGGCAATGCGTTATTTTTCTCAGCCCTGGTCAGCTCCCGAGTGCCCGGCTTGGGTGCCTCGGCTTCTCATTGGGGCCGGTGCTTGCCGCATCCGGATGGAGTGGGATTTGAAAGAAGCAATCCTTAATATCAATTATAGCCAAATTATAATTTTGGGGTAGCAGAGATGGAGATGGCATACCCGGTTGGAGAGAGCCCATATCTTCCACAGCTTCATCGATTTTTCTTAAATCGTGGAGGAGTCGTCACCTGTCCTTCCCCGGTTTTTTAATTACAAACACCGGAGAATTCCAGGGGCTGTTAGTTTCTACTATGTGTTCCTTTGCCAATTCTTCCTCCACTAATTTTGTGAGCGCCTGCACTTTCTGCTTACTCAGCAGACGCTGCTCCACCCAGACGGGCTTATCTGTGAGCCATGTCAATTTCTGTGTGGGGCGCTCCTCAGTGGCCACACCTAAAAATGCTGGGAGGCCAGAAATTCCAATTTGGCTCCCCACTGGGACATGGCGTCTCTCCTCCATAATGTAAATTTACAATCGATCACGAACGGACGTACTGAGGCCAGCAGCCCGTTTGGACCCTTAATTTGGATAATATTCTTGGATTGTCTTGCTGGCTGGGACACACCTAGTCCTAAGACTGGCGTGGCCATGCTCTGCAGCTCCCAGTGTGATGGCCACTTGTGTGGTGGGATGACCGTCACGTCTGCCCCTGTGTCCAACATCCCCTGGAGATATGCAGAACGCCCCTCGCACTTGAGTTTACACCATACGAGGGGTTTTTCTTCTCCCAACTTCCCAGCATAAAAGACTGAGAGTTCCAGGTCATTGCACAGAGCACGAGGAATAGGAATTGCCTGTGCAATAACTTGGCCCTTAGGTAGGAAGAGGGGGGGGCGGACACAGCGTGCCGTGAGATAGAAGAGCCTTGGATTAAGGGTGGAAATCACCAGAGGAGCCTCTATCTCTAGTGGGGTTCTTTTTGTGTCTTCGACAATGAGGTACCTACAGTTCAGAAGGTCTTCCTTCCTCCTGGTTTCACAGCGGCAGATGTGCAATAGAAGCTCTACATCTGCTATGAAGAACTGCCAGTCCTGGGAATGAAAGTGGACAGAATTGGTGAGTCGGAACTGATAAGGCTCCCTGTTGTCAGTAGTTGAGAGGCAGCCGCTTATAGATGGGACTAGATGGTGAATCGCGACTCCTCTTACGGCACCGCGACTTGCCTCATTTTTATCAGCACGCGAGGCAAGTGCGCGTTCCCTCCCTAGTTTTCTGAAATTGTGGGGTTCCCGTCCTCCCTCCCTCCTCCCGCAGCCCCGGGCAGTGTAGTCTTTAGAAGTGGGCAGCAATCCTGAAAATGTCCCTCCTGATGGCAGTGGAAGCACCGGCGTGTGGATGGAAATCGCCTCGGAGCTGAGTTCCTTGGAGGAGCAGCAGCCGATGCGACTAGCTTGTCTTTGGGCTTCCTTGGGGCCTCCTCCTCCATCAGGTGTGATTTCAGGGTGCATTCCTCGATGATCTGGTCGAGGGTTGGCGGTGGTGAGGCCGGCAGTGATAGGATGATTCTCCTGCACATTGCATTGCCGTTCATGTGCACCACTTCTAGAACTAGTCTGTCTTGGTGTTCAGGTCTCTCCACTCGTCTCTCGACCGCTGCCCGGACCCAGTCTAAAAAATCTACAAAAGGCTCCACAACACCTTGTTTAATTGCTGTATAGGACACCATTGGGTCCTTGGTGGGCATGCCCAGGAACTCACGCTCTGCTGCGCCCCTGGACATGTCCAGCACGGCCATTGGAATTCCCCGAGCCTGAAGTTGCCCCTCACTCCATTCTCCCTCACCCACAAGATGGTCCAAAGTGATTGGTTCTTCCGCGAAATCCAGGCTGTATGGCCCTTCTGGGATTTCAGGAAGCAGGTCTGCTGCCAGTTTCTTCCACCTCCTCTCCCACAGGTTGTATTCTGATGGGAGAAGCAGGCAGCTAAACAGACGCTTAAGGTCTGCTGGCACTATGGTTCTAGATGTTAAAATTGCTTTCAGAATGCCCTTAAAGAACGGGCTTGTTCTGCTGAAATCGCGTAAAGTTTTGCAGACCTCTTATACTGATTCATAGGGAAGGGGTGTCCATGTAGGGTTCTCCCCTTCCCTGGCGTAGGAGGCTGGAGTGCGGAGCAACTGCTCGACTTCATAGACTGGGCCCCGCCCCTCCCCTCCCCCCTCCCCCCCCCCGGGTATCCAAGGAGCGGGAGGACGTGGGGGCGTGGTGCGAGGGACAGGGCAGACAGGGTGGGGAGAATCTTCTCCCTGGGACAGTGGGGCGGAGGTGACAGAGCCCTCCCTGTCGGGGGAGGGTGGGGCTGATGTTGCAGCAGACAGGACATGGAAGGAGGGAACGCCCACCCGAGGGGGAACAGGGGGAGGGGTGGCAACCCGATGCCTTGAGTGGGCAGTGCCCACGCCCACAAGGAAGCAGGAGGGGGTGGGGTCAAAGGCGGGGACAAAGGGAACAAAGGAGAGAAAGGGGTTGTGGGAAGGAGAAACCCCTCCAGGTGGCCGTCCTCCATCTTGGGAAGACAAAGACCCCGACCACGTGGCTTTGGCCTCCTCAGGGGGAGCAAAGAAAAGGGTTCAAGGAAAAAGAACTGTGCGGGGTAGCGCCAGAACTGGTATTTCTGACTGGGAAAAAGGGATTGGAAAAGGGGGTTGGGGTCGGTTCCTCAGCGAAGTAGCTAATTTCGCCAAGGCAGGGACACCGGGGGGCTCGGGGGAGCCAGGAGCATGGTCCACCTTTGTGGAGCTGCCCTGCGCCTTAGAGCGGCGGAGTACTCCCCCGTGCCTACCCGGGTTAGGGGAAGAAGGGGTAGGAGAGGAAGGTGGGGAAATGGGTTCAGGGGAAGCAACAGTTTTTCCTGATGGCTTTTTTCTTTCCCGGCTCGCGTCCCGCGCGGACTCTGTTTTTACAACTTCTGATATTAACAGATGGAGCTTGGGGAAGCAGTCTTTCACGGAGGGATCCTTGTCAATTCCCTCCGCTAACCTGGCTCCTACCCACTCCCAGAACTCCATTTTGTGAGCATCCTCCATGGTTACGCATGGGAAGGAAAAGTACAGCCATCGTACAAACTGTTTAACTGAACTTTTGGGGTAGGAGCCCTTCATTGAAAGAATTCCCTTAACTTGGGTATAGAATTCCCTCTGTTGGGTAGCTAGCATGGTCCCCATACTATTTCTACCCACACTACCTCACCCCTGCTGTAAAAAAAGCTGAAGAAAACACCAAAAAATGCGAGAGACCCCGGCGGCTGCCGCTCACACTGCGCGCTGCGTGTTCCGTACCCTCGGAAACGCAGCAAAGCCCACCCACGTGAAGGGGAGTATTAGCTGGGTACCCCCCGCCACTAAATACTCAACAAACCGGAATCTTCACAAATAAAACTGCTACCAGGGTTTTCGCTCTCAGGAGGCATCCGTTCTTTGGCTTTCCGTGGCCGTGAAAGGTTGTGCTTCCAGTCCCATGCGGGAAAAGCACAGCGTGCTTTCCTGTGGGTGGTGGAGACTTCACTGACTTACTTTGGGGAGACTCTGCTCCCATTTTCAGTCCAGCACGAAGCACTGTTCTGGCGCGGACCGCGACTGCGATGGCGGCGGCGGTTTTCCGTGCGAACCGCGCTCGCTCGTCTTGTCAGCGGGGCTCGCTGGTAGGTGGCGTGGCTTCGCGGCGGCGGCAGCTCTCCCCGCACGGCTCCCAGGTGCTCCGTGGTGACTCTCTGCCTGCTCCACTGTTGGGTGTCACTTGCGGCAGTTCGTTGTTTCTCCCGGCTCCGGGCAGCTCCGGTGCCTTTCGGCACCGCCTCCCTCCAGAGCTCGGGTTCGCCGCTTGTTCCTGCATGCCGCTGCCACGGTACGCTGGCCGGGGCTTGCCGGGTTCTGGCGCTCGCGTGAGGGCCCGAGGCGAAGAGGGAAGGAATGTCCATATCACCCACGAGGAAAGCAGGAAGGTTTTATTGGCTGCGGCAGAGGGGCCGCGACCCACGTTTCCAGCACCCGCATGGGGGAAATGGCGCCCGGGACCGGGGGGGAGCTGGATGATATAGGGGGTGGGACAGGGAGAGCAGGAGCCCTCCCGCCCAATGAATGCAGGTGCCGTGGCGATGAAGTGGCCACGAGGACCAATGGGAATGCGGTAGGGGCAGAGACGGGGCTTCGGGGCGAGTGGAATTGCGGGAACGGGGTGACGGACATAGAATCCTCAGGAGTGGGCAGGGAGTGGCTCCAGGAGTGACAGGGGGAAGCTCCAATGGCAGGCAGCCTGGAGCTAACCACCGCGGTGGGGGGAAACACGGGGGATGCATGAGGGTACACAGCACTTGGCTATCTAACAAAGATTAGAGCCCCTAATCTGAACTCAAACCCGGGATGCAACAGCCAATAACCCCGATACTAAGGATTCTCCTGATGACAGTCTCCCACCTCAATGGTGGCACAAGTAATGCCCAAAATCAGAGTGTAACCCTGGCCCTTCCTCTTTTTGAAAAAGATAGGGGAAGATGTTGCCGTTAGTGTTTGTGTTACCCCAGCTTTCAGTTTCGTAATCCGGGTTCTCTGATAATGGTTGCTTCCAAATCCCTCCCTATGTTCCAAGTTGGTTTCTCCCTAAATTGTATCCACCCCTGATGTAAACCACTCCCCTTACTCCTCCCCTGAGGTTATCCCATTGGCTGGCTGTTTGTACCCACCCACCATTTTTGGCCTGTTTATAAACCCCTGGAGGGCTGGTCTGGCCCTCTTTTGCTTCCGAATCTCTGGATTAAAAGACTATTGGGAGATCAGGCAGAGAGCATCCTTCGACTCTTTTACTTTTCTCCCTGATGCTGGTAAAGTTAATCCCACTGTAGAGCGGCAGCTCTGAAGTTCAGGTCTTGGTGAATTCATGCAACACGTGGCTGCTGATGTTCTGAAAGAGCTAGCTAAAAACTCCAGTGGCTAGCATCAGTTGAATAAAGCTCTTTAACACCAATTTTGTGTTAAAGAAGCCATTATTTATTCAGGCACCTGGAAGTGCATGGGGGATAACTCCTCCTAATATGCCCCCCGATTTCTATAAGTGTGTTGCTAATATACAGTCACTACATGCATATTATAATTTCCTCATTACCATAAACCCCTCATGTTCCCCAAGTTCCCAAACTCAGTCCTTGAAAACAGCTGTAGCTGCATTCCTGATCTAGATGTCTCCTCTTTATTTTCCAACACCCTTGCTTGGGTAGCAATTTCTGCATGCCTTGTTTCTTTGCTAAAGGTCTGCAGACACAGTGTCTTCTCTGCTAGAAGTTCACAGCTTCTCTGCTAAAAGTTCACAGCCACAGTAGAAATTGAATTAAACTTTTTGGTATCAATTCCCCCCTTTGAAACATCTCAAATTCCTTAAGGCCATTTGATAAGTTTCAACTCTATCTATAGCCGTATACATTCCAGCAAGCTTTTGATTGATCATTTTGCAAATACAGCCAATAGCAAGACCTATAATTACTACAATTACAACTAAAATTATGTTGGTTTACAGTATTTCAGCCAGCCATCCTCACAGGGACCATCCTCCTATTCCTTGAAGAATTTTATTGAACCAATTAGTTTCAGAGGACTTTTATATAGCATTGCTATCCTCAGCAACTTGCCATATTTTGTTGGTTTTGGGGATCTTCTGTTACATTTGGGGTGTGTACACAACTGTGGGAGACAAGGAAAGTCTTACGGAATAAGTAAAGGGCCTTTGTTCACTTTTGTTCACTGATGATTCACAAAAAGCACTTTGGGATATGTATAGCTGACATGTAGACAAGAACAAGTTATGCAAGCTTCGCGTGGACAACGCCTGATCAAAGTGCTAATTGGTCAAAGCAGCGTGTGGACAGCAACACAGGCGATATGGCATGCGGACAGTGTGTATTTGTTTAGTTAACAAGAATGCTAACAAGAATAATTTTAGCCAGAGTATTTTTAGCACAGTATAAAACCTTGCATAGAATATTTTTAGCACAGTATAAAAGCCTTGCATAGCTGTACAGTATAAAAGGCCTTTGCTGGAAACAAGAGTGTCAATGCCCTCATTCACTACACACAGCAGTGTTCTCTATCTAGTTTTAAATACTCACAAATCCCTTGTTCTTTAGCCAGCAATAGATCCAAGGCCATTCTGTTTTGTAATGTCAGTTTAGTATTTGACTATTTATAATTTGAAATCCCCTTTCTGTAGCTTTGGATAGTTTCTTTATTTGCCAAGTTAGATTAAATAACAAAATCCTATTTTCTAGAGTTATGGCTCCTGGTAAGAGAAGACTCTGTAAGAACTGCGTGGAAGTTGAAGGCCCTGTCCATTCCTCCTTGGTGTCTTATTTTACCTTACTCCAATACTGGGCTGTTACCAGATAGCATATATGAGCTTGCTACCAAGCCCCGGGATTGACTGACAGGGGCTTCTCCCAATCAGATCTCTTATGAAGCTGCAAGCATTCCACTGGCTAGATCCCGAGGGGGTGTGAAGTTCAGACCAATGAGAATATACAGACCGGGTCGTTCAAAATGCCCTTTAGGGAGTGGAAAATAAATCGCTCCGTGCCACATGAACATCGGGGATGAGTTGTGTTTCTGTCTCCTTTCCCCCCCCCCCCCCCGCCATGAGCAACCTAACACTGGACTTTTATGGGGCTTCTTCTCTCAGTTGGGCATAAGGTTAGCAATCCTAAGGTAACTTTCCAGGTGGTTGGTCCAAGCAGGAGTCTGGTGGTCCAATATCCATCTGAAGTAGTCCAGACACTGTAACCTGGGGAAGTAACTTGCAGAGACTTAACACAATTTAAAGGTTGGATACTGCAATTTAAAACTAATTTGGCCATCCAGCTTATGGTGCTGGACCAGCTTTCATAGTTTTGTTTTTCTCTACACCTGTATTGACTCTTATTTAGGTTATACATAGGTGTGATTCCCCAGTCTAGACATCATTCTACCTTCCCCAAGTATTTCCATTGTCCTTCCAAGGGCTTCATCCAGGTATGAGGCTTGCTCTAGAGTTTGACACTGGCAAGTCTGAAACATTTTGGGTGTGATTTTTAGTAATACATAAATCTAACAACCTGGCTGCTTGGTCTCCTGAGGCTGCTAAAGCAAAATCTAGAAAATCTTGGTCAAGATTATGAGACCCTGTTGAACATTCCTTACCTCCTTTTTTCCCAAAAGTATTTCTATTATCTTCTGGCCTCCAAGCTATCGGATCCTCAAGAATACCATCTCCTTGTTGCCTACATCTCTTCTCATCCAAATAGTGGGTGATGTTTGCCTTTGCTATTGCATTAGTCAGATTAACATATTGAATCACCATTGACAGATTTATAGAGATAATTCCCCAAGGAATATGTTCCCCTGCTGATCCAGGGAAAGGGAGGCAGGCTGTAATGCGGGACAGATTACACAATTTACCAAACCATTGGATTAAAATTAATACTAAATTTTCTTTGACCCCTCCCCATAAAGACAAAAAAATCCCATAAACATTAGTCTATACATTTCACTACTCATTTACAGATGTCTTTGAAATTTTCAGCCACAGGGTTTCAGTGTTTTCCACTGTCCTCTGTGAGTGAAGATCCTTCTTAATTCATGTGCAATGAATCCAGGAGTTAAGTCCTTCTACCTTCACTGCAAGGGTATAAGCAAAATTCAGATTTAATATTCAGTGATAAAGCACAACAAGTTCATTGGCAAGATTCACTCTACGACGTACAGGACAGTTAAGGCACAACAAGGGGAAACAAGCAACAACAAACCCAAACAAAATCCAGGCAATCAAAACAGAAATGAACTGAGAACTATCTAGGGGGGTGTGTATGCGTAGGTGTCAAAAGACAGCGAGGGCAAGGAATAAAAAGGAACACGGCCTAAAAGCTTAACAACATTCAAACTTAACTGTACTTTAACTTATACCTTAAGCCTAACAATTTAACATAGGAAAAACATTTAACTTATAGCTTAAAACTAATTTATAACTTAATAACACAACAATATTTAACCTAACTTATAACTTCAAACGTAGCAATTTAACAGAATAACACTTAGCAACACTTAGATTATAACTTATGTTTAACAACTTAGCAAAAGAATAAACACTTAGCAGCATTTAAGTTTATAACTGTTATGTGTATTTTGGATAATTCGTGCTTATGAGAAATAGATGTATGAAATATGTTATGTTGGTAAGAAATATTCTTATAAGATTTCTTAAGCACACAAGCCAGAGCCGGAGAGATTGCTTCACGGTATTTCGAAACCACAGCTGGTAGCAGAGAGAAGGACCTAATTTGCAAGCGAATGAATGTGGCTCGCTCAGAGATGGGTCCTTCTCCAAGGTGATCCGAGGAACACCCAAGTGATGAATACTTGATAAATATCTAAGATTGAGATAGCCAGAGCCATCAGGAAGACACATCTCAATGCTGAGTTCCAGTAACTCGATGATTGTCATACATCGCTTCCCGGACACTCAGAGAAAAGAAACTACATGAATATGTGAACCTCTGAAAAGAAGAAAAGAAACCCTGCCTCAGGCAGAATAGACGGTATAAGAACTGCTCGGACAGAACAGTCTGGGTGAATATAGGAGATCCGATGCTGTAGAGGTCGGACCTGTGTTCACCCAACGCCGATCCTGGGCTCGGCACTGTTTTTGTGATTGTGGCTATCTTAGATTGAATCTCGCTCGCGAAATAAAAATCAGTTTTATTAATTATTAATTCGGCTTGATCATTTTTACCTATAACATAACTATAACTCAGTTACAGGCCTAACTCAGATATCTGAGGTACTGCCCTAGGCAGAAAGACAAAACAAATTCCAGAGCTCCAAGCCCCTGGGGGGGATGCAAGGCCCCAATGCTATCTTGGTTCTTCCTGGGAACCAAGGCCGAGAACAACTCCTCAAGATACATTTTCATGGACAAAGGGCAGCCAGTGCTGAGGGGGAGACTCCAGAGAAGGGGCCTGACCTGAGCGGGAATCGCATCATCACTTATCCTCCTAATTGGTGCATGTGAAAAGTGCTTATTATATGGCTCTATGCAGATATTTACTATATGTATTATGTTATATTGATTAGTAGTGCTGTATTAACATTTTAAGAGTATGGTAAATGTAGTTTTGTAGTTACAATGGAGCTTTTGTAGCTAAAATAGAAACTACGTACATGGGAAGAAAGGAATGAGGTACTTGTGTTGTGGTGTGGTTTTTGCTTTAAGTTTGTGTTTGCCCACTATTTTCCTCCCTAATCTCCTCCCCTCCCGAGTTGCCAATCTCTCCAAGCCCTTCCCTAACTTCCTCCCTCCCAAGTTGTCAATCCTCCCTATCCCTACCCCTTTTCCCAGAGTGTTCCTTGTCTATCTTGTCCTATTCAATACCTCATTTGTTACTTTGTATTATCCCCCTCCCCTGCTCTCCCTGATAGGTTTATAGAATGCTAGTCCTACCCTAGATTCCTCTCCTGCCATGCCCTCATTGGTTGGTTGCCCTATATCACTCCCCCTATAAAACCCTCTGCAGACCCCCTAAGTTTTGTCTTGGGGTCCCAGGTCTTGGACCTAATAAATCCACCCAGTTCTACCCTAAGTCCCGTGTCATCGTTATCTGTTCCTGCGCCGGACCAAGCGATAACTGGGAATAGCAGAGCTCAAGGGGGGAAGGTCGTGCCCCTGCTGTCCCTGACCAGCACAATACGACAGTGCACTGCGACATATGGTAGCAGAGGATGGTTCACTCCTTTGTCTTTCAAAACAAAAGGGCAAATCTGTGGGGGCACCTGCCTCACTGAAGAAGAAGAAGGGAAAGGAACACCAACGACAAAGATCAGTGAGCTCTGCTTTGGACTCTAAGAGGATCTGAGCGGCAAATTTGAGGCTCCGGGACTCTCTCGTCCTTGCCAACGTGCTCTCCTCCCCTGACTTTCTTCTTGCCATCGGGCTCCTTGAGGGGGCGGACTTACCCAAAGGATGGAGAGAGAAGGCTTGTCGGATGGCTCACACTAAGCTGAGTCAGGGCCCTGAGCAGTGAGAGGGAAGACCCCAGGATCTCTGCGGGGCAAGGTATTCGCATTGGGATGGGCACACCAGGGACTGACCGTGGCTGCGCCCAAGGCTCCGGGGACGGGCCTTGAAGCACCGGGACCACCCAGGTCCCTGGCGGTGACAAGCTGAGAAAGAAAAAGTCCCCAGTTAATTGCGATTCCACCACGGAAGCCATCTCCTGAACTGGCTAAGGAGAACGACTCCAGGGCCAGCGTGTCCTGATAAGAAGCTGATCCGAGGGGATCTCCACTGTCACTCCCTTGGATCCTCAAGGCGAATGGCCAGAAACACGCCTCCACCCGCGCTCCGAGGGTAAGTGAGCCGAAGCAGGGCATATCCCCGGTGGGTGGGTTTAGTCTCCAAGAGCTGGTGGCCAAGCTTGCGGAGACCACAGGGTACTCTCCACTTCTCCAACATCAGGGCGCTTCCCCAAAAGGTTGGAACATTTCCTGAGGGTACCCTCCACTTATCAGGAGAGTGTGTTCTATTCTCTCTTACCCAAAGCTGGGCTCTCCTCCAAAAAGCTTGGGCATCCCATGAGGGCTGAGAGAGTAGAAAAAACAAGAATGGGGCAGAAATTTTCCACCAAACGATGGCACGTTCATAAGTATAGGGGAGAATGTAATATTATTAAAGAGGCCCCCGACATCCACACATACTGTCAAGATCTTGTTGCGATGGGCCCCTCCCCTGTAAGTTCCCCTGTGGCTTCTGTGAAGCCCCCCGTACCCTCTGTCCCTCGGACTTCCCAAAACCCTTCCCTATCCTCCCTTGGAGATGGCGTTGGCTGTGCCATCCCAAGTGCCATGCCGGACACTGTTCAGGCCTTACGAGGGAACTGCAGCATACCCAGCCCCCCCTTTCCAAGATGATGATGGCCACGCCGCTTGGAGCCCACTTTCCCACCATAGCCCTTCTTTTCCGGCCCCAAACTTACCGCCAGCCACACCCCTTCCGCAGAGGCCACTACATGAATTGTGTGTAGGAGGCCAGTCCCCTTTGTCAGAAGGCGGAGCTGGACCACCCCCTACTCCTTCCTCCAATTCCTCCTCTGACGGGAGGTCCCATCTTTGGGAGACCACTCCCCTGTCCGGGGGAACTCTTTTGGAGGAAGGTGGAGCTGGAAACCCAGACCAGGAGGTCGCCGTTTTGTTTCCCCCCAAGATGGCAGCGCCCAGGTCAATCACTTCACCGATACCCCATACTACTTGCGGCAGTCACCAATGCAATCATGGTTTTTCCTGTGAATTAAATCAAAATCTGATTCAATTGGCATTCAATTTTTGGGGGGATCTTCCGAAAGCCCTTGATCCTTCGAGGCCTCTCCAAAAACCCTTCCGGATCATAGACTTGCAAGCTTCAGCAGTTGCAATAAATAATCAAGTAAAAAAGAAACAAAAGGTACAATTTAGAACATATTTTAAAGAGACATTGGGCAAATGTTTGCCCATCCCAGAAATCAAAATTTGCTATACATGCAAAACGAAGGGACACACAGTAAAAAATTGTCCATGGTCTAAAGCTTCTTCTCATCAGAATGGAAATAAAAATAAACAATCAAAGGAAAGTAAAAAGAAACAGTTAAATGAAAATAAAAAGAAACAGTCAAAATAAAATTATTTCTTGGAATTGCAGAGGTGACTGCTCAAGTTCCCTGTCCATTTCCCTAACCATATGCTACCTGATATTCCTTTTGATTTCTATATTACTACCATTTAGTATTAGAAGTAGAAATTAAATATTGATTTATTAATCAACTCCCCACATCTCAAACCAGTTTTTTTGCATTATGCAATTGTCCTTTATGTTCTAGACAATTTTGAAATAATTTATTTGTTGAGTTATGTATTATAGAAGGAAGAGCCACACAATCAAGTTGATGTCCACCATTTCCACGCAGCCATCAGATGAAAAATAAAATTAGTAAAACTACATCACCCTTCAATGTAGCAGTGAGAGGCCCTGCAAGGCCTCCATGGCGGTCACTAGCTGTCGTGGGGACAGGACATTTTCATGCTCATTATCCCAATCGTGGTGTCTGTTCCCTGTCCTCAGTTTGTTTTGTCTTCCTTCCCCCCCCCGGCTGGCTGCTGGCTTGCTGCTTAGCTTGCTTGCTGCTTTTGCTTGCTGCTGGCTGCATGCTTTGCTGGCTTTGCTTTCCTCTCTTTTTTTTTCTCTGCTTTTCGCTGGCTTGCTTTTTTGCCATTTTTTTTTTCCTTTTTCCCGGTTTCCGTTGTTCCCTTCCCCCCCCCCCCACCGAAGACATCGGACCTACTCCGGGCAGGAGCTCCCCGGGGTCTGCGAAAGAAGCTGCGTACCCTCTGCGGCGAAGAGAGATACAGCTCAACCCCCTTGGACTGGTGAAAACATCTGTGGTCATCTTGGGCTATTTCTCTTGTGCTGGGGAGTGTTTTTTGTTGTGCCTTAATAAACAAGTTTTTTCCACTTCCCCTCTGAAGGAATTCCTCCCGAACCCGGTGGTGGGGGGGAGGTTGCGGAGGGTTTGGTTTCCTATAGGGGGCTCCTTTGGAGGTGTTTTCCCCTAATTTGTCCAAAACCAGGACACTAGCCTAAGATAAGAAATGCAGAGTCATGATGAGTGGAACAGAGCTGCCCCTCTTCCGCACATCAGACCCCTGTTATCTCTCTGTAAGGCTATAGGTCGTATTCTCCTCGACCTCAGCCATAGGACAAATCCTGATCCCTCAGCAGCCTATATAAACCCATACCATTGCCCAGTTCAGACAGAAGCGCTGTCACTGGAACCCTTTGCAGAAGCTGCCAATAAAGACATCTCCGCAGAACTCCACACAGCCTTCACCTCTCTCCATCCTTGCGTCTGCTGAGGCACTTTGCAAGCACAGAGCTGAAATCACTAAGAGCTGAAATCACTAAGAGCTGAAAGCACTCCACAAGTGCTCGCAAAGTAGCCAGCGGCTTGGAGCTAGCTGGGGAGCCCTGACAGGCTGTGCCTCATCAGCACAGTGCTATCCGGGACACCTACGACGGCTGCGGCCCCGGGGCCAGACGGACCCCTGGGGACCACCAAGCCGTAATACGTGGCAGCCCGAACGGGAGAATGGCCATCCTGGTACTCCTGAGAGCAGCATCCTTCGGGGATCGTTACTGCCTCGGCCCGCCACGACCCTCTGAGGGTAACTTCTCCGTTATAGAAGAAGCTATCTGCAAGAGGTGTCCAACAAACCTGAACATCACCATCTGGGACGAAAGTCCTCAGGAGTTGGACAGAACAGACCACCCACCCAGCAGTTTCTGACCCAGTTTCGGCTGAACAAAAGTGTAAGTTTAAACCAGCCTTTCTGTGCGCTTTTAACTTGGGTCCACTTTTTGTTTTTTTTTTTTCTTTTTTTTCCTCCTTTTTACTGCTGGGGGGGCAAGGGAACTTACAGCAATGGGATCAAACTCTAGCAAATTAAAACAATCCCAGAACGAGAGAGATATATATTTACCAATCCTAGAAATCCTAAATGCTAACAACTTCCCTTTTTCTAAAGGCAATCTTTCAAAAACTAAATTGAAAAAATTTATAACATGGATCCTTTCTCAGTTTCCAGACACTAACATAAGCATGACTAACTCAGACTCCTTTTGGGACTCCTTAGGGACAAAACTATATCATTTCCAAACCAAAGAAGACTTTTCTGTTACTAAATTTCTGCCTTTCTTTCACTATATTGCAAAAGCGGTGGAAAAAGCTAACACAAGCAGCTTAACAGCAGCTGAGGAAATTCCAAACTTATCTCCTATAGCAGATCCTCCAAAATCTAATCTCTCAGATAACAGTCCTCTCTCTGTCGGCTCCCTTCTTCCTGAGATGGGGAACAGGGGAACCGCGCTGCCCCCACCCACCCTTCCTGCACCCGCGGGGTCCACGGAGCCCGCCCGTCCCTCCACCTCCCCCCATCCCTCCGCCTCCATTACAGATGCAGCAAGCCAGAACTCAGCTCCTTCGGTTACACAATGCACAGCACGGTGCTGGCACTGCACCCCTGCCTCACACTCGGGTACAATCGTGTCGGTCTCGATCGGGTCCGCTCCGCCCTGCCCCAACACCGCCGTGCAGCCCGCCGCGTCCCCTCCTCTCCCCACTGCCTCCGCGACTCTCCCGCCCACCGCTGCAACTCTCCCCACCCCGTTACCACCCCTACCTGCCTGTCTGCCGTGGTGCCAGCGGCAGCAGCACCCCCCAGTCCCACCGCCTCCTCTCTCCCCCTTCTCCCCTGCCTGCATTCCGAAGCGATGCATCCACTCACCCACCCTCAATGCCCACCTAACGGCAACCCCCCACACTCTGTCCAGTCTCCCACACCCCTGCAAAAGGTCGCTCCAACACGCCCAAAAAAGCATAGAGCACCTGCTGACCACACCTCATCAGAGAACAGTGAGTCTGAATCTGACACAGACGAAATTGATCCATGGGCTTTAATAAAACTGGAAGCGACTCAGGCAGGAAATTGGGAACTAGCTCAGAGAATTACTGCCTTCCCAGTAAATTATATAAAGGGGAAAAGAGGGGGGGCCACTACTAGAACAACGTGGGAACCTAACACAAATAAAGAATTGATACAACTACGAAATGTAGCCAAAGAACATGGTAGAAGTTCACATATTTTCAGAAACTTCCTTGAAGCGCTTCTTTCGGCACATATTCTGGTCCCTCATGACCTTAAAAACATTGCCAACTGCCTTCTTTCCCCGGCAGAATATATGCTATGGGAAAGACAGTGGAAAAGGCAATTAAAAACATTATCAGACACCTATGCTCAAGATGCAAATAAGCCAGATTTTACAGTCAAACAGCTGGCCGGAGAAGGGGATTTACAGAAACCCTCTGACCAAGCTAACACCTTACCTAAGGCAGCACTACAAGATTTGGCTATTGCAGCAAAAACCTCATTGCTTCTTACCCCAGATGACTCTATCCCTACCCAACACCTCTCTAGTATTAAACAAGGAATAGATGAAAGCTTTATCAAGTTTGTAGACAGAATTAAAGATGCTCTGGAAAAACAGATAGAGAGCACAGAAGCAAGAAAAGAACTATTGTGCAAGCTTTCTTTGTCAAATGCAAACGAACAATGTAAAACAATTCTGAGGGCCTTACCCTTGGATACAGAAGCCACCATAGAGCAAATGGTGGAAAGCTGCACACGCCATCTGTCCACTGAAAACACAGTGGCCCAAGCAGTCTCTAAGGGTATTGCAGAAGGAGTTTCTGGTGTGTATGCAGTAGTAACTTCCAAAGACCAGGACCGCTGCTATTACTGTGGGGAATTTGGACATTTCATGAAGGACTGTCCAGACAGGTCACCTACCTGAAACCCCCGTAACACCTACCAAAGACCCCAGAACCAGCAGCGATACCAGCAGCGTTCGGGAAACTTCCAGCAGAGCGCGGCCAGGCCCCGCGCAAAGACAGCAAATCAAAAGCCACCCAGATCCAGTCACGCGTCATCCCAGCAGATTCCAGGCCATGTGGAGAA
The DNA here is from genome assembly GCF_026979565.1 of Vidua chalybeata. Taxonomy (NCBI): domain Eukaryota; kingdom Metazoa; phylum Chordata; class Aves; order Passeriformes; family Viduidae; genus Vidua; species Vidua chalybeata. The sequence goes on from NW_026530320.1 coordinate 806,199, forward strand.
GATCCAACCCACGGAGAGATACAGATGGGAACACGGCGCCAGTTGGTAACTGCTTTATCCATTGACTTTAATAATAAGGATGTCTATTGTGTTCCCACAGGCAAGCATGGGCCAAAAGGTGGTCCTTTTAACATTTTAATTATAGGGGACACTCTCCACGGCCCAGAGGAAATCTTGGTCATTCCAGAGGTACAAACAGTGCACCCAGGACAAGAAATCTCTGTTCAGCTGTGTTGCACGGACTTACCATTTTTTCTTTCAAAGGGAACTCCTATCGCACAAGCCTTTCTACTCCCAAAGAATCACAGGGAACAGCTTCCTCTCAATCCGAAAGTGATGTGGGCACAACTTGTGGGATCAAGTAAGCCTACCATTGTGTGCGGTCTATCCTACAGAGGAGAAAAGTTTCACCTGCCAGGGATGCTGGACACCGGTGCGGACGTGACCATCATCGCTCGCTCGGAATGGCCAGCACACTGGGGACTACAACCAGTAGCAGGAATGATTTCAGGGATCGGTGGAGCCACAGTGTCCATGCAAAGCAAGCACAACATCCTTGTTGAAGGGCCGGAAGGCAAGCTGGCAACCATCCGCCCATTTGTGGTAAGAGCCCCCATCACCCTTTGGGGAAGGGATGTTCTTTCCCAGTGGGGGGCCTCCCTACGTCTTCCCAGTCAGGATTTCTGACTGGGGCCACTGAGGAGCGCGCACTACCAGATACACCTTGGCTCACCTGGAAATGCCAAGACCCAATCTGGACTGACCAGTGGCCCCTCTTTAAAGTAAAACTGCGCGCACTACAAGCCCTTGTGGAAGAACAGCTCGCCAAAGGTCACATCGTCGAGACCACCAGCCCTTGGAATTCTCCAGTCTTCATACTGCAAAAACCTCGGACGGACAGGTGGAGGCTCCTCCATGACCTTCGCAAAATTAATGCGGTACTCGAGGACATGGGTGCCCTCCAGCCTGGACTGCCTTCACCATCGATGATACCCCGAGACTGGACACTTGCCATCATAGACATTAAGGACTGCTTCTTCAGCATTCCGCTGCACCCCCAGGACGCTCCACAGTTCGTTTTTTCCGTTCCCTCTCTTAACAGAGAGGCTTCACTCAAAAGATACCATTGGTTGTATCTCCCCCAAGGACTAAAAGTCTCACCCACCATATGGCAGTGGTACGTCGCTCACATCCTGTCTCCTGTTCGCAACCTATTTCCAGATGCAATCATCTACCACTATATGGATGATATCCTGGTCTGTGCATCAGAAAAAACTTACCTAGAAAAAGCAGTTAAAGGGACAATCGAAACCATAGAAAAAGCCGGGTTTGAGATCCGTGAGGACAAAATACAATACACCAACCCATGGACTTATCTTGGATTCCCGATCCGAGAAAGGACAATCGTACCCCAGCAGCTTGCTATCCGAGACAACCCAAAAACCTTGAGAGACTTACACAGTCTGTGCGGATCCATCAACTGGGTACGCCCCTTGCTAGGAATTACAACAGAGGACCTCGTTCCCCTGTTCAACCTTCTTCGTGGCAACGAAGACCTAGACTCTCCACGCACGCTCACAACAGAAGCCCGAGACACCATCGCCAAGGTCCAAGAAGCCCTGTCTTCACGCCAAGCCTGTCGCTTCCAGCCCAAGCTGCCTTTCCAGTTCGTCATCCTCGGAAAAGCACCTCGGTACTATGGACTGATCTTCCAATGATATCTTCAACTCCGAGACCCTTTATTGATACTGGAATGGATCTTTACAAACAACCAACCTTCAAAGACAATTACTACCTTCCAGGAAATAATGGGACATTTAATAAAAAAAGCCAGAACTCGCCTCCGCTCCCTTTCTGGTTGTGAGTTCACATGCATATATTTGCCACTAACCACTGGGGATCTGGAACATTTACTCCAGACCAATGAAAACCTTCGGTTTGCCCTAGACAGCTATACAGGCCAAATTTCCATTCATATCCCAAACCACAAACTTTTTAATGCAGTCTTTAATCTGACCCCAAAATTAGTCCAAAGTAAAACACCTCTCAAAGCTCTAACAATCTTTACAGATGGCTCAGGGTCATCCCATAAATCTGTAATGACTTGGAAGGACCCTAAGACTCAAAATTGGGAATCTGATATCCAAAGAGTGGAGGGATCTCCACAGATTGCAGAATTAGCAGCAGTTGTCAGAGCCTTTGAGAAATTCAAAGACGAACCCTTTAATCTGGTCACAGATTCTGCATATGTTGCAGGTATAGCTATGAGAGCAGAACACGCTCTTCCCAAAGAGGTTTCCAATCCAAAGTTACATCAATTGATTTTGGCACTAACACACTTGTAGCCTTCTGATGAGAAGGCGGGCGACCTGGTTTCAAGACACAGCACGGCAACCCGGCCTCACCCGGGTCACTCGGGCCACAGACATGCACAGACACCAATGTGGTGGATGGTCAAATGGCGTTTATTATCTTATCTCATGGGGTTAAATAGTCAAGGGGGCTTCACTACGTCAGAAGGGGATGGTGGGTCTGGCTAGGGTTAGTAAGGAGTGGAAAACTACTGAGTTTAGGAGGGGCTGCATGCTTTGGGGGTAATTGATTAACTATAGCAGGAAGAAGGGGGGAAGGGTCTAGCTTTCCGTCACATCCCGAGATCTTCCGTTCGCCTGTCCCTATCTACCACACACACTTAATCTCTCACAGAACGAAACCTTACCATGTAATGCATGTGAGGTTGCACACTGATCTCCCAGGTTTCATCACAGAAGGGAATAGGAAAGCGGATGCATTGGCCATGGCAATAGAAACTGCTAACGTCCCTGACATCTTTGCCCAGGCAAAGTTGTCACATGCATTCTACCATCAAAATGTACCTGCCCTTATCAGAATGTTCAAGCTTCCAAAAGATCAAGCAAAAGCTATTGTCGCCACATGCCCGAACTGCCAAAATTACCAGATACCCTCGATGGGGACAGGAGTCAACCCCCGAGGCCTGAACAGCTGCCAGCTGTGGCAGACGGACGTAACTCACTTCACACCTTTTGGAAGGTCAAAATACGTGCATGGATCGGTCGACACATTTTCGGGAGCAATATTTGCGTCAGCTCATCCAGGAGAAACTACACAGCACACCATAAAGCACTTCCTCCTTGCATTCACCACCCTGGGAGTACTGAAACAAATCAAAACGGACAATGGACCTGCCTATACCTCTCGAAAATTAAGGGAGTTTTTCAGTGAATGGGGAATAGAACACAGGAGAGGTATACCAGCAAATCCCACAGGACAATCAATCGTGGAAAGGACACATCAAACCCTCAAAAGAGTCCTCAATCAGCAGCTACGAGAGACAAAAGTCATATCTCCACTTGAGAGACTTTGCAAGGCTCTCTACGTCATCAGTTTCCTAAATGGTACAACATCAGAGCCTGACCTGCCAATACTTCGCCACTTTGCAAATACCACCCAAGCAAAGCTCACTGAGAAACCACCAGTGCTAGTGAAGGACCCGGAAACACATCACATTTCTGGGCGTTTCCAGTTGATTACTTGGGGTAGAGGGTATGCGTGTGTTCTACTACCATCGGGTCCAAGATGGTACCCAGGAAAAAACATAAAACCATACCTAGGCACTGCAAACACTACTCCCACAAAGAGTGACAAGAATTCTCCGGAGTCAAATACAAGACCTCCTCAAAATCAGACAAGTTCTGCCTGGAGACGAAGATGTCGCCGAATGTCCACATACAGAAGAAAAGACCATCCCATTACGCGACAGCTGACAAAACAGAAAGTGGAAAAACATTCTGCTGTAGCAGTTAAGCCATAAGCTAGAAACAGCCTGAACACAAATTGTTCTCTGAATGATATGTTATTAACTTTGTTTACCCTAAAAAACCCTATTGCTTTCCCTTCCTAAATTGTTAACTCTTACCAAAAACCTCTAACCCACTCCCCCATCCTTAGCTTACAGAAAAAAAGAAAAAAATAAAAAAATAAAGGGGGAGGGAAGGAAAGGAGGAAAGGAACAAGGGAGAAAACCCTCTCCTACCACCATAAAGATAACAAATGTTGCTTATATTCCCTATCAGAAGCCCCATCCTTATCCAAAGATGAAAATTATCTCCATCGGTGCTGTCCTCACCGCTGCCTGGATGTTCTTCAACATACCGTATGCCTACGGCTGGATTAGCCCACAGCCTAGCCACAATGCTTGGGTAACATTAGCGAAAACATTAAAACAGGATAACATGTGCTTATCCATTGTTGTAGTGCACAGCTATGCAAACGGAGCAAAAAGGCTTTGTGAATTTGAAATGGGAGTTTCTGTTTCCTAAACCTAAAGCTGGAGTTTCTATTCTGTGTTTTTACGTGTATTCATCCTTCGCCCTGAAGTTATTCCCATTGGATTTTACCTATAATGTATTCATACTGGGCATTGTTCTATTGGTTTCACCTTATCTCTTATTTTCCCCTATAAAACCTGTAACTCGACCCCAGACCATTGTCACTTGTACATGCGGCGTTCGAGCAAATACAACCTACTTTGGACTGCACAAGTGTCCAATCTCTTGAGTCTCTTTATCCCGGTCTTGATCGTGGTCTCTAAATAGCTCTGCCTGTATCAAACGAACCCCCAAAGGTGTTTGTTGCTTCTCTCCGGCGGCTCCCGGAAGCGCCTAGCCAGCGCCCCGGGAAAGAGGAGCCGGGCGAAAACAAGGAAGTCGGAGAGACAAGAAGCGACAATCCATGGGAAGCATTGATAACCCACTTTCCACATGTTTAGTAGGGATTCCATTCGTAGCAGATGATTGGCCCGCCTACAATTCAGAGCTTCTTCACACCACAGGTAAGAGACCCAACATGGTAGATACTTGGGACGAGTGGACAAAAATGTTGCCCAGTGCTCAAGAGGAACCCCAAGAACTGGACCTGTTGGGGTCCGTCAAGGCAACATACTGCATCAAATTTTACTTTAGACGTCCAAAGAACAATTGGCCAGAAATTGACCAGACAAAAAACACATACAGAAAGGATGTATCACCCATTAACAAAGCCTATAACTATCCGGATTGGTGCAATTACACTGCTCAGGTGATCTCTGTATCCACTCTCCACCCCAAAGTATTACCCAAGGGAACGTTTCTCATCTGTGGTGACCGAGTATGGGCTGGGATTCCCTCCAGCCTTCAGGGAGGTCCCTGTAGCCTTGGAAAACTTTCCACCCTCACTCCAAATATTACCTTGTTACATAATTGGAAAAAAGAAAGCGAATTAAAACGCCACAAAAGATCCTACACAGAATTTGATGAAAATTGCGATCCAAAATTATACGACTGAAATAAAACAAAAAGGATTGCAGTCTCCCTATTCCTACCCTGGGTAGCTGCAGCTAAAGCTCTTGAGGAAATAAACCACTTAGGGTGCTGGCTCAGCAAGCAAGCCAATGCTACCTCTGCCGCCCTAAGCAATCTTTTAAAGGAAGAAGAAACCACGAGACATGCATCACTTCAAAATCGAGCAGCGATCGACTTTCTACTGCTAGCTCACGGACAAGGCTGCGAAGATGTTGAAGGGATGTGTTGTTTCAACATCTCTTCACGCTCAGAATCCATCCACGCAGACATCCAGAAACTGAAGGAACTTGTGAAGGACTTAAAAGTAGAAAACAACCGAGACTGGGTCAATGACCTTTTCGGTCAATGGGGATTAACGGGATGGGTTGCATCTTTGGTAAAGGGAATTTTGTTGTAATTGTCATTGTGTTAACTATGTTCTCATGCCTTGTCAACTGTTTCAAAAGAACTATAGGATATGCATTTTTACTAAATACAGAAAGTGGAGTTGTAGCAGTCAGAGGCCCTGCAAGGCCTCCATGGTGGTCACTAGCCTAAGATAAGAAATGCAGAGTCATGATGAGTGGAACAGAGCTGCCCCTCTTCCGCACATCAGACCCCTGTTATATCTCTGTAAGGCTATAGGTCGTATTCTCCTCGACCTCAGCCATAGGACAAATCCTGATCCCTCAACAGCCTATATAAACCCATACCATTGCCCATTTCAAACAGAAGAGCTGTCACTGGAACCCTTTGCAGAAGCTGCCAATAAAGACATCTCCGCAGAACTCCACACAGCCTTCACCTCTCTCCATCCCTGCGTCTGCTGAGGCACTTTGCTAGCACAGAGCTGAAATCACTAAGAGCTGAAATCACTCCACAAGTGCTCGCAAAGTAGCCAGCGGCTCGGAGCTAGCTGGGGAGCCCTGACAGGCTGCGCCTCATCAGCACAGTGCTATCTGGGACACCTACGGCGGCTGCGGCCCCGGGGCCAGACGGACCCCCGGGGACCACCAAGCCGTAATACTTCAGTGACCGTGTTTTGCAAGATGATTGGCCCCCTGAAGTACTTTGTGTTACGCGGAATTTAAAATCAGTTCTCTTCAGTCACTCGTCAAGCCCCAGAAATCCCAATACGCCAAATTCCGCTGTGCTTCATACCTCGGATCCACCTGCGCTTCATGAGGATTTTTATGCATTTTATAATGAGCATATTTGTGAAGAAGATTTTTATCCTATATGGTATAGCAATGATACGTTTATCCTTTTCCTGATAGTTTCTGAATCTTCTCTGTTGTTTTAGTAAATTGTTATATGCTGTGAAAGTAGAGTACCCATTATATGAAAATTTGCTGTATCTGTTATATGAATGTTGTATTGTCATAGACCCATACCCTTCATCAATTTGTTTGAACACCAGGACTCTCCCCTCTCTTTTTTTAAAAAGAAAAGGAGGAGATGTTGTGGTGTGGTTTTTGCTTTAAGTATGTGTTTGCCCACTATTTTCCTCCCTAATCTCCTCCCCTCCCGAGTTGCCAATCTCCCCAAGCCCTTCCCTAACTTCCTCCCTCCCAAGTTGTCAATCCTCCCTATCCCTACCCCTTTTTCCAGAATGTTCCTTGTCTATCTTGTGATATTCGATACCCCATTTGATACTTTGTATTATCCACCTCCCCTGCTCTCCCTGATAGGTTTATAGAATGCTAGTCCTACCCTAGATTCCTCTCCTGCCATGCCCTCATTGGTTGGTTGCCCTATACCACTCCCCCTATAAAACCCTCTGCAGACCCCCTAAGTTTTGTCTTGGGGTCCCAGGTCTTGGACCTAATAAATCCACCCAGTTCTACCCCAAGTCCCATGTCATCGTTATCTGTTCCTGAGCCGGACCAAGCGATAACTGGGAATAACAGAGCTCACGGGGGGAAGGTCATGCCCCTGCTGTCCCTGACCAGCACAATACGACAGCGCACTGCGACATACTTGCATCAAATAGCAGCCACAGGACACCTAAATCTTCCAGAGAAAAATAATTTATGCCTCCCTTATTAGAAGAAATTAACTTCTTCCTGCCTCGCTCGGCCCTGAAGACGCCACAGGATTAAGAGGAAGACGTTGACACTGATCAGACAGAGTTCTTTGTTTCGACAGAATTTATGCATCATGTATGAGATACATGAATACGCAACAGGCTATTGCTTTTAAGGGTTAATCCTTTCTTCACAAGGCATGCTTTTCATGGCTTAGTGCCCGAGAGCATCCGGACATGCGTAATTCTTTGCTTTTATTGTCCTTTATTGTCCTAACTCTGATTGTCCAATTCTTCTTGCTCTAATTTTTATTACTGTTTTTATAACTATTTTATTACTATTAAACTTTTAAAATTTTAAAACAAGTGATTGTCGCTTTTCACAATGCTTTTTATCAATTATGCTAATTTCCTAAAACTTATAAAGATGTATTCACCCCTGGAGGGAGTGGGCTTTTGTGGACATCTTTCCATAACTGCCACTGAAGGCCTTCAAATAAAGATCTCCTTTTATATTACCTCCTTAATAAAATTATCTCGAGTTTAATTTCCAGGTTGGGAAAGAGGTAACAACAGTAGGCCAGGAATTTCAGTCGTTTTCACAGCTCTGCAGGTAGTGGACAGTCCTTTCATTGTTGCTTGAATGGTTTCTTGTTCCACGTCTGGATATACACCTAGATTTTGTCTAGTGAGTGTATACTTAAACATTCAAGGTTATTAGAGAAATCAAAACAACAGAACTTAAGCAATAAGAGATATATTTTTTAGAAAGAGTTATGGTAATGGTTCCCTTTCTGGCCTCTAGTTGCAAACTCAGCGCTATGTTCACTGTTGTCACATGGGGGCAGTGTAGGAATGTTTTGTGAGGCTTCATTGAGAAACTTGCTTTGTTTCAGAGCAAAACCAGGTTTATTACAGAAACAAGGACAGTTTAGAATGTGGGGCATACCATCGGGAGCTAATCCTGTGTTGGTGGCCATTAGAATCAGTACCCACTCAGGCCATTGGCACTCGAGTGTCTGTCAGAGTCATAGATACAATTCCAATTTGAGGCAACTTCACCGTGACTGGTTGGCCCACTGTTAAGTTAGTCTGAAAAGTTTCAGTTTTGTTTTTTGGAGTTGTTTCAAAAGACATAGGACTCAGGAAAGCTTGTGAACCAGACTGCCCATCGGTCCCTATCGGTCGTTTATCTGGTACACTGCCGAAGGTAGTCTTTTATCCTACTCAGGCTTGTGTGGCTTAAGGTAATGTTTTAGTAAAACATTGGCATGCTCCACAATCCCATTTGCCTGGGGATAATAAGGTATATGGAAAATCCATTTGATACCTTCCTTTTTGGTCCAATTTTGTATCACCCAGCTGCTGAAGTGTGATCCATTGTCACTCTATAGATTCTGGGATAGGGAGACTGGAAAACCAGTTGCTAAGCCCTAGGATAGTAGTTTTTGCATTGGCATACTTGCTCTTTGTCGCCTTTAATAGTCCACATATAATTTCTATACTTGTTAGTATGTATTTGTAATCATTAGATGTTTTCAGAGGTCCAATATAATTTATTTTCCAGGTTGACTAAAGTGTCTTATTACTTTTGATGTGTAAAGGTGGTGCCAGGTCTGGGTGGTTTTGTTCAAGCCTCAGCTGGCACTGAGGACACTGTGTGAGAATATCTTAACACATCCTCCTGGTCATTGGCCAGCCTTTGTTTTCTGATGCAAAAATAAGGTTTAATCATTTACTAAATTGATATCAGTGTTGAGGATAAATTTTCAGCTGATCCACTTTGTTGTTACAATAGGCTTGTAACGTTTGGGGTTTTTGCATGAGTTTTAACTCAACCTATATGGATTTATCAGGACTGAATCTGTAAAAACAACCATTCAAATCTTTCTTCTGTCTGTCCTGGTTTAGGGCAATTTTGGGAGAAAAACCTCTAAAGGGGTTTCCCCTAGAAAAACAAATTCAAGTGGCCACTCCTCCAGCTGGCTGGGGAAAAATATTTCCTTGGAGAAAAGTGGAAAAAACTGTTTATTTAACAGGCAAAGCATTCACCAGCACAAAAAATGAACAATATTAAACAATAAAACCTCTTGCCACTCCAAAGGAGATGACAAACTCAGAAAAGTCTCCTTCGTGGGCTGTAGCTGGGCTCACTCAGTCTCTTATCAGTCCTGCTGGTGCTGGAAATGCCACGGCCCAGGCCTGGTCCAGTGGGCCAGAGGTGCGAGCTGCTGGTGCCCTTCTGGGTGTTCAGTCCAGAGCAGGTTTAAACAGGTCCAAAGAAAAAGAAAACCCACAGTCCAGGGAACTTCTTTGCCTCAACTAGTTAAAAACTAACTAAAAGCAAAGGAGAGCTCTGTCTCGCTATCTGTCTGTCCGCAGACAACACAGTCCAAGAGCAGGATGCGGGGCAGCAAGTGCAGTTTCTGATAACAAACTCTGCACTTCTTCTGTCTCCCCTTCTCTCTCGGAACAAGTCTTAAAGGTGCAAAACTTATTATCCAGCATAAACAGAACAGACTATTGGGGATACAAGCATCATATAGCCAACCCTGGACACTGTCAAACCTCTTTCCATTCACTTGTCAATTGAACACTTCCTCTAACACAATTGTAATATATGATTTAGAATAAATTCATACTCAGGACTAAAAAATACAGTATCCTTTTTAATGGAACCAAGTGACGGGGAAAGAGCACTATACACAGGATGAATTCCTGTCTCAAAAGATGGTTATTCTGAAGGATTATTCTGTCTTGAAGATATGCCTTGAACGATAAGATGAATATTCGTCACCGGAACAAGATATTCGAGGTGATTACTGTCTAACAGGATTTCAGCAATTACAGTATTCCAGGAAAACCTCTTTTTAGAAGCACCACGAGGAAAGAACATGCATGAATATGTGAAAAAGGACAAAAGGAAACAGGAGGACCCCCCCAGAATCCCGATAAGCCTGGAAACAGTATAAAAAAGACACTGTAAAATCAGTACCTTGTGAACTGCTAGGGTACAGTGCTGCATTAGTCCAGACCCAGTGTAGGAAATCCCTTTTCGTCCCCTCTGATCATGGGGTGGGAATCCTACATGGACACAGGTAAAAGACGAAAGGTGCTCTTCTCCTCGGGACTAGATCCTGTCTATTGTCAGGAGCCATTTCAGATCCAGGCAACACCTCAGGGGGTAACAGAGGCCGAGGTGTTTGATGGCGTCTGAGAGAGAGAGCGTGTTCTCCAGGGGGGTTTTGAGCCCAGGGAAAAATGGGTGGGGCAGAGCCACGGGGCCCCATCCAATGGGACACAGGTGAGGAGAAGGGGAGGGGAGAGCAGGTCAGGGAGAGCCCATCACACCTGAGCCTTAGAGGGGGGAGGGGAAAGGTGTGTGGAATAGACCAATGTGACATAGTGCAATAGAAAAACTACTCAATGCAAATTCCCAATCACCCAGTGCAAAACAACAACTAAATTACTATTTAGTGCATCACAACAACCCAGTTCACCCAGCACCGATCGCCTGGCTCGGCACTGATTTGCTTGTGGCTTTTCCAATTTTACTTTGATTTGATTTAATAAATTCCTTTACTTATTAAATTGACTAATTCATTTATAACACAATTATATACAGTCTTTTTCTTTTTACTACCAGTACTACCACTTTCAATTCTTCCACCGGTACTCTTCCTAATCCTTCCTCTATCACTTCCACTCCTGTTTCAATAGTCAGAGTCACTGCTCTGTACTTCCATCTACCATCAACGCGTTTGGCTGAGGCGTCAGTAAATCAAACACTTCTGTGAAAAATGCATATTATATGATTGACTCTTCACAAATGTTAAAAAGAATACAATATATGTGTTATGTTGGAAAGTTATGCTGTATTAATCTCTTTTAAGTAGTGCTGTATTAATCGCTTTTAAGTAGTGTGGTAAATACAGTTTTCGGGCTATAGCATAATATTAAAATAGAAAATATGTGATGTAAGATAATTTTTGTGACTAGCTCAAGGAATGGATAAGATAATTAAGAAATTCTTCACATTATCCTCTCTGGATAGATAGAACAGCAACAAGACACCAAGATTCCAAGAAAAGAATTATTGCCTCCTCATCGGGGAAAGCCCAGACTTCCAGGAACCAAAGAAGATTGATTTACAAGAAGAGGGGGGGAGTTGAAATTAAGCAGAAACACCCTAGTTTGAAAGGAATGTTTGAATCCTGTATGAGATATATGAATATGCAATAGGCTATTGCTCTTAAGGGTTAATCCTTTGTTAGCAAGGTGTGCTTTGTGGCAGAGTGCAAGACACCTGGACGTCTGTAATTCTTTGCTCTTTATTGTCTTTTATTATCCTAATTTTTATTACTATTCTCATTACTATTAAACTTCTAAAAATTTTAACACAAGTGAATGGCGTTTTTCACACTTCTTATTTTGGAATTTGAGGCAAAGGCAGAGATATTCATTAACCAATTCTGCTGTAGAGTGAGATATCACTAGTGTTGGCTTTGCTTTTGGTATGTAAATTTTTGTCTTTGCAAGCAGGCAGAGCTTGGGGGTTGAGAGACAGAGGAAACTGGTTTGATCTGTCCCTCAGGCAGGAGGAGTTTCTACTGTTTGTCTCTTCCTTCAGCAGCCAGACTGCATTTCTGAAGCTGCTTTCCTGGCTGTCTGGAACATGGCAGCCACACACACACACAGAGGCAATCCACATATACACACAGACACTAAAAGGAAAGCTAAAGTATCTGAGCAAACTCTGCCCGTGGACACTATAGAAAATTCAGGAATTTTACCCCCCAAAAGGGAACTTGGCATTCACGTGAAGGCAGCCAACACACAAACTACTATGTGTAAATGCACATGGGACACCCACAGTGGAAAGGCTCTGTACCATGATTAGGTTTGTGAAAAACACGTTCACTCTCCTGTGAAAATTTAAAAAGTTTAATAAAGGACAATAGGACACAAGGACCATAGAGCAAAGGTTATTACAGCCGAGTGCATCTTGGCACTGAGCCAAGACCACACTCTTACCTTTGGGGATACCCCTTAAATACCTTTTCTATTACATTGGCCTGTTGCATATTCATAGACCCTTATGCATATCCATAAACTAGTTTACATTTTCCAGGAACTATTTTACATGGCCCCTCCATGGGTCCGCCTTTTCAGAGCATGCATGTTTCTTGGCTGTGGTTTTGGCTCCTTCTCCTTATCACTTCCAGTTTTTGGGCCTTGGTCCATACTTTCTTCAGACAGTGAGTGCTGATAGTTGGCATATCTGTAGCAGGTGTCCTCATCTTGTGTTCATTGGATGTTATCCCATTCAAGCAGGCATTTTAACACAAGCATAGCTATTTCACTACTATGTCTAAGCTCAATTAACAGCAGAAATACAAACGATATCTTTATAACAAAGTTACTTTAACACCACACATATAAAATCCATTTTAATATTTGCAAATAGCCAATATTATAATATGTATCTATAACATTATGGGAAATGCCCCATGACCTCTCCCTTTATTTGAATAAAGTTGCAGGACTCCTCTGTCTCCTTTTTGGACATAAACCTTTGGCATCGTGGATTAATTTTTCTAACAGCAGCGACCTGCTGCGGGGTCTCCGTGCCCCCCTGCAGCTCTGCAGGAGGTGTAAAATGGTTCTTGGTGGCTCCCCCCCTCATGGTACGTACTGCTGCGCAGCCCCTGGGCTGCCTGCAGCGCTCCATCGCCTGCCCGCGGGCTGCGGAGCCACCTTGCTACCGGCACGGGCAGGGCCGGGGCCCCCTCTAGTCAGCAGCCGAGGAAGTACGGAGCGGGCGGCTGCAAGACCATAAACTATCCGTGCTTTCTTCAGACAGTGAGTGCTGATAGTTGGCATATCTGTAGCAGGTGTCCTCCTGTGTTCATTGTGTGAAAAACGCCAATCACTTGTTTAAAAATTTTAAAAGTTTAATAGTAATAAAATAGTTATAAAAATAGTAGTAAAAATTAGAGCAATAAGAATTTGGACAATCAGAGTAAGGACTGAAATGAACAGGGCTAATGCCTTTATTAATGTTCAGCTCTTTATTAAAAAGATCAGCTGGGCAGGGGGCCCAACATGGAGCTCACCCCCGCTGTTGTAGCTTTCCCAGGTAGCCAAAAGGGAAGGAGGTGTGTGGAGTCTGTTGCTGAAGTCTAGAACAACAGCTGTTCCCTCTCCTTTCCTTGTGGCAACACCAGGAAATTCCGTCTCTTCGTCTTTGCTTCCCACAGCCTACTCTAGCCTAGTCTTTTGTAGGTGATGGTGACAGGGCAAAAGTCGATCAGGGGATGTGTTTCCCTCTTCCTCAGCTAGGGCATTTGTCTAGCCCCCTCTACTGTGTTTAGTTCTTTATTTATGGGTGTCTTTATCCCCTAAAAAATGCTCCCACGGTCCCAAGGGTTTTTATTTGCATTTTAGTCCCAGAATGGCAGCGTGGGTGGGGGAGGCAGGTTATCTCCAGATAGTTTAGAGAAAGCAAACAGAGCAATTAGCTAATTAACATTTCAATATCGGTACTCAGCTAGAGCCACCAGTCGTTCTAGTGTTGCCATGGGAACTAGGAAGGCCCTGCCCACGTCCCTGGGAACACTGGGAACTTTGTTCATTACAAGGACAATAAAGGACAACAAAAAGCAAAGAATTACTGACGTCCGGGTGCTTTGCTGTGCCCCAAAGCACACCTTGCTAACAAAGGATTACCCCTTAAAAGCAATAGCCTGTTGCACATGCATATATTTCATACATGATTCAAAAATTCTTTTCAAACAAAGGATGTCTTCCACTTAGTTTCTGCACACCCCCCCCCCCATCTTGTAAATCAATTTCTTTGGCTCCTAGAAGTCTGGAAGAAGTCTGAATAGTCCCAATAAGGAGGCAATGATGCTTCTCTTGAAATTTTGGAATCTTGTTGCTGTTATGTGTATGCAAAGAATTTCTTGGTTATCTTATCCATTCCTTGAGCTTGTTACAAAAAGTATCTTGTATCACACCGTGTCTGTGAAAAATGCATATAAAATGTTTGGCTCTTCGCAAATATTAAATTGAATACTATATGTGTTATGTTGGAAAGCTATTTTGTAGTACTGTATTAATCCTTTTTAAGTAGTGTGGTAGATATAGTTTTAGGTTATAATGTTATAATAGAAACTATGCAATGTAAGATTTTTTTTACCTAGCTCAAGAAAGGGATGAGATAATCAAGAAATTCTTCATACAGAGACAACAGCAACAAGACACCTAAGAGTTACTGCCTCCTTGTCGGAAAAGACAAACATCCTTCCACCTCCTCTCCATCTTTAAGGAGCCACCAGGATTAAGGGTGTTATAAGTTAAAATTTATTGAGCCAAATTTAATATTTAATAAAAAATACATTTTTTATTACATGACCAAAATTCGGTCCGAGATACCCACAATCCCACCAAAAGGTCAGTGCCGAGCCCGGGTATCGGCGCTGGGTGAGACACAGGTCTGACGGCTACAGCATAGGGTTCCCTATCTTCACACTGACCGTCCTGTCCAAGCGGTTTTTATAGTTTTTTCTGCCTGAGGCAGAGTCCCTTTTCTTCCTTTCAGAATTTCACATATTCATGTGGAGTACTTCCTCTGTGGTGAACTGAACAAAACTATGTCCGGGGAGTGATGTACATCCATGATTGAGTTCCCGGAATCTGGTATTGAGATGTATCTCTCCGATGGCTCCAGCTATCTCAGTCTTAGATATTTATAACATAATTCATCATCCCGGCGTTCCTCTGATCACCTTGGGGAACGACCCATCTCCGGGCTGGCTACGTTCATTCGTTTGCAACTGAGGTTCTCCTTCCTCCTGTCCAGGTGGTTTTGACACTGCGATGCAATCTCTGACACTAATTTGTGCACTTAAAAATCTTTTATAATAATGTTTCTTACCAACATAAAATATAAGATATATATATAGAACATTTTATACGCACGAATTATCCCATATACACATAACAAGGGGAAGAAGTTGATGATAACCAGAGGACACCCTTTGTTTGAAAAGAATGTATGCATCATGTATGAGATATATGAATATGCAACAGGCTATTGCTATTAAGGGTTAATCCTCTGTCAGCGAGCCATGCTTTCAAGAGGAAAGCCTCCAAACATTTGTAATTATTTGCTTTTTATTGTCCTTTATTGTCCTAACTCTGATTGTCCAAATTCTTATTGCTCTAATTTTTATTACTATTTTTATAACTATTTTATTACTATTAAACTTTTAAAATTTTAAAACAAGTGATTAGCATTTTTCACAGTTTCTATTTTAATATTATGCTATAGTCAAAAAACTATATTTACCACACTACTTAATAGATTAATAGAGCATAACTTTCCAAAATAGCACATATGGTATCCATTTTAATACTTCATTAAATACTTGCAACGAGCCAATCATATAATATTATTTTTTTTTCATTTTTCACAATTCCCTCTCATTCTTTATAAATCATTTGGCTTGAGCAATATTTCTTGTCCACTTGTATTCTTTGGACTAAGCTAGTAATCAAATAAAACAGAGGATTAAACAAGGAGGGACTATTAAAGCAGTTGTAACACATAAGAGGAAGAATCCTAATTTCTTCCACCATTCTATCCCCAATACATTATCCCACCAGCTAGTTTTTAATATTGCTTTCCAATTTTTGGACCAGTACCTGGGTTATTTTTTTCTAATATATTTTACTTTTTTTTTTTTCCCAGGATGACATCCACGTTGTCATCTATTTTCAACGATCTGATATATTAAACTTTCCACAAACACCCCTTCTTTAGCCAATAAATAGTCTAAAGCTAACTGATTCTGATACACTACAGTTTTTGTTTGGCTTTGCTGGCTTGATATTAATTCCAATGCTTGAGCAGCTTTGTTTGTTACTGCCACTGTGCCTGCCCTGAAACTCCCAGGCTTCGCCTGCCCAGCCGAGGCACGGTCAGCTGCAGGGGACACTCCCCTGTTTTTCGATGAGATTCGGGGAGCGGCTAAGACAGAGCGCTTCTCTGTCTGCCTTGGAAGGAGGAGAGGTGGCGTCCGAGGAGGTAATGAGAGAGTTGACTCATGGCTGGGGAAAAGGTCTCAAGTTTAATGCAAGCTCTGAGGAGCTCCGAATGCCATTGTCCCAACAGCCAAAAGCGCTCTCAAGGCTCTCGCAATCGACTTAAGTACCGGAGTGGTAACCAGGGGGAAGAGACGCCCACCACCCAATGGGGGATTCGGGGGAGTGGAAGGCGGAGGGACAGACAGACACACAAACCAATGGGGGAAGTTCAAGGGAGGGACCCCTGGCCCTCGTCCACTCACTCAATGCGCAAGGTGGAAGATTCTGGGAGAGTGGGATGAGGAGCTGAGTGATGGACAGGGTACCAGGGAGGGTACAGGGGAATGACTGAGCATTTTCAGGGAGATTGGCATTGAGGGAAAGGTGGGAAAGCTCGGGGTGGAACCAATGGGAGAAAATGGGGGGTGAAGGGGCAAACCATTACAGAACTGTTACAGAGATATAAAAACACAATACAACAATTATCATCCCTATAACTCCTTGGATTCTTATAATACGATTCAGTATATAATTTGGAGCCAATACAGAGTTAGATTGCTGTGCTGGTTTTACCTTTTTGTTTGCTAATTGCTTTTTTTGCCGAATCTTGGACTATATCTGTAAGATCAAATGTAAAACAAACCCATCTCTCTCCTTTTGGACATTCAATTCACTGTCTATTACCACTTTTTCCCAAGTTTCTTGTAATGCAATATTTTTCCCCATTTTGTCTGCAGGTACTTAATTTGGATGGGTTATAACAGTGACTGTTGACATGGGTGTGTGTAATAAAAGAGGAACTTTGATTACTTTCTATGTAATGCTTTCTGTAGCATTTGTGACACGATCTTGCCAGTATCCCGAATGGGAAAAGACAACAAATGAGTGACAGAAACAGGAATAACAGAGGTCTGGTATGGCTTATACCCCCACCTTCCCTGCCTATGGGGTTGCAACCCATAGCAGGTGTATATTATCCTCTCAGTGGCGAGTACAGTGGTCAACCCAGGCTTGCCCTCTTCTTCCCTTGCCACTTCTTTTTACTAATTTCTAGGCCAATAGTTTTTGACACTCCTTAACTATGTTTTCTCACTATTTCTCAGGTATCTTTCATTCAACAGGCACTAATAATTCCCAACCACAAACCAAAGTTATTACTTCAGTTGCTTTGAGTTTTATCTGGATAGGGGATAGATTTAGTACTCAACACTTTCTGCAACGAGAGCACAGATTTTGTGAACTACAATACCAATTATTCCCACAATTTAAACATTTACTTATAACCCAGCTAATGTGTCCAGTATTGGGATGAGTCAAACAGAGTATACAGTATGGCACTGATGGAAATTGTAATTCCCCCTCTTCCCTGTACAAGTTACAGGCTAAGGCCAGAATATAAGGACTCTTTGACCAAAACAGTCATGATCCTCCTGTTTGAAGTGGCAGTATTCCTCCCCAAGGAAGGTATTGGAGGCACCTCAGAACTTGTCCAGGCAGTACTTGAAACCACTGATATAAGCTCAGTACATTTCCTAGATCATTTGGGTCTTCCCAGTTCATTACCACTCATTCCCTGTTTTACAGTTAATTTGGTATCACCTGGTTTAGATGTGATAATCCATTCCTCAGGTTTCTTCACAAGTTCTTTGATTCTGCTGGCATGAATTCACCCCTGGTTCGGATTGTTGTTTCAGTAGCACCTGAAAAAGACTTTTGATAGCACAGGGACAGTGACAAAACTTTCTGGGTTTAGCAAAAAGCTTTTTTTTTTTTTTCCCATGGCCTTCTCCTCTTCTTGTATACAGCTGTGCTAAAAGCTGCAGAGGCAAATTCTTCTTTTTGTGAGCCACAATTACTTAAACAAGAAAGACCAGACTGATTTTAACACAAGATGAATTCTATATATTTTGTTTTACCCTCTGGGCAATATTTAACTATTTTAGCATTACAGATTAATTCCTCAGAACAGCCCCTTTCTAACAGCAAGAAAAAAGAAAAGAAACAAACGGAAAGAAAAAAAGAAATCTTGCTTTAAAAATAAACAACTTTGTGAGGTTTGGAGAGCCAGCAAGAGATTAAGGCCATCTCTGCCTTGATCTTATCTCTAGTGCTGGCCCCTCTCCCTCTTTTCACAGCAGTGCTTTTAAGGCTGTCTCTCACAGACAGCCCCTGCATGGGAGGGAGGCAGGGGGTGAGGCCCCCACCTCGCTTCCCTCTCACTCTCTCTCTCAGGCCTCGGCGGCACTTGCCAGGTCCGAGGATACCATCCTGGACTCGGGATGTTGGCAGGCTGGGAGCCACCCCTGGTAGTTCCGCCACAAAGCCAGCCCACTCCTCAGCTGCAAACCTGCACGATCCGTGCCCAGCACCACCACTGGGTCGGCAAGTGCATCTGGCAACCCCGCACCTTCTGGGACCCTGGCACAACCAAGCCAGCTCCCAACCCTCAGCGGCGCCCTATGCAAACCGCGCCCTGTGCCGCCTCCACAGGGTGGGAGAACACTGGGACTTGCCGCGCCAGTTCGTCCCCATGAATCAGCCCTTGCCGCAGCCCCTGAGACCTTGCTGCTCGCACGACAGCAGCCAAACACCTCTTAACCTTGACAATCTTTAACCTGGCATCCCCCGGTGCTCCTGACATTCTCTTTCCTTAGTCTACATATCCTCTTTTCCCTTCAAGAAGGGCTTGTTCTGCTAAAACTTCCCGAACCCCAATTCAGCACTGAACAACCTCCAAGCAATCATGTGTTAAGACACTTCCCTGCCCTTCATACAGAAACTGCATTTAAATTCTTGTCCTCCAGCACCAAGGCTTCATCATCCCACATTCCAACATCCCAGTCTGCCTACCATCCCTCCCCCTTCTTCAGCTTCTCTCTTCCTTCCATATATTTTCATCTTTTCTCTCATTCAACACACCTCAGACCGCAAAAGGTGTACACACAACTAGTTTACTTCCAAAAGTAAGCTTACAACTTTCTTCTACCAGGATTACAGTAGCTGCTATAGCTTGAATACATACTGGCCAGCCGTGGCTTCCTGGGTCTAACATTTTTGATAAATAAGCTACCCGTGTCTGTACGTCTCCCCACTCTTGAACCAGAACTCCATGAGCTACCCCGTTTTCCACATTTACATACAGATGAAAGAGTTTTTCTAGCGAGGGTAAGCTTAAAGCTGGTACTGAGGCCAGTTTTAACTTCAATTCTTCTAATTTAACATCATCTTCCTTGGTCTACTTTATAACATCTGTAATTCTCTTCTTAATAAGTTGCTACCTACTCCAGGGACTAATAAGACATCCTCCATCCAAATTCTAGTTTTTCTTTTAATTGACACATCTTTAATGACGGGAGCTGTAAATCTCTCTCCCCTTGCCCCTGTTACCTTTACAGTGTCTTTGCTTACACTATAACCTTTTGGAATATTTAACAGGCAGGTTCTTTCTGCCCCTGTGTCTACCACAAATTCTAATTTTTCTTCTTGGGGCCCCACTTTTAAAGTTATCACAGGATCCAGATGGTATTTGTCCCCCAGAAAATAGAGCCTATGACTTCCCTATTCCTCTTCTGGGCCCATCTCTTGGGAGATTTTCAGATCTTTTATCTGATCTGGGCAATTTTTTCTATAATGTCCTTTAACTCCACAATAAAAACAGACATTTTGAGAATGCTCCTGAGATTTGGTTTGTACTGGGGTTCTGTTATTTTCCTTTCCCCTGTCTCTACAACTTTTATGTCTGGGAATGGTGCCTGAGGGTTTTAGATTCTTCTGGAAATTGCTTTCTCACATAGTGGTTAACAAAATTTTTGTTTTCACTTTATCTTTTTCTTCATCTCTCTGGACATAAGTCTTTTGAGCTTCCTTTATTAAATTATCTATTGATCTTTTGTGCCAGTCGTCCATTTTTCCTAGTTTTTTCCTAATATCTGCCCAGGCATTAGTGACAAAATTAATTCTTAACAGAGTTTGTCTCACAATAGTCTCAGGGTCTCTTCTGGAATATTGTTTCATATTTCTCTTAAGTCTGTCTAACCATTCAGTTGGAATTTCTTCTTTCCCCTGCTGTCCCTTAAAAGCCTTTTTAGCATTTTGCCTTCAGGGTGCTGCCTCTTTTATTCCCTTGATTATCAAATTACCATAATAATTCCTCTGTTTCCTCCCTTCCTCATCATTTTGACTCCAATTAGGAGGTGCTATTGGCATTTTCTGATCTCCTGGGGGGGGGCTGCTGGTTTTCTCTTTCCCAAATTTTT
This sequence comes from Vidua chalybeata, assembly GCF_026979565.1. Classification (NCBI taxonomy): domain Eukaryota; kingdom Metazoa; phylum Chordata; class Aves; order Passeriformes; family Viduidae; genus Vidua; species Vidua chalybeata. Next base: position 826,910 of record NW_026530320.1, read on the forward strand.
ATCCCAGCAGCTCTGATCATTTGCCTTTCTTCCTGAGAAAAAACTATTTTCATTATAGATTGCATCTCTTCCCAAGTATAAATGTTCGGACCTAAGAATTGGTCTAATTGCTCAGCTGTGCCTATGGGATCTTCCAAAATTCCTTTTATTTCTCTCTTAAAATTTCTGACCTCAGAAGAAGTCAAAAGGGCATTTACAAACCTCGTTCCACCCCCTCCCACTGGAACCTCTCTTAGTGGAAATAAACCAATCTCTTCATCCCACTCTTTTTGTTCTTTATCCTCTATAACCTTTCTCCCATGTTTTGAGGAAAGATCGGTGGGGGCTGTCTTTTAACTGAGCTTCTTGTGTTTCGATATGGTACATCTTCTTCAGGGAGAGTTTTCCCGAACAGCAGGAGCTGTCGTTACCAAGGGAACGGGACCCAGGGCAGGGACGGTGCGGCGTGGGTTTTTGCTCTCCCCGGCTGCATGCGGCTCTTGGGAGCCCGGCTGTGGCGTAGCTTCCACGTGCTGCCGGGGTTCGCTGACGCGGGTTCCCAGACACGGCTCCGTGTCTTGGGGGCATGGGCTGGCCAGCCTCTGTTACCGTGCGCTAGGGACCCGGCAAAGAGGTAAGGAATTTGTCCATTTACTCCGTGCGTGGCAGGAACGGTTTATTGGTCACGTGGCGCGGTTCGATGGAAAGACGCGACCGCTCCCGGCACTCACATGGGAGAAAATGGCGCCTGACTGCCGGCGGGATAGTGCTTTATGGAGGGGCCGGGCGAGAGGACCCACAGCCTGCCGGCCAATAGGGGCGGCTGCCGTGGCGGTGACGCCAGCAACAGCGACCAACCAGAGAACCCCGCAGGGGCGGGCACTGAGCCTCAGCCAGAGCGGGATCGTGTGGCTTGGGGTGGCCAGCACGGGGTTTCCCGGGGCCGGACAGCAGGGTGGTTACAGGAGCGGCACAGGGGTAAGAATCCGGCAACAGGCAGCATGGGGCTAGAAACCGCGGGGGGGGACAACACGGGGGAAACGCGGGATTACAGAACTTGACTTATTTTAACATAAATTAAAAACCCTAATCTAAAACCAAACTCCGGGATGCAACAGGACGGGAAGGAAGAAGGATGAGGGGAGGGATCCGCGCCGAGGCTTGGTCCTCCAAGGGGAGGGTGTAGGCAGGGTCCTCTGCTGGAACCGCCAAAGGAGGGGGATCTTCCGGTGGAAACCAAGACAGAGCGTGGATAGCCCACACATGGTTCATGGCGGCTGGGTCGGCAGCTCCCGGCGCAGACAAAGCAGGCAGGGCGGCCCTGGCAGCAGCGGGAATGGAGGAGGTAATACCTGTAAAGGAGCTTTCTTTCTTTTCTTTTTTTTTTTCCTCTTGTTCCCAGCCCTTTCCTATCCCCCCCCCCCCTTTTTTTTTTTTTCTTGATTCGTCTCGGGGTTTTGTGATATTTTAAAGAGTTTTATTCTCCTACTGAAATGAACAGGGCTAATGCCTTTATTAATGTTCAGTTCTTTATTAAAAAGATCAGCTGGGCAGGGGGCTCGACGCAGAGCTCGCCCCTGCAGTCGTAGCTTTCCCAGGCAGCCAAAAGGAAGGAGGCATGCAGACTCTGTCACTGGAGTCCAGAGCAGCAGCTGTCCTTTCTTCTTTCCTTGTGGCACACCGGTGACCCGAGGATGAGGAGGCGTGGCGTGCAGAGTCTGTTGCTGAAGTCCAGAACAACAGCTGTCCCCGCTCCTTCCGTGGTGGCAGCACCAGGGCTCTCTGTCCCTATCTCCCTGCTTCTCAGAGCCTAATATAGTCTGTTCTTTCTTAGGTGATGGCGATGGTTAAAAGTCAATCAGGGGATGTGTTTCCCTCTTCCTCAGCTAGGGCATTTGTCTAGACTCCTCTATTGTGTTCAGTTTTTGATTTATAGTCCTCTTTATCTCCTAAAAATACTCCCATGATCCTAAGGGTTTTTTTTATTTGCATGTTAGTCCCAGAGTGGCAGCGTGGAGGGGTGGGAGGCCAGTTATCTCCAGGTAGTTTGGAGAAAACAAACAGAGCAATTAGCTAATTAGCATTTCAATATCGGTACTTAGCTAGAGTTAGTAGTTTTTTTAGTGTTGCCATGGGAACTAGGAAGGCCCTGCCCGCGTCTCTGGGGAACACGTGGAAACTGTTCATAACACTACGATCTCCCGTCCAGCATGCGGCAAATTCTCTTTCTTCTTGATTGAACAGTTCTTTAGAATTTACAAATAAATTAAGAGCCTGACAAATCCAAACTTAAAAAACCCCCGTATCTAGGCCAATAAACATCGTCAGATCTTATTTCCTTCTTTGCCCATTCATATAAAATTGGATCATCTTTACCTTGTCCTTTCTCCTTGTACAAGGATTTTTTAATCCCAGTTAGCTAATAACGCCCAGAGGGCTATCTTGGGGTATGTCTGCTGCTACCCTTTTATCCCCTTTTTTTTCCTCTACACAACTGTCCTAGGGTGACGGTATGGTGCTTGTATCCCAAATCATGTGTTCTGTTTATGCCTGATATTATATTCTGTGCCTTCAGGACTCATTCTGAAAGTGAAGGATTGTTTTCTCTTGTTATCAGCCGGCTCACCTCACCCCATGGTCTGTGTCTAGGAGAGGCTTGGCTGGCTTGCTTGCTTGCTTGCTGGCTTGCTTGCTTTTGCTTTTGCTTATTAGTTAGGCAGTCCAATTTTTACCCTGGACTGTTTCTTTTTCCCTTCCCTTTCCTGAATATCATCTGAACCTTCTCTGGACCTGGACCTGGACCTGGGAAACACCAAGAAACACCGAAAGTCTGCATTTTGTGATCTGCAGCAGCCATCCTCAGTGCTGGAGACTGATAGCTGGGCGACCACTCCCAGGAGAGACTTTCTGAATTTGTCATCTCTTCAGAGCGGTGAAAGAGTTTTGTCATCTGGTGTTGTTTTTTGTATTGGGGAGTGTTTTGCTTGTTGAATAAACAGGTTTTTTTCCACTTCTCTCTAAGGAAATCCTTCCCGAACCAGGTGGGGGAGGGGCTGTGGGGGGTTTGCTTTCTGGGGGCTCCTTCCGGAGGTCTTCTCGCAAATTTTGCCCTAAACTAGGACAACAGCTTACTGGTTTTCTGTCCCATTTTTGAAGATCTTATCTATTTGTCCCCTGCCTCTGTTTCCCACTTTCTCTAACAACCTAAATACCACCTTCTTCCCACTACAAAAAAACCCCTTTTTCTCATAATACAATTCAATACAATACACCTCCCTCCAAGGAGATAAAGTGAGGCTTAAAATAAACAATCTACGTTACATATACTTTCATTCACCTACATTTACTCACTTTTATTTCTCACTCACTCTCACACATTCATTCACGCCCTCAGGCCTGTTCATTCATACTTCTCAACTCCTGCTTAGCCGAGTTTTTGCTTTTTGGTGCCTCGCCCACCTGGACTATGTAAGGTACCTTTTTTCGACACTCCAGAACCTTAAGTACTGACACCCCTAAGTTTCCCCACTGACCTAAGTTCAGCACTCTGTAAATTTCCCTTTTCTTTTATTGGACAGAGGAAGAAAATGTTAGCAAACCTCTTAGACTTACACGAAGTGGACCCCTGTTGCCAGAGAATCACTTGTCCATGTAGGCCCCCACCCTGACCCCTTCCACCTTCCTCGAGGTTTGTCTATCCCTCTTCCCTAGAGATAGCCTCAGAGTCAGGGGTTCGGACTTACACACCTTGCCCAAGTTGGACTTCCTACCCCCTCCCCATACCTTGACGGAGTGGGCCACACAACTACCCCTCGCAGTCGCTGTGCTAAAAAGTCCTGTGATACTGTAGCCCCCCTTGCCTTGGGGTCAGCCTCTCTGGACTTCAGTACCGCCGGGCCTCTGGGAAGGGCCTTGAATCTGGTCTCCTCTGGTGCCAGTTCACCTGTGAGACTGTCTGCATGTCACTCACTCTCACCATGGCCCCCCACACGCCCGGGGAACAATGGCTTGTTTGTGGGTCACATATACCTTTTGCCCCAGCCCCCCACCTGCTCGGGAAGCTGAAGATGATTTTGCGTGTGACTCACTCTCACATACAACAAGACAACAATATGGTACCAGATGTTATTGGCCATTTCAAGGTGCTCTTGGATCCCACACCCCTGAGTCTCTAGTGTTTGCTACTCTCAACTGAGCAGCTTTTAAGCCTAGATGCTCTTGAGTTTGCTACTCTCATCCTAGCAGCTTTTAAGCCAAGATGGTCTTGAGTTTGGCACTCCCGAGTCTCTTGTGTGGTTTTAGACCCTCAATCTAGCAGAATTTCTAGGGGCCCCTCCCTTTTATCCCGTTTCCTAGTGGATTGTGCTAGGAAACTCCTCTGCTCCCTTCCTCCGAGGGGTCCAACCCCTCCCTGGGACCCCGGGAGATTCTCTCACTCCTTTTATCTCTCGCTTTGTCTCTTTACTGGCCGTTTTTCTCGCAAAATGATGGAACTGCAGCATGGGAGACTTCTCACTCACTTGGCGGGTCTGGGATAACCAGCCCACCTCTCATTCACGCACATTCATCCCCCTGTATCTGCTCCCCAGAAAAGTTACTTAGAATCCTTTTTCCTTTCCGAGTCTTCATGTACATTTAGTCTTAGGGGGCCAATTACTAGGGTTTTAGGGGGCCTTTTCCCTTTTCTTTGTTTTATTGTCTCTTTTGTCCACCACTTGGACCCTGCGTCTGCCGATCATGCCAGAAGAAACAGAGCGAGGCTGCCAAATTTGGCAGGGCGTGCCTCCGTCACTCGTAATCCTCTGAGGTTTCGGCAGTGAGGTGTCGAATCTGAGTTACAGCACCAAATTGTGAAAAACACCAATCACTTGTTTTAAAATTTTAAATGTTTAATAGTAATAAAATCGTTATAAAAATAGTAGTAAAAATTAGAGCAATAAGAATTTGGACAGAGTTAGGACAATAAAAGACAACAAAAAGCAAAGAATTACAGATGTCCGGGTGCTTTGCTATGCCACAAAGCACACCTTGCTAACAAAGGATTACCCCTTAAAAGCAATAGCCTGTTGCATATGCATATATCTCATACATGATTCAAAAATTCTTTTCAAAGGATGTCTTCCGCTTAGTTTCTGCCTGCCCCCCCCCCCCCCCCCATCTTGTAAATCAATTTTTTTGGCTCCTAGAAGTCTGGAAAAAGTCTGAATAGTCCTGATAAGGAGGCAATAATGCTTCTCTTGAAATTTTCCATGTCCTGTTGCTGTTATGTGTATGCAAAGAATTTCTTGGTTATCTTATCCATTCCTTGAGCTTGTTACAAAAAGTATCTTACATCACATAGTTACTATTTTATTATTATGCTATAGCTTGAAAACTCTATTTCCCACGCTACTTAAAAGAGATTAATACAGCATAACTTTCCAACATAACGCATATAGTATTCATTTTATGAAAAACACCAGTCACTTGTTTTTTAAAATCTTAAAAGTTTATTAGTAATAAAATAGTTATAAAAACAGTAATAAAATTAGAGTAAGAAAAATTTGGACAATGAGGATTAGGACACTACGAGACAATAAAAAGTAAAGAATTAGGGATGTCTGGATGCTCTTGGGCACTAAGCTGCCAAAAACATGCCTTGTGAACAAAGGAATAACCCTTAAAAGCAATAGCCTGTTGCATATTCATATATGTCATACATGATGTATAAATTCCTTGCAAATTAAGAATTTTTCTGGTTTTTGTCAACTTCTTCCCCTTAATCCTGGTGGTTCCATAAAGATGGAGAGAAGGTAGAAGAATGTTTGTCTTTTTTGATAAGGAGACCGTAACTCTTTAGATTTCCCGTGGCTGTTATCTCTGTGTGAAGAGTTTCTTGATTATCTTATCCCTTTCTTGAGCTAGTAAAAAAAAATCTTACATTGCATAGTTTCTATTTTAACATTATCTTGTAACCTAAAACTACATTTAACACACTACTTAAAAAGAATTAATACAATATTACAAAATAGCCCTCCATAATACATATAGTATTCAATTTAATATTTGCGAAGAGCCAATCATATAATATGCATTTTTCACAGTTAGATGTTATCCCATGCAAGCAGGCATTTTAACACAAGCCTAGCTATCTCACTATGTCTAAGCTTAATAAACAGTTGAAATACAAACTATATCTTTATAACAAAGTTACTTTACCATCACACATATAAAATCCATTTCAATATTTGTGAAAAGCCAATATTATAATATTGTCCTGGCTTGCAAAATAAGCATATATTCTATTTGCCATCTGTTGGGCAGTTTTCTTATCTTTTCCAAGAACAATGTCTCCCTCTGGAGAGATATCTTCTGTTAATGTGCCATTGAATGGCATGACTGATAAAGTTACATCATCCCATTGTAAGATGCTCCACCCAGAGGGAGGAGCCAAGCATCCCTACCTGCATAAAATCAGCATTTCTTGAGACAGCAACTCAGCCTCAGCCTCTTCACTGGATTCCCAGAGGAAGACCAGGCCCATCCACTCTATCACCAGACCTTCAGAGAAAACTACACCCTTCTACTGGATCAGCGCTTCAACAGGATTTCCTCTGCCACTCCAGGAGCAGGAGGAGCAGCCACCATTTAACTGGACTATCACTAACACCCTGACTCATCAGGGTGTCAGGTTTGTGACTCTATCAGTAGTTTTGTTTGTACTAATTACAATTTTTTTTTAAATTTAGTTTTTTCCTAGTAAAGAACTGTTATTCCCATATCTTTGCCTGAGAGCCTTTTTATTTTGAAATTGTGGTAATTTGGAGGGAGGGAGTTTACCTTTTCCATTTCACGGGAGGCCCTTGCCTTCCTTCACAGGCTCTTGTCTTTTCAAACAAAGACAAATATATATCTATAACAGGTTTTAAGAATCAGTTTTAAACAGTGGCTTATTTTTGCCTTTTTTTATTAGTCAAACAGAAGAGTTTTAAGTAGCTGTGAAAATGCCAATCGCTTGTTTCAAAATTTTTAAAAGTTTAATAGTATAAAAACAGTGAAAAAAAAAATAGAGTAATAAGAATTTAGACAATCAGAGTTAGGACCATTAAGGACAATAAAACAAAGAATTATGGATGTCCAGATGCTCTTGGGCACTAAGCCACGAAAAGCATGCCCTGTGAACAAAGGAATAACCCTTAAAAGCAATAGCCTGTTGCATATTCATATATCTCACACATGATGCATAAATTCCTTGCAAATTATGATTTTTTTCTGGTTTTTGTCAACTTCTTCCCCTTAATCCTGGTGGTTCCATAAAGACAGAGAGAAGGTGGAAGAATGCTTGTCTTTTCCGATAAGAAGGTGTCCTAGTTTAGGGCAAATTTGGGAGAAAACCTCCAGGAGGAGCCCCCCAGAAAGTAAACCCCTCACGGCCCCTCCCCCACCTGGTTTGGGAAGGATTTCCTTAGAGAGAAGTGGAAAAAAAACCTGTTTATTTAACAAGCAAAACACTTCCCAGCACAAAAAACAACACCAGATGGCAAAACCCCTTTCACCGTTCTGAAGAGATGACAAATTCAGAAAGTCTCTCCTAGAAGTGGTTTCCCAGGTATCAGTCTCCGGCACTGGGGATGGCTGCTGCAGATCACAAAATGCAGACTTTCGGCGTTTCTTGGTGTTTCCGAGGTCCTGGTCCAGAGAAGGTTCAGATGATATTCAGGAAAGGGAAAGGGAAAAAGAAACAGTCCAGGGTAAAAATTGGACTGCCTAGCTAAACCAACTAATAAGCAAAAGGAAAAGCAAGAGCAAAGCGAAAGCAAGGAAGCCAGCAAGCAAGCAAACAAGCAAGCAAGCCTCTCCTAGACACAGACCATGGGGTGAGGTGAGCCGGCTGATAACAAGACAAAACAAACCTTCACTTTTCAGAGTCAGTCCTGAAGGCAGAGAACATAATATCAGGCATAAACAGAACACATGATTGGGGATACAAGCACCATACCGTCACCCTAGGACAGAAGGCCATAACTCTTCAGGTTTCGTGTCGCTGTTATCTCTGTGCGAAGAGTTTCTTGTTTATCTTATTCCTTTTCTTGAGCTAGTAAAAAAATATCTTACATCGCAGAGTTTCTATTTTAACATTATATTATAACCTGAAACTATATTTAACACACTACTTAAGAGAAATAATACAGCATAACTTTCTAGCATTACACATATAATATTCATTTTAATATTTGCGAAAAGCCAATCATAAAATACACATTTTTCACAATCCCCCCTCTTATTCTTTATAAATCATTTGGCTTGAGCAATATTTCTTATCCACTTGAATTCTTTAGACTATGTTGGTAATCAAATAAAACATGGGATTATACAAGGAAGAAACATCAAAACAGTTGTAACACATAAAAGGAAGAATCCTAATTTCTTCCACTATCCCATCTTCAATACATTACTTCACCAGTTAGTTTTTAACATTGTTTTCCCATTTTTGGACCGGTACCTGGGTTATTTTTTCTGATATCCTTTGTTTGGGTTTTGGTTTTTTTTTTCCCCAGGATGACCTCCCCATTGTCATCTATTTTCAACAATCTGATATACTAAATTTTCCACAAACACCCCCTTCTTTAGCCAATTAATAGTCTAAGGCTAACCTATTCTGATACACTACAGTTTTTGTTTAGCTTTGCTGACTTGATATTCATTCCAATGCCTGAGCAGCTTTGTTTGTTATCTTCTCTATAGCTGCTTGGATTCCTCTAATACGATTCAGTATATAATTTGGGGTCAATACAGAGCTAAATTGCAGTGCTGGTTTTTCCTTTTTGTTTACTAATTGCCTTTTTACCGAATCTTGGACTATATCTCTAAGATCAAATGTGAAACAAATTCATCTCTCTCCTTTCGGACATTCAATGCCCCATCTATTACCACTTTTTCCTAAGTTTCTTGTAATCCAATATTTTTCCCCATTTTGCCTGCAGGTACTTAATTTGGATGGGTTATAACAGTGACTGTTGACATGGGTGTGTGTAACAAAAAGGAACTTTGGTTTCTTTCCATGTAATGCTTTTGGTAACACCTTTGGCATGGCTTTGTCAATATCCCAATAGGGAAAAGACCAAAAAAAAAAGAGTGACAGGAGAAGGAATGACAGAGGTCCAGTATAGTTTATACTCCCACCTTCCCTGCCTGTGGGATTGCAACCCACAGCAGGTGTATTTGATCTTCTTGGCGGCGAATACAGAAGCCACTCTGGTCTTGCCTTCTATTTTCTTGTCACTTTCTCTTAGCTAATTTCCAGGCAAATAGTTTTCGTCACTCCTTGACTGTGGTTTCCCACTGTTCATCAGGTATCTCTCAGTCAACAGGCACTAAAAATTCCCATCCACAAAACAAAGTTATTAATTCAGTTGTTTTGACTTCTGTCTGTATAGGGGATAGATTCAGTACTCGATACTTCTTGCAACGAGAACATAGATTTTGTGAACTACAATACTAATTATTCCCACAATTAAAACATTTACTTATAACCCAGCTAGCGTGTCCAGTATTGGGATGAATCAAAGTATACAGTATAGTACTAACCGTAATTTCCCTTCTTCCCTGTGCAAGTCACAGGCTAAGGCCAGAATATAAGAACTCTTTGACTAAAACAGTCCTGATCTTCCTGTTTGAAGTGGCAGTATTCCTCTCCCAAGGAGGTGTCGGAGGCGTCTCAGGGCTTATTCAGGCAGTGCTTAAAACCAGTGATGTAAGCTTTGCCTTATTTCTCAGTTAGAAGTTATTCTTTGTACCTTCCTTGGATCATTTGGGTCTTCCCAAACCATTACCATCCAGTCCCAGTTGAAAGTCAATTTGGTATCACCCAGTTTAGATGTGATAGTCCATTCCTCAAGTTTCTTCACAAGTCCTTTGATTTTGCTGGCATGAATTCACCCTCTTTCCGTGGTTCGCATTGCTGCTTTAGTAGTACCCGGAAAGGACTTCTTAATAACACAGTGTTAAAAGAAAGACAACACTGCATTAACTTTTATCATTAGTTTTCTTCAAAACTTTCTGGGTTTAACTAAAAGCTTTTTCTACAGCTGCCTCTTCTTCTTCTTGTATCCAGCTGTGCTAATAGCTGCAGAGGCAAATTCTTCTTCCTGTGAACTATAATTAGTTAAATAAGAAAGACCAGGCCAATTTTAGCACGAGATGTATCACATCTCTTGCTTTTTACTTTTTTGGGTGACATTTAACCGTTTTAGCCTTACAGACCCATTCTTCAGAACAAAAGCCTCCTCTTCTTAACAACAACAAAAAAAAAAAACCAGAAAGAAAAAAGAAATCTTGCTTAAAAAGAGTCACCTATGTCTCCCTTGATCTTATCTTTAGCGGTGGTCGTCTCTCCCTCTTTTTCACAGCCTTCCCCCCCTGCTGCCACTTTGCCGAGGGGGGGGGGGGGGGGCGGAGAATTTACAGACAGCCATGGGCACCCTGGGGGCATACCTCACCTCCCTTTTGTGATAAGTTAGAAAAGACTCTTTGTTCATCAAGACAAAACGGGGAAGCCTTGTGTAGATAACAGAAAACCAAAGGGGAAACCGTGTGTAGATAACAGGACTTAAGCTGATTGTGTAACTAGAACTTAGGCGCATATAACATATAACCTTATATGGAAAAGACCATTACAGGGCCGTGGACTTCCACCGAGGAAGAAGAGAGAAGCCTTCCTCAAACGACCACCAGAGAGTAAAAGAAGACCCCCTAGCAACAGAGGGCGCAAGCGCAGAGTACATCCAGAGATACCGCGGACACGGAAGAGAGTATAAAAAGACTGTGGGAAGGGGGAAACTGACTCCCCGGCTGCACCCAGCGCTGTTTGCTTGCCATTGCTTGATGTAATCAATAAATTTCTGATTGACTCTCGAAAGGCTGAACAAATTATTCGCCTCAATTTATAACACCTTTCGCCCTCTCTCTCTCTCCCTCTTTCTCTACTCACTTGCTGGGGCTGAGGCTACCCCCCTGGTCTCAGGACCCCGGCAGGCTGGTACACCCCTGGTAGTTCCGCCACAGAGCCAGCCCACTCCTCAGCTGCAAACCTGCACGATCCACACCCAGCGCACCCAGCGCACCCAGCACAGCCGCCAGAGCGGCTAGTGCATCCAGCAACCCCGCACCTTCCGGGACCCTGGCACAACCAAGTAAGCTCCCAACCCCCAGCGGTGTCTCACGCAAACCGCGCAGTGCTCCGCTTCCACTGGATGGGAGAACACTGGCAGTGGCCTCTCCGGTTTGTCCCCATGAATCAGTCCTTGCCACTGCCCCTGAGACCTTACCGTTTGCACAAGAGTGACCAAACACCTCTTAACCTTGACAATCTTTAACCTGGCATCCCCGGATGCTCCTGACATTCTCTTTCTTCAGTCTACATATCCTCTTTTCCCTTCAAGGAGGGCCCGTTCTGCTAAACTTTTCCCGGACCCCAGTTCGTCATTGCAAAACTTTCTAACAACCATGTGTTAAGACACTTCTCTGCCCTTTATGCAGAGACTGCATTCAAACCCTTGTCCTCTTCTAGCACCAAGACATCATTACTCTACATTCCAACATCCCGGCGAGGTGAGTCTGCCAATCACCCCTCCCCCCTTTTTCAACTTTTTTCTTCCTTCCCTTGTCTGGACCACATGAGGTGTACACACAACTAGTTTACTTCTAAAAGTAAGCTTGCAACCTTCTTTTACTAGGATCACAGCAGCTGCTATAGCTTGAATACATACTAGCCAGCTGTGGCTTATTGGGTCTAGCACCTTTGAAAAACAAGTTACTGGTCTCTTTACTCCTCCCTACTCCTGAACTTAGGTACTTAGTGAAACTGTTGCTTAGGCCAGTTTTAACTTCAACTCTTTTAATTTAGCATCATTTTCCTTTTTAAATTTTCTATATAAAAATTTTATTGCTTGTGTGTACCCATCAATCCATAATCTGCAATATCCTAATAATCTGAGTAGTCTTTTGATTTCCCTCTTTGAAGAGGGAGGGGGAAGAGATAAAATTCCTGAAATTCTCTCATACTTGAGTTTCCAGCTACCCTTACTTATTCAGTATCCAAGATATTTTACCTCTGGTTCTACAAATTGCAGTTTCCCTTTTGATACCCTTAATCCTCTTTCCAGCAGAAAATTCAAAAGTTTTATAATACCATCTCTAACCTCAACTTCAGCTTCCCCAGATAATAAAAGATAGTTCCCCTCAGGCTTCTTTACTGGGAGAATAGGGGTATTATGAGGAGACATACAAGGTTCTAATGTCGCATTTTTTATTAGTCCTTCTATTACTGGCTTCAAACCTTCCCATTGTTCTAAGGATATAGGACACATATAGGACCATCTTCTCTCTCAACTGTGACCCTTATAGGGTCTATATCTAATCCTGCCCAATGTCCTTCCCCAGCCCAGATTACCTAGTGTTTTTTTTTTTTTTTTCATCTTCCTGGCCAAGTTTTAAAACTCTAGCTGTCATTTTCCCTTGATTATCAAATTACGATAATTATTCTTATGTTTCCTCCACTCCTCATCATTTTGACCCCACTCAGGAGGTGCTTCCTCTAGAGAGTTTCCCTGAACAGCCGGAGTTGTGATTACCGAGGGAACGGAATGCAGGGCAGGAGGGGGGTTTAGGGGAGGGATCCGTGCCGAGGCTTAGTCCTCCAAGGCGCAGGTAGGGTCCACTGCCGGAACAGCCAAAGGGGATCTTCGGTGGAGACCGAGTCGCACATGGCTGATGGCGGCCGACTCAGCAGCTCCCGGCAGAGACAAAGCAGGCGGGGCGGCCCCGACAGCAGCGGCAGTGCCCAGCGCAGCTGGCACGGGCAGGACAACCGGGGATGGGACGGCCAGGACCAACATGACTCCCCCCCGGCGCGGTCAGCGCGGCAACCCCAGATCACACGGCAGGAGGGACCCCTGGCATGGCTGGTGGAGCGTCCGTGGGCCAGGCGGCCAGGACTGGGGCAGACAAATTCATTGGCGGGGCCGGAGCCGGGCCAGGAACCGGGACTGGCGGCGCAGTCGTGGGCGGTGGGGGGGCGAGTGGGAACGGAGGAGGCAACACTTGCAAAGGATCCCAAACTTTTTCTTTCCTCCCTTCCTCCTGCAATGGACAGGGCTAATGCCTTTATTAATGTTCAGCTCTTTATTAAAAAGATCAGCTGGGCAGGGAGCTCGACGCAGAGCTCGCCCCCGCGGTCGTAGCTTTCCCAGGCAGCCGAAAGGAAGGAGGCATGCAGAGTCTGTCACTGGAGTCCAGAGCAGCAGCTGTCCTTTCTTCTTTCCTTGCGGCACACCGGTGACCTGAGGATGAGGAGGCGTGGCGTGCAGAGTCTGTTGCTGAAGTCCAGAACAACAGCTGTCCCCGCTCCTTCCGTGGTGGCAGCACCAGGGCTCTCTCTGTCTCTCTATCTCCCTGCTTCTCAGAGCCTAATATAGTCTGTTCTTTCTTAGGTGATGGCGACGGTTAAAAGTCAATCAGGGGATGTGTTTCCCTCTTCCTCAGCTAGGGCATTTGTCTAGACTCCTCTACTGTGTTCAGTTTTTGATTTATAGTCCTTTTTATCTCCTAAAAATACTCCCATGATCCTAAGGGGTTTTTATTTGCATGTTAGTCCCAGAGTGGCAGCGTGGAGGGGTGGGAGGCCAGTTATCTCCAGGTAGTTTAGAGAAAACAAACAGAGCAATTAGCTAATTAGCATTTCAATATCGGTACTTAGCTAGAGTTAGTAGTTTTTTTTTAGTGTTGCCATGGGAACTAGGAAGGCCTTGCCCGCGTCTCTGGGGAACACCTGGAAACTGTTCATTACACTCCTCTTCCCAGCCCTTTTCTTTCCCCCCTTTTTTCTTTTCTTGCATTGTCTCGGTGATTTCTGATACTTTAAAGATTTTTATTCTTGAAAAATCTCCCATCCAGCATACAGCATATTCTTTCTTCTGGATTGAACGGTTCTTTTCAATTTATAAATAAATTTTAGAGCCTAACCAATCTAAACTTCTACTTGGATACTTTGAAATGGTCAAAGAGCTAACTCACGACCTCCTAATGTTGTTTTTCTCATCACCTTTTAATTTATCTTTTGGCAAATTATACATTTTTTAGTCACTTGCCTTGCTACTCTAAAAAAATCCCAATGCATCCATAGCTCCTTTCTTGTGTGTTACATATTCCAGTGCTCTTTTTAGAGCATATAATTCACAAGTTTGAGCTTACTAGTTTAAGGTTAATTTCCCTTTTTCAATAGTTTGCATGTTTTTCCCATCAACTACTGCATACCTTATATTTTCTCTTTGTACGGGGATTTGTATCTCTGTTAGCTAACATAACCCCCCCCTCCAAGGGCTATCTTGAGGTATCTCTGCTGGTACCCTTTTACTCCCTTTTTCTTCTTTTTTTACTGGTTTTCTGTCACATTTTTCAAGATCTTATGTATTCGTCCCATGCCTCTGTTTCCCACTTTCCCTAACAACCTGAATGCCACCTTCTTTCAACTACCCATGCAAAAAATCCTTTTTCTTCTAATACCATTCAACACAATACACCTCCCTCCAAGTTGATAAAGTAAAGCTCAAAGTAAACAATCTACATTACATTACATTGCATCACATTACATTACATTACATTACATTACATTTATTTCTTACTCACTCACACACATTCACACCCTCAGGCCTGTTCATTCATACTTCTCGACTTCTGCCTGGTCGAGTTTTTGGGTTTTTTTTTGTATCTCTCTCGCCCACCTGGACTGTGTAAGGTTTTATACAGACAGGCATGAGCATGGGGAGCCTGGGGGCATACCTCGCAAACCTGGCGTTCCCCAGGTGCGTTTTACCCCCCAGAACCTTAAGTACTGACACCCCTAAGTTTCCCACTGACTTAGGTTCAGCACTTCATACATTTCCCTTTATTTTATTGCACAGAGGAAGGAAACGTTTGCAATCCTCTTAGACTTACACAAAGGGATTTCTGTTGCCAGAGAATCACGGATCGTGTAAGCCCCCACCCTGACCCTTTCCACCTCCCCGAGGTTTGGCTATCCCTCTTCCCTAGAGATAGCCTCGGAGTCAGGGGTTTGGACCTCCGCACCTTGCCCAATCTGGACTCCCCACCCCCCCCCCCACCTCCCCCCTCCCCGGGGGAATAGGTTACACAACTACCCTGAGCAGCCGCGGTGCTAAAAGGTCCTACAATACTGTGCCATCCTTACTTTGCGGTCAGCCTCTCTGGGCTTCAGTACCGCCAGGCCTCCGGGAAGTGCCCTGAATTTGGTTGCCTCTGGTGCCAATTCACCTTTGAGGCTGGCTGCATGTGACTCACACCTTGTAGTCACACCTTCCCCCTCATGCCCGGGGGAACAAGGCTTGTTTTGCGGGTTCTGCCTCAGCCCCCACCCGCAGGGGAAACGGCTTGTTGGTGCGGGACCCACCCTCACACACACAACAAGACAACAAGGTACCTTTTACTTTCAATTCACCTATTACACTTCTGGGTGTTACTGGCCAGTCCCGGTGCTCTTGGATATCCCTCAGTCCAGCTGTGTTGTCCAACCCTGGATGCTCTTGGGCATTTTTATTCCTCAATCTAGCTGTGTTGTCCAACCCTGGGTGCTCTTGGGCTTTTTATCGCTCAATCTAACTGTATTGTCCAACCCTGGGTGCTCTTGGGCTTTTTATCGCTCAATCTAACTGTATTGTCCAACCCTGGGTGCTCTTGGGCATATCCTCAATCCAGCAGAATTTTGCTCAACCCTGGATGCTCTTGGAATGTTAATCCCTCGATACAGCAGGTTTGAATCCTGGATGCTCTTGGGCACTCTTATCCCTCAATCCAGCAGAATTTTTAGGGGCCCCTTCCACACTATTTCTTCTTTTTTCTTTTTTATCTTTTTTCTTTTTTTTCCCCAGTGGATTATGCCAGGAAAACCCTCGGCTTCTTCTCTCCACGGGGTTCCACTTCTTCCCTGAAATCCAGTCCCAGTTTCTTGGGGGGGGGGGGGGGGGGATTCTCTCACTCCTTTTTATCACTCGCTTCGTCTCTTTACTGGCCGCTTTTGTCACAAAAAAGATGGAAACGCAGCATGGGAGACTACTGCATTCACTTGGCAGGTCTGGGATAACCAGCCCACCTCTCATTCACACACATTCATCTCCCCCTTATCTGCCCCGTCCCAACAAATACTTACCTATTCTTTGTGCTTGGGTCTTTCTTCTCCGTGTGCACTTTAGTCTTAGGGGCTAATTACCGCGGTTTTAGGGAATCCTTTCCCTTTTCTTTGTTTTATTGCTCCCTTTTGTCCATTGGATCGTAACCTGCGTCTGTCGGTCACACCAGGGGAACAGAGTGAGGCTGCCTAACAGGGCAGGACACGTCTTCCTCACCCTGACTCTCCTAAGGCACTGGCAGAGAGGTGTTAGAAACCATCCTCTGCTACCATAATTGTGAAAAACGCCAAACACTTGTTTTAAAATTTTTGAAAGTTTAATAGTATAACAACAGTAATAAAAATTAGAGCAATAAAAATTTAGACAATAGCCTGTTGCATATTCATATATCTCATACATGAGGCATAAATTCCCTGCAAATTAAGATTTTTTTCTGGTTTTTGTCAACTTCTTCCCCTTAATCCTGGTGGTTCCATAAAGATGGAGAGAAGGTGGAAGAATGCTTGTTTTTTCCGATAAGGAGGCCGTAACTCTTCAGGTTTCATGTCGCTGTTATCTCTGTGCGAAGAGTTTCTTGATTATCTTATCCCTTTTCTTGAGCTAGTAAAAAAATATCTTGCATCACAGTGTTTCTATTTTAACATTATATTATAACCTAAAACTATATTTAACACACTACTTAAGAGAATTAATACAGCATAACTTTCTAACATTATACATATAATATTCATTTTAATATTTGCAAAGAGCCAATCGTAAAATACGCATTTTTCACATAGCACAAGAGATTTTAGCAGTGTAAGATATAACACTTTTCATTAGAGTCAGTTTAGCCAATTTTAATTTTATTCTTTAAAATATAAATTTAGTTTTTTGGCTTCTGTAGGAGTATATAAAGAGATTTCAAACTTTAGTGTTAGCTACAAATTTTCAAAGTTTTTTTCGTCCTACAGTTAAAAGAAGTAATAGAGGTAATCAGAAACTGTTGAAATGCAGGAATGTGTCAGGGGTAGCTGACTCACATCTAGCCCTTTGGGTTTGTTCTTTCTCTGCTGTAAAGAGGTGTTGGGTTTTCTTTCTGTGAGTGTAAGGGTTTGAATTGCCTGTTCCCCCCATGAGTTCTGAAATTTCTCCCTTTTCAAGAGACAGGGGTTTTGTGCTTTTGATAGAATCCAATTCAACATTTGAATGACCAATTTCATTAGAGTTTGTTATAAATGAATGCTCCGATTTAATGATTAAAGAAATTTATTAAATGACCAATGTATAAATTTGAAAAAAAGAAAGCCAAAAGTGATTCGACTCTGAGCCAGGGGATCAGTGTCGGGGAGACTTAGGACTTGGCCTCTATCACACCAAAATCCCCGTAGGTCTCTGAGGGTCAGTTCTAAGGGGTTCATTTTTATACAGTTTCTTAGGCTTTGGAAGGGGGTCTTCTTTAGCATATTATCCCGTTTTCCCTGAACCGGTGGAAAATTGCTGGAATCCTGTCAGATGAAAATTTCCGGGATAAGCTTCTGATGATGCCTATCAGAATTCACATGGTGGATCCTTGAAAAACCCATGCAATACTGGACCCAGGAGAGGAAAAAGAATTGTAAATATGAAAAGGAAATTAAACTTTTCGCATGCAATGACCCTGGAAAGAATCCCTATTATGGGATCCCTGAAATATCCAAATTTTGGGAAAACATGAATAACCAAGGAAAAGAATACTGGAAAACACCAGATGGCTTATTTTGGATATGTGGGACAAGGGCTTATCCAGAACTTCCTTCCCTATGGAAAGGAAGTTGCACTCTAGGAATTATACAACCAGGATTTTTCTTCTTGCCAAACCAAGATGGACATGATTTGGGAATACCAGTATACAATGTCTTAAAAAGAAATAAGAGAGAACTAATTGGAGAAATTGGGGGATACCAAAAGTGGGGCAATGAAGAATGGCCACCTCAACTGATAATATGGACATATGGTCCAGCTACCTGGGCACAAGATGGGAGTTGGGGATATTGAACCCAAATTTATGTGTTAAATCCCATCATAAGTCTCCAAGCAGTTGTAGACATCATATCTAATGAAACGGCCAGGGCAATGGAATTAATAGTCAACCAGCAAAGGCAAACCAGAGCTGCAGTGTATCAAAATTGGTTAGCATTAGACTATTAGCAGAAGAAGGAGGGATTTGTGGAAAGTTTAACACATCGGATTGCTGTCTACAAATTGATTATAATGGGGATGTATGGAGACCCTGGGGGGCATTTCCCTGGTTTAGGGAGACACAAGAAGCTTCCCTCAAAAAGCTGTTAGACCCCATTTCCCTGTTCCTATGTCTGTTCCTATGTCCCTGAGCCACTCCCTCCCTATTCCCTGTTTGGCTCTCATCTTTGTACTGCCCGGAGACCAGGTTCACCCCCCCCCCCCACCCCTCCAGACGGGGTAGTCAGAGCTGAGACGTGTGTGCTGGGGGAACTCTGAACATCTCACCGCGCGGCTGAATTAAACATCTGTGGATATTATGCAAAGGCCCTTTCTGCTTCTTTACCCTGGACTTTACTAGCAGCAATTCAAGCTGTTACAGGGATGCCGTTTTGGATATAGCCAGAAACATCCAGAAAATAACCCATGTGCCAGTCCAAAAATGGGAATCTATAATGAGTAAAGGATAGATAGAAGATTTGTTTTTAATATCCTGGTGGAAGAGGGCAGGATTTGTAGTGCTATGTGGAATAACAGGTCTAATTTTTCTTCCATGCTTGATTCCATGCTTTATTTGATTAATTACTTATGTGGTCCAAAATATGCAACTAATGACAGTACCCACCAATCCAAAGTCAGACACCATAGGAGGAAAACAAAATTATGGCATTGAGAAAAGAAGAGGATAAAAACAAGGCATTTAAGATCTATGAAAAGTATCAGTATGTCAAGAGTGCAGAAGTTCAAAATTTGTAGCTCAAGCCAAATAATACAGTTAAAAAAAACAAAGAGAAGGGATTGTTAAAAATGACCAGATAATATTAGCTTTCGCATTTATGCATTAGCTTTTACATGTTGTTATTGATTATAAGTGTTATAAATGGAATGCTCCAATTTATTAATGAAAGGAAATTTATTAAATAGTCCAAATATAAATTTAGGGAATAACAATGAAAAGTCACTATCAAAAAGGTCAGTGCCGAGCCCGGGATCGGCGCTGGGTGAGACACAGGTTCCACCACTGCAGCAGAGGTTCCCCTATGCTTCACACTGACTGTCCTGTCCGAGCGATTTTTATACGGTTTTTCTTGCCTGGGGCAAAAGTCCCTTTCTTCTTTTCTGGGCTGTACCCATTCATGTGGAGTTCTTTCACTGTGGCAAGTGGAACAAAACCCGTCCAGAGAGTGATGATCACCCGTGATCCCCGAGTTTGGTATTCAGATGTATCTTCCTGATGGTTCTGGTTATCTCGATCTCGGGTACTTATCGCGTGTTCATCATCCCTTCCTCTGACCACCTTGATGGATGATCCATCTCTGGGCTGGCCACGTCTATTAGCTTGCAAATGAAGCCCTCCCTCTTTTGTCCAGGTGGCTTCGAGGCAGTGTTGCAATCCCCATCGCTGGCTTGTGCATTTTATTTTAGTTTTCCTTAGAAACTTTTATAAGAATATTTTAATTTGCACGAATTATCACATACATACATGACATAAGTATTTAGATATAGTACAAATTATAATTATTTTTAGCTGCTTGTTAATATAACATAATTAGCTTAATTATGCCCTGTATTGCTCATAGAAATAGTAGTGTAATTAATATAATATCTATGTATCACTTATAGAAATAATAGTGTGATGAAGTATTGTACTATAGACCTTAGCAAAACAAAAGTGTGAAAAGGCTTTTTGTAACTAAGAAGAACAGTGTAAGGCCATCCACTGACTGACCCATCCAAATGATAAGATAACCATGACACAAACCAAAGCACTGGAGGACAATTAAAGAATACCATGTTAAATTTAAGGAGGACATACTAAATCCTTATCAGAGGATGTGAAACAGCAGGATGGAGATGCAAGAAGAAATAAAATATATTGACTTGACACACAGGATGTCATGCAGATAAGGCTCCTAAAACATCAGAAAGTTCACAAGAATGTTTGAATAATGCATGAAGCACATGAATATGCAACTACCTCAGGGATGTAATGGTATAATTGTTCTTTGGCTGTTGGCCAGTAGCACCCCAGCGCTGGAAATATTGTCCTTCTTTTATCCTATTATTATTAAACTTTAAAAAATTCTAAGTAGTGGACTCTGTTTTTCACATTACCATCCAATTGGTGGTGGGGGACACATCGAGATCCTTTCCCTCAATTCCCAAGAAAGTAACCACAGAATCTGTGTCCAAACACTGGGGAGAGGTCTCCCACACTTTTGGGGTGTGTGTGTAGAAGGCTTCTGCCTCTGTGATAACTTGCGTGTCTTTTATAGCTTGTAAAACAGTGTCTCTTAGTCAAGAATATTTCTTTTATCTCTTCCCACATCTGCTTTCCAGACTAAAATGTTGATACTTAGCTGAGGCCTGAGCCCTTTTGTTGCCAGAGATGACCCCTTGCTGGGCCTTTCAGCCTGGGTTATCTCTTTATGCACCAATTATTTATGATAGAGGGGGGGGGGTAGATGTCCTGCCACAACACTGCAGCCTGGAAAGGAAGGGGGGGGAATGCACCACCACAATCCACCCAATTACTAAAGTCAACTTCTCTTTCTCCTCAGAGTGGCAGTGTGGATGCCTCTTGCCGCTATGCCTATAAATGAAGATGTAATTATGTTCCAATTATAAAGCAAGGGAAAGTTTTGATCAGGTTACCTTTTATGACTTCTTTGATTCTGACAGAACAGTCTTATATATGCCATGAGGTTTGCATGATAGTGTGATAAGTTAGAAAAGACTCTTTGTTCATCAGGACAAAAAGGGGAAAGCCTTTTGTAAATAACAGGAAGCCAAAGGGGAAGCCTTGTGCAGGTAACAGGATTTGAGCTTAGACGCATATAACCTTATATGGAAAAGACCATTACAGGGTCGTGGACTTTCACTGAGGAAGAAGAGAGGAGCCTTCCTCAAACGACCACCAGAGAGTAAAAGAAGACCCCCTAGCAACAGAGGGCGCAAGCACAGAGTACACCCAGAGATACAGCGGACATGGAAGAAAGAGAGTATAAAAAGACTGTGGGAAGGGGGAAACGGCGTGAGCCGTTTGTGGAGCGGTGACTCCCTGGCTGCACCCAGCGCTGTTTGCTTGCCATCGCTTGCTGTAACCAATAAATTTCTTATTGACTCTCGAAAGGCTGAACAAATCATTCGCCTCAATTTATAACAATAGTGTCACCTGTCTGGCTAATACCCACACTCTAGCATAAAAGACAATATTTAACAATGAGCATAATAAGACAAAAATCAGCATGATCATAACAGAATGCAATATTAGATCTAGAATTCTTCTTGTGGTTAGTGACTGAAACAGTCGAAATTTAACAGGGTAGAAATGCATTTCTGATTTAGGTGACATGTGCTGTTTTGAATTATTTAGTCTGTAGCTTGCTTGCATAGATGAAACATGCTGTTCTAACTTGCTTATTCTGTTAACTGTGCTGTGCTCAAGACTGCCTGTTCTCGCAAAAAGCCTGTGCTCACAAAACTGCCTCAGCCAAGGAAAAAGAATGCATACTTCCAAGCTAAAAGGAAGATAAGGGGGGCCCCTTGAACTTTGAAACAAAGACGAGAGCCAAAGCTGAGGCTGCAAGGGACCGTCAGGGTGACCAGAGAGTTCTCTCTGTACAAGGACTGATAAGAACTAGTTGCAACTTGTAACGTGAAACCAGTAAAATGAATATGCATGAACCTGTAATGAACAGTTTCCAGGTGTTCCCCAGAGACGAGGGCAGGGCCTTCCTAGTTCCCATGGCAACACAAAAAACTACTAACTCTAGCTAAGTACTGATATTGAAATGTTAATTAGCTAATTGCTCTGTTTGTTTTCCCTAAACTACCTGGAGATAACTGGCCTCCCACCCCTCCATGCTGCCATTCTGGGACTAACATGCAAATAAAAAACCCCTTAGGATCATGGGAGTATTTTTAGGAGATAAAGAGGAATATAAATCAAAAACTGAACACAGTAGAGGAGTCTAGACAAATGCCCTAGCTGAGGAAGAGGGAAACACATCCCCTGATTGACTTTTACCCGTCGCCATCACCTAAGAAAGAATAGACTAGGCTAGGCTGTGAGAAGCAGGGAGAGAGAGAGAGCCCTAGTGCTGCAACCAGGGAAGGAGTGGGGCCAGCTGTTGTTCTGGACTTCAGCAACAGACTCTGCATGCCACGCCTCCTCACCCTCTGGCCACCGGTGTGCCACAAGGAAAGAAGAAGGGACAGCTGCTGCTCTGGACTTCAGTGACAGACTCTGCACGCCTCCTTCCTTTTGGCCACCTGGGAAAGCTACAACCACGGGGTCGAGCTCCGTGTTGAGCCCCCCTGCCTGGCTGATCTTTTTAATAAAGAGCTGAACATTAATAAAGGCATTAGCCCTGTTCATTTCAGAACCTATTTTGAAACTCTATGCATATGTACAAATAAGGGGGATAAAAAGGTTAGGGAATTCTCAGGGGTGCGCATGTCCTTTGCGGGGAACAATCCCCACATGCGTCCAGCTCTGAAATAAACATACTTGCTTTACAACTTTTAGAAGTTGTGGAGTTAGGGTTTTTTTCCCCAAATCATAACCACCTGAACAAAATATCCCACCAGTGATGTTCTCCATCTCTTATCACTCTTTTCAAGACACGGTGTATTTCTTCAGTATCCTGATGAACAATGATTAGAGTTCTCTGTCTATCACTTCACGTAATCTAGTAGTCCACATGGGTCATTGTGCTGCAGTAATTTTTTTTCATCAGTGTAGAGTTTAATTCAATAGGAGTGAGTAGTAAATCTTGATAGGATGTGTAGGTGGACTGCAGTAATTTATGCATTGTGATAGGAACTGAAAAGTTGAAGTTGCATCCCCTAATTTTGGAAATATTGCAAATACAAATGTTTAAGCGATTGCTTATTTTTATAGTGGTGTAGTCTATAAGTATGGAATCACAAATAGTTCTCATACAGACACAGCATATATAAGTACAGTTTCAGGACTTTCATTAGTATGCATTTTTAAATTATAAACATTCTGCTCAGTGTCAAGTCAAATGTCTTGGGCCTTGATAGTGTCACTTTCACAAATAAATCCCTGTAATTCTTACATAATACATGAATCAACAGGTTGCCATTTGTTCCAGATTACCATTCACGTTTCAGTGGGCAATGTATTTTCATAGCCCTGCTTTATAATTGCTGCTACGGTAAAATGTATTCACAGTTGAACTTGGATGCAGCTGAGGACTATAAGCAGTGTTGGCTTGGCCTGCACCAAGAGCATTCACAATAATTTCAATGTAATGCTCACAGAGTAGCTTCTTGTAACATCTGCTCTGTTCCTCAAAGGAGGTATATTGCAAACTGAGGAAGTAAATTCAGTGGTTGGAGGTTATGTCTTGTATATTATGGTGAAATTTCCCTCTGCCAAATTCATGTTATTAGGTGGGATTCCTAAATTCGTACAATTATAGCTTACTTAATTAACAATTGTCATTGAAATGCATTCAGGCTTAAGTGTGGGTACAACTGTTACCATAGTGACTACTAGAGACAGGAAAAGTGAGGGTCTTCTTTCCATGGGTTGGGCTTGGTGTGCCTGTATCCAGTCGGGTTTATTCTGGTACTGATTGATCTCATCTATGAGGAGAAGAATTTCATCTCCAGTAGAGATGTGCTGGCATCACTATCAGTATTATTCCCTGAAAAATAAGAATAAAACAGGTCTGAGGGGGAAGGAGGGTTGCCCAGACAGGTTACCTAATTAAAAAGAAGGAAAAATCCACTGTGCACTGATTCTATGTTTTGTACCACTATGGTCAGTAGCTTCCTGTTATAGATGATAATATAATATTGACTTTTGCATTTATAGATTAGCTTTTTACATCACAAGTATTTTGATATAGTACAATTTATGCTTACCTTTAACTGCTTTTGTACAGTATAATCTGTCAGTTTATGTATGCATTGTATAGTTCATATGAATAGTAGTGTGATAAATATATCATAGACTTTAGCAAAATGTTAAAATAGAGACTAAAATACTTCTATGTAACTAACTCAGAGAATGGTGTAAAGCAATTAATTTATTTCTTACATCTGTGGACTGGCCTTTCTAAGTGATAACAGTGACAGAAAACAGCATAAGCATCTGGGAAGGATTTATCAACTCTTCACTATCAGGGAGTATGAAACAACAGGATAGAACTACAGGAAGAAATAAAATATATGGACCTAATCTACAGAATGTCCTGCAGACAACTCAGAGGTTAAAATCAAACAAGAGAGTTCCTGGAACATCAAAAACTCAAAGGAATGTTTGAATAATGTATAAACTAATGAATATGCATGTAACTCCAGCAATGTAACTGTATATAGAGAACATGGTTTTAAGCTACCTTTGTGCTCTTTGGCCATTTGCCAAAAGCACCCCAGCGCTGGAAATTTGTCCTTCTTTTATCCTTTATTAAACTTTTTAAAATTCTGTTTTTCACACTTCCCAAGCAAGGGGACCATGAGGTTTAGTCAGTCATAGGCACAGTTCCAATTTATGGTAATTTTACCATAACAGGTTGTCCTGGTTGTAGTGCTGTCAGACGTTTCCCCTTAATGGGAGGTGAAGCACCTGATTCGGGTTTTGTAAAGAATGCTCTGCTCACAGGACGTCCAGTAGGCCCATACAAATTATTTAGTTGCTGTAGTATTTTGAGGAGTCGAGCATCCCACCCAGTTGTGTGTGGTTTAAGGCTCTTTTTCAATAAGCCATTAGCTCTTTCTGTGATTCCATTTGACTGAGGGTAGTACTCAGTGTGAAATACCCATTGAATTCCTTCCTGTTTGGCGCATTCTTGTACTTAATTCTTTCTTTGATTGGGGCATCTGTATTTGTTTTATTTCCTTTAAAGTGTCTGGAGGAACTACTGTACAGCTGGCTATCCACCAAGTACCCCAGTTTTACTTCTTTACTTGATGCTTGACATTTTTCAGGTGGGATTTTCAATTCCTGCCTCATGCAATGCTTCCCATATGACTGCTGCCACCTTTTCACAGGAATCTCCTCCAATTAGAATATCATCTGTATATTGATACAGCTTCACATCTGGGGGGAAGTGAGACTGTAATAATTCAGCAAATGCAGCATGAGCAATTGTGGATGAATGTCTATACCCCTGAGGAAGCCTGTTGAAGACATACTGTACACTTTCCCCAGGTAAAAGCAAATTTCTCTTTATCCTCCTCTTGTAAGAGAACCATAAAAAACATGTGTTTTATATCTAGTACTACCATCCATGGGTGTGCAGCTGCTTGTAATATAGCTGTTAAATTTGCAATATTAGGCACTGCAGCTGTTAGTGGGTCTGTGTTGACATTTAAATGCCAGTAATCCACTGTAAAACGCCACTGCCTGAATGGCTTTTTCACTGGCCACAGTGGTGAATTATATGGAGAATGTGCTCAGGAAATTATTTGTCATTTCTCCAAATCAGCTATAGCCTCAGAAACTTCTTTTCGTGATGCAGCAGGAACTGGGTACTGTGTTACAT
Organism: Vidua chalybeata; assembly: GCF_026979565.1. Lineage (NCBI taxonomy): Eukaryota > Metazoa > Chordata > Aves > Passeriformes > Viduidae > Vidua > Vidua chalybeata. The sequence continues at coordinate 852,792 of NW_026530320.1, forward strand.
TCATAATTTTTGAATTGGGGAGCACAGGTGCTGTGCGGAGTACACACAGTGTAAACTCCAAATTCTCAGCTCAGTAAGGGTTGATATTAGAACCAAAGGAACACACAGTGCCATCTGGCAGATGCTGGGTTTGACCGTTCAAAACATCTAAGCCCAGAATATTTTCATTGTGATCTTTAATTGCAAAGTGAGTATGTTATAGATGAGTAATGTAATGGTTGGCTCTCACAATTAAGGGGTGAATATTATGTATATGTTAAAAGAAGTTTTGTAAATGTATAGTTATGTTACTGTAATATGTCCTCCCATAGTCCTCTTTCCCTTCCCCCCTATATTGTTGTCAGTGGTCGGGGCATTTGGGGAGGGCAGGCTTGTTACTAGGAGGCGCGGCATGGCAACACCTGACTTCCAATCAAGTTATAAGAAAGTGATCTCCACCAATAGATGGCAAAGAAGGAGTTGTCTGACAAGACTTTGGAAGGGACCGAGAGTATAAAAAGCAGAGCATCCATTTTGTAGACAAGCACATGGTGGTTTAGTTCCATGCTCCCAGTGCTATAATTTTTCCTTATTCAGTCTTCTGCTGTATTTTTGTTAAGGTTTAATAAACCTCGTCTCCATGGCCATAGGAGATTTCAAAAGAGAAGCGCGCCCCGCCGCAAGTTTAGTGGCTCAATCGACTTCTCCTGGAACCATCAGTGATTGCAGGTTGACATCCCAGGGGCAACAGAGGACTAAATAATGAAAAAGAAGAGGGGGAAGAAAAAAGCCCCCTGGGGAAAAAACTGCAGACAAAAATTGTGAGTATTTGCACACATGTGAGACTCCGAGAGTGTGCTTGGAGTGTGTGTGAGACTTGAGAGTTACTGGATTTAGGGGGGCTCAAGAACACCAGGGGATGCCAGGTTGAAGGTTGTCAAATCTGGGGAATGTTTGACCACGCTTGTGCGAGCGGGAGGGTCTTAGAGGCCCCAGTGGGAGGCCACGTGGGTGGCGGCTGATGGGGACCCGGCACTGTTGAAGGTCTGGAGCAGGCTCAGTTTTGCAGGGTCTCGGAGGCCTTGGGAGGGAACCTGCATGGGTGACAGCCAGTGGGGACCTGGCACAGCAACTCTCAGAGCCCGTTAGACCGGCAGGAACTGGGTCAGCAGTGGTAGCGGTGGTGGTGCTGAGCACGGTTTGCGTGCGGCGCCGCTGAGGATCGGGGGCTGACCCAGTGGCAGGATTTCCAGACTGGAGCGCCGAAGTCCAGTGCTGTAATCTCCAGCTCCGCCAACACAGCTAGGAGGGGGGCGGTGGCTTGATAGCATGGGGCACAGCCACGTACAGCATGACTGGCAATCGGTGCCTCTTCACAAAAGCCCCGACACCGTAGGCTCGCCTATGCGGGGCTACCTGTGGCAACTCAGGGGTACCAAGAACAGCAGCACTCAGCAGGGCTGACCCAGGAGCGCCAAACTGCAGAGACTTCTCTGCAGTATCTGCCAGCATAAAAAGCCGTGGGGCCGCAGGAACCCATGTGGCGAGGGGCTTTCGACAGTTGCCCTAGCATGCCAAAAGGCACCGAGGCGCCCAAACTGCGCTGGCTTACCTGCGGTATCTGCTGTCATAAAAAGTCACAAGGCCACGGGAGCCCACATAAAGGGGGACTTTCGGCCATTGCCCTAACACGCCGAAAGGCACCGGGGTGCAAGACCTCAGTGGCAAAAGAGTGGAAGGACTGAGCCAGTCGCATGGGAGTTCCCGGACTGCAGGCAGGTTTTTATTTGTTCCAGCTTTCTGGGGAGAAGGTAAGGGGTTTTATTATTTTTCCTTCCTTCCTTCCTTCCTTCCTTCCTTCCTTCCTTCCTTCCTTCCTTCCTTCCTTCCTTCCTTCCTTCCTTCCTTCCTTCCTTCCTTCCTTCCTTCCTTCCTTCCTTCCTTCCTTCCTTCCTTCCTTCCTTCCTTCCTTCCTTCCTTCCTTCCTTCCTTCCTTCCTGTCTTTCTGTCTTTCTGTCTTTCTGTCTTTCTGTCTTTCTGTCTTTCTGTCTTTCTGTCTTTCTGTCTTTCTGTCTTTCTGTCTTTCTTCCTGCCTGCCTTCCTGCCTGCCTTCCTGCCTTGCCTTGCCTTGCCTTGCCTTGCCTTTCTGCCTTCCGGAGGCCGGCTCTGTCAGGAGGGCCTGTAATTGGTCTATTGGGAAGGTGGGCTCTGTAATTGGCCAGTCAGGATGGGACTATGGGCAAGTAGGCAATCCCCAAGGGGAGAAGGAGAAAGTGACAAGATGTCAGCAGATATACCCCCAGATAGCCCACTGGGAAGAAAATTAGCCTGGTGGAGATATGACCCTAACACCAGAGATAAGAATGAGCTCAAGATGATAGAGTACTGTTTGATAGAGTGGCCTAAAGAAGAAATTAGGCCTGATAATGTATTTTGGACAAGGTATGGGTCAGATGAAGGGTGGATATGTCAGGCTTTAAACATTTATGTAAGGGCTAAGAAACCATTTAATCAAGAAGAGAGCGACTATGCTGCCTGTTGGGAAACGGAAATTCCACTTTCAGGGGTGGGCCAGTTTAAAGTAACAAAGAGTAAAGAATGGGACCCATTAGACTATTTGCACCCTCCTCCTGCACTGGCACCCACCACACCTCCCTTGCCCTCCGTTGAGCGTAGTCAAAATACTAGAAACAGAATGGCACAGCGAGAGGAAAACAAATCAGGGGGTAGGAACCAAGCAACAGGATTGTATCCTCTGAGGGAAGTACCACTGGGTGGGGGGAAGGGAGGAATTGGATTTGTAACTGTACCACTCAATCCCTCTCATCTGAGGATATTCTAGAAAGAATTAAAAGGATTACTAGAGGACCCCATTGGATTAGCTGAACAGTTGTGATAGATGAGTAATGCGATGGCTGACTCTCACAATTAACAGACAAATATAATGTATAGAGGTTAAGAAAAGTTTTATAGATTTATAGTTATGTTTTACCCCCTGCGTTGCTATCAAGGGACAGCTGGGGTGGGGACATTTGGGAGGGTCAGCTTGTCACTATGGCGACATCTGACCGCCAATCAGGATTTGAGGAAGTAAACTCCACCACTGGACCATGAAGAAGGAGTCGATAGACAGAATTTTGGGAGGGGCTAAAGGGTTAAAAAGCGAAACCTCCATTGTGTGGGTGAGCACATGGTGGGGAAAATCCTTTGCTCCCAGCGCAGTAACATTTTCTCTATTCAGTCTTCTGTTGTATTTTTGATAAGGTTTAATAAACCTTTCTAAATTTATGAAAAGTGAGTAGGCATTTCTCACAATTTTGGGGGGTAGTCCAGGATACACACCTTGCCCCGGTGGTGCTAAGAGTTTTTGAAAAGAAGTGCGCTCATGCCACAAATTTGGCGGAGTCTATCGGACACTCCCAGAGCCACCGGTGGTCACAGGCTGAAGCCTGGAGACAACATGAAGATGAGTAAAGAAAAGAGGAGGGGTAAGTCATAACTATTTTTAGCCAGATAATTACTCCATAATTCTGGTATAGGAAAGCGAACTACATGCCAGTACTATACCAGACCCGTCCTGGTCCATTGGAGTTTTAGGATATTGGGTGATTGGAGGGAACGGCGGGACGCATGGTGAAGAGGGAAGCGGGGATTTTCCCCCATGGCTGGTGGGATGCGTGAGATTGAAGGGTTTGTGAAGGGTTTTGCAGCATAGAACCAGTGCACACAAAGGGGGTTGAGCGGGGGTGTGGCGTTCTCTCTTTCTCCCCAGTCTGGTGCAGCTCCGATGCCCTCCGGCTCCGCCTCCCCCTGGACTTCCGGGTTTGCCGCTTCTCTCCCGTGTGCCGCTGTCACTGGCACGCGGGTTGGGGTCTGCCGGGTTCTGTCACCTGCGCTACGGGATCCGAGGTAAAGAGGGAAGGAATGGGAATGTCCAGATCACCCACGAGGAAAGCAGGAAGGCTTTATTGTCACTGAGAGCTGCGGTGCGGGGGGGGTAGCGACCCGCGCTTCCCACTCCACGTGGGGGAAATGGCGGCGGGACCCAGGAGGGAGCGGGATGATATAGGGGATGTGATAGGGAGGGCAGACGCTGCCCCCCAATGATGATGTAGAACAGCGACCAACCAGAGAACCCCGCAGGGGTGGGCACCGAGTCTCAGGCTGAGTGGGATCGTGGGGATGGGGCGGCAGACACGGGGTTTCCCGGGGCTGGATGGGGGAGTGGTTATAGGAGCGGCAGAGGGGATAGCCCAACAGCAGGCAGCATGGGGCCAGAAACCGTGGGGGGGGGGAAACGACACGGGGGAAGCGTGGGGGTACACAGGACTCGGCTAGCTAACACAAATAAGAACCCCTAAAACCCAATCCCAGGATGCAACACAGGGGCCCACGTGAAGCACTGCCGTATTCTGGGCCAGCCAAGCGGTGGTAAGCCAGCGGTGGTTTCGGGGAAAGCACCGGCGGGCTGAGTGGTCACGGTGCTGGTGGTGACCTAGCCGGGGTGGTCCAGGGGTGGACCTTAGCCAAGCTGTGCCATGACGAGTCAGGGCGGAGCTGCCGAACCGAGCCGGGGCGGAGACAGAAGCCCCCTGGACCATAGGTTTTTTCAGAAGAGAGTTAAAGTGGTTTTTTTTTGGTTTTTTTATCTCTCTTTTCCTGTTTTTTTTCCTCCCTTTTTCCTCTCTCTCTTCCCTTTCCTTCTCCTTCCTCCTTTCCAGGTTTCTTTCTTTTCCCTCTTGCCCTCGCCCTTCTTAGGGAGGCAGGCCTTGCTGAGAGAGTGTGTAATTGACTGACTGGGGGAGGTGGGCTCAGTCGAGAGGGCCTGTGGTTGGAAAGGAGAGCTTTGTCGGGGGAAGACCTGTGATCTGCTGGTCAGGATGGGATCATGGGTGAGTAGCAAATCCCCAAAGGAAGAAGCAGAGATTGAAGAGGAACCAATGGGCATACCCCCAGATAGTCCACTGGGAAGGAAACTAGCCCAGTGGAAATATGACCCCAATACCAGAGATAAGGACGAGAGCAAAATGGTTCAGTACTGCGTATTGGAATGGACCAGAAGGGAAATTATGAGTGATCATGTGTACTGGCTGAGATATCGGTCAGACAAGGGATGGATATGCAGAACATTAAACATCTATGTAAGAGCTAAAAAACCATTCAATCAGGAAGAGCGGGAATATGCTGCTTGCTGGGAAGGGGAAACTGCACCCTCGAAGGTGAGCATGTTTAAGGTAGCAGAACATACAGAGTGGGACCCGTTAGACCACTTACCCCCCCACCTCCAGTAGCTCCAGCAGCACCTCCCCTACCCCCTGATGGGCGTAGCCAGAACACCAGGAGCAGGGTAGCACAAAGAGAAGAAAGCAGATCAGAGGATGGGAGCCAAGCATTGGGTCTGTACCCCCTGAGGGAAGTACCCCTGGGGGGCGTACAGGGAGGAATTAGATTTGTAACCGTACCTCTCAGTTCCTCTGATGTAAGACTGTTTAAAAAGGAATTAAAAGGACTATTAGAGGACCCCCTTGGATTAGCGGAGCAGTTAGACCAGTTTCTGGGGTCCATTATTTATACATGGAAAGAAATGCAATCAGTAATTACTATGTTGTTCACACCAGAGGAAAGACAGATGATCCGGGCGGCTGGGATACGGATATGGGAAAGGGAGCATGTGCAAGGACCTCCTGGGGATCTGAAAATGCCCATAGTGCTCCCTGCCTGGGACCACAACAGCACTGGGGGGGCGGCAAGATATAGAGGAATATAGAACATTGATTATAAGAGGTATCAAAAAGGCAGCTCCACGTAATCAAAATGCCCGTAAGGCTTTCGATGAGCAGCAAAAGAGGGAAGAAACCCCAACAGAGTGGTTAGAAAGGTTGAGGAAAAATATGAGGCAATATTCAGGAGTTGACCCTGACACGGTAGCCGGACAGATCTTACTAAAGATATATTTTGTCACTCACGCCTGACCAGATATACGGAGAAAGTTAGAAAAGGTAGATGATTGGCAAGAAAGGAGGTTAGAAGATCTTTTAAGGGAAGCACAGAAGATGTATGTAAAGAAGGACGAAGAGAAGGCCAAGGCAAAAGCCAAGGTAATGGTAACTGCCATTAGGGATAGAAACCAGCACATAAAGAACTACCCAGGTAAGGCAGGGGACTCCGAGTGTGGGAAGATAGATGGAGGGGGGATGCAGCTCCTTGGGACTGGAAACAAAAAGGAGAGTTTGGGAGATGGGAGAACCTAGGACCAGTTTGCTTTTACTGTAAAGAGAGTGGACATACCAGAAAGAATTGCCCCCAGAGGGAAAAGGACCTGAGGGTCTATGAGACTGAGCAAAAAGGAGAAGCGGAAGATCAGGGGCTAGGGCCTCTCCCTCCTGGGGATAGAATACCATCAGGAGCCCTTAATAACCTTTAAAATAGGCCCCCAGGAGGAAGAATTTGAATTCCTAGTAGACATGGGGGACTGAAAGAACTTGTGTTTGTAGAATCCTAAAGGGGTGCAAAAACAGTCAAGATAACGTGCAAGTAGTAGGTACAAAAGGGGAAGGGTTCAAGGTGTCAGTTATAAAGGAAGTAAAGTTTGATGGGGCAAATAAAGTAGGAATTGGGGATGTTCTATTATTTCCAGAAACAGGGTGCAATCTATTAGGGCAGGATTTACAGGTGCAGTTAGACATTGGAGTACTCCCAGAAGAAGGAAAAGTGGTGGTTAAGCTTCTCCAATTAAGGGAAGAGGACAAAATTAATGAGATGGTGAGGGCAAAACCAAATAATCGAGGTAAATTGAACATGAAACCAATAGTAATAAAAATAGTTAATGAGAGCCGTCCAGTCCAGGTACGACAATATCCACTCACCATGGAGGGGAGATGAGGACTATTGAGACAGAGTAAAAATTTACCAAGGTAAAAATCCATTTGGATTTAGGTGAAATGTGCCACTTTGAGCTTGCTAACATATAAGTAAAATATGCTGTTTAGGCTAGTAACTGCAGCACTAGCAAAACTGCCCCAGCTAAGGAGAAAGAATGCGAATTTCCAAGCTAAAGAGATAACAGATAAGAAAGACTCCTCGGACCTTGAAACAGACAGCGCAGAGTGACCCAGGAGTTCTCTCTGTACTTTCTGACAAAAACTGAGTACAAGTGTAACTAGCTGTAAGTGTAACGTGAAATCAGAAGAATGAATATGCATGAACCTATTGTGAAATTCTATGAATATGTAAATTAGGTAGAGTAATAAAAAAGGATCAGGAGTTTTCAGGGGCACGCATGTCCTTTGAAAGGGAAAAAAAATCCCTTACATGCATCCAGCGCTGAAATAAGCATACCGTCCCTACAAATCTTTATAAGAATTGTGGGGTCTTGATTTTTCACCACAATTCACTATGGCCGGTGATCCAGGACCTACTTGAGGACAGGACCTTAGAACCATGTATGTCCCCCCATAATACACCCATATTACCAGTAAAGAAGTCAGATGGGACTTATAGGCTTGTCCAAGATTTAAGAGAAGTAAACAAAAGAACAGTGAATCGGTACCCAGTAGTGCTTAACCCCTATACACTACTAAGTAGCATCCCCCCATCACACCAGTGGTTTAGTGTGATAGACCTAAAAGATGCTTTTTGGGCATGTCCACTGGCAGGGGAATGTAGGGATATACTTGCCTTTGAATGGGAGGACCCCGATTCTGGGAGGAAGCAACAAAATCGGTGCACTAGGTTACCCCAAGGGTTTTCCCAATCCCCAAACCTATTTGGCCAAGCCTTGGGAGAAGTACTACAACTCTTCTACATCAAACCTGAGATAAAGCTCATCTAGTATGTAGATGATTTGCTTCTCTCAGGACAGGAAGAAAATAAAGTTTGGGGATCCACCATAGCATTGTTAAATTTTCTGGGGAACCAAGGACTTCAAGTATCAAAAGGGAAACTCCAATTTGTAGAGAAGGAAGTAAAATACTTAGGATGTGATTTGTCAAGGGAGCTAGCAGCTGAACCCTGAGAGAATTGCTGGAATAGCCTCACTCCCTCAGCCAAAAACTAAGCGAGAAGTTAGAAGGTTTCTAAGCTTGTTGGGATATTGTAGGCTATGGATTGAACGATACACACAGGCCATCAAGTTCTTGTATGAAAAGGTAGTAGAAGAAGAGATTAGGTGGGAAGAAGACGATGAGCAAAAGTTTGAAGCTTTAAAGCAAAAATTAGTCAGTGCACCAGCACTGAGTCTTCCTGCCTTAGACAAACCTTTTTATCTATTTGTAGATGTAGAAAGAGGGGTATCTCATGGAGTACTAGCCCAAGACTGGGGAGGATCCAAGAAACCAGTGGCCTATTTATCAAAACTGCTAGACCCTGTCAGCCAGAGATAGCCAACCTGCATTCAGGTGGTGACAGCAACTGCCGTACTTGTAGAGGAAAGCAAAAAATTAGCCTTTGGGGGAAAACTGAAAGTATATACTCCTCACTCAGAAGTATCCTAAGCCAAAAGGTTGAGAAATGGCTCACAGATTCCCGAGTGTTGAAGTATGAAGCCATCATAATAAATAGTGATTTAGAGCTAATCGTGAGTAACCAACTCAACCCTGCCCAGTTTTTATCTAGAGAACCAGGTGAGGAATTAATACATAATTGTCTAGAAGTTATAAACTATCAAACTAGAGAAAGAGAGGACCTAATGGATCAACCACTCCAAGGAGGGAAACGATTGTACATTGATGGATCTTCACAGGTAATCCAGGGGCACTGGGTATCGGGGTACGCTATAGTAGATGAAGGGTTGGTAGCCATAGAAAAGGGAAAGTTACCTTCCAACTGGTCAGCCCAAGCATGTGAGTTGTATGCCCTAAAACCAGCTCTGGAAATATTAGCACAGAAAAGGGGAACATCATATACAGACTCAAAATACGCTTTTGGAGTAGTGCATACCTTTGGAAAAATTTGGGAAGAAAGTGGGCTATTAAATTCAAAGGGAAAGGGACTGATTCACAAAAAACTTGTTTTAGAAGTGTTAGAAACCTTACAATTACCACAGGAAGTAGAGGTGGTATATGTTAAAGGACATCAAAAAGGGGGGACTCAAAAGGCATGAGAGAACAATTTAGTGTATTTAGAAGCTAAAAATGGAGCTGAATCAGGGACAGAAAAACTAATGATAGTGTTAACCCCCATGGGAGAAATACAAGAAGTCACGGTGTTTAGTGGGGCAGAAGTGGAAGAACTCCTTAAAATAAGAGCCAAGAAAGATAAAGAAGGGAAATGGAGATTATCAGATGGGAGGCAAATATTGAATAAACACCTTGCCAAGAAAATGCTGGAAGGCATACATGGGACATACACTGGGGTACCCAAGTGCTAAGTGATCAATTTCTCAGGGACTGGGGCTGTATTGGAATTTTCAGGATAGCTAAGCAGGTGACTGAACGGTGTGTGATAGGTCAACAAGTAAATAAAAAGGTCGTGAGTAAAACACCAAGGGGAGGGCAAGAACTAGCCTTAAGGCCTGTAGGAATGTGCCCCCTGTTGACAGAGTAAAAAAGTTACCCTTTGTCTCCTTAAAAAAGACAAAAGCCCACAAGTTTCTCTCCTCAATTTGGTTAAAAGACACCTCATAGGACCTTGGAGACTTCACCTCAAACTTAAGGATAGCTAATTGGACAGAAGCCAAAAAGTCCCACCTAAGCAATTCCCTAGAAAAAGAAGAAAACAAAAGAAATAAATTGCTTTTGTCAAGTGTTTTAGCAGGAGCAAGAACTTCTTGCCCTGGCTCAGTTTTTCTCTGTATAGAGCTTTTTTATTTTGCCTTTTATTAAAACTTTTTGTTTCCAACCCTGTCACAGGAGCCATCCTGCTACTTTTATGCCACCTGAGGTAGCTGAGCTATCAAGGGTATAATGCTTGTCTCTGAGAGCTTATAAGACCTGGCTTGAAGAGAAAAAGCATAATTTGGCGCCTGGACAGATGATTTCTCATACTGAGGAACATAGTTCGGGATATTTTTTATTTGCCCTCGATCAAAATAGGACATTTTTCCTTGGTCTGGCGTTTTGGGGAGCAGGCCTGCGACTGGGGCTTTTGTGGCACCAAAAAGAAAAAAAAACACCCAGGTTATGGAGGATCTGAGGCCATCAGAGGGGTTCTCAGACTGAAGCCCAAGCCGGTGAGAAGGGGCTGAAACCAGGACACGGGTTGGAGAACGCCCTGTGAAAGTCTGAAGGACGTCTTCAGAGAGAGCTGCGATTGGCTGAGCCAAGGCTGAGACACCACTGCATTTCCAGACCCAGGGAGGAGATCAAGGACGACAGCTTCTCTGAAAACCATCATTTGGTGAGTAAGAAAGAACGGGAAACAAGCTGTCTGTAGCTGAGCAGGATCTTTTTTTCCTGAACTACAAATTAGAAATTCAAGATGTAAAATTTGAGAAGAAACAGCTTAAGAAACTCATTAGATGGGTTTCCACAGAATTCCCGACTCTAAATACATCTGAGACGCTTACCCTAAAGTTCTGGGATACTGTGGGACTTAGATTATACAGTATGGAAAAGAATAAGAAGTCCAGCTTAAAGTTACGCCCAATATTCAGGACAGTGTTGCAATTTGTAACATTGGAAAGTGAAAAACAAGCTAGAGACAACAAAAAAACTCCTCCGAGCAGAGAGATAGCTGACCGCAGGCTGCGGCAGAAAGAAAGGAGGGGAGGCAGAGATTCCGAGACCCCAACCCTGTTCCCAACTTGCCCTGAAGCACACAGACCCCGGGAGGGCAGGCGGGAGCCGACAAGGCCAGCCGCTCCCTGTCCCGTTCCTCCTCCACCCCCGAGAGGGACACAGGCAAGTCCTGGCCAGACAAGTCTGCAACCCGTCTCTCCTAACCCACCAGTGATAAGTTAGAAAAGACTCTTTGTTCATCAAGACAAAAAGGGGAAGCCTTGTGTAAATAACAGGAAACCAAAGGGGAAACCTTGTGTAGATAACAGGATTTGAGCTTAGGCGCATATAACATATAACCTTATATGGAAAAGACCATTACAGGGCCGTGGACTTCCACCGAGGAAGAAGAGAGGAGCCTTCCTCAAACGACCACCAGAGAGTAAAAGAAGACCCCCTAGCAACAGAGGGCGCAAGCGCAGAGTACACCCAGAGTGAGCCGTTGGCGCTGACTCCCCGGCTGCACCCAGCGCTGTTTGCTTGCCATCGCTTGCTGTAACCAATAAATTTCTTATTGACTCTCGAAAGGCTGAACAAATTATTCGCCTCAATTTATAACACACCTAACCTGAAGAAATCCCCTTAGTTTCCTCGCAAAAGTAACCTCAGATGCGCAAAATCGGTGAATTTTGGTAGTGCAATGGAAAAAAAGCCGAGCTGAATCCATGGTCTGTGAGAACAAAGGTAGACGTGGCCACTGCCATATTTCAGAACTGTCGAGCTCTGGCCTTCGTGGGCATGTTCCATCCTCGGAGTCCCAGGTTTCCCTTTCCGATTCGTCACTAAGCTCCTGCCCATCAGACGCGGGACACTCCCCTTTTGTGGGCCGAGCTCAGTCTGCCTCTCTGCCCGAAATCCCTGCCACACCCTGGGACGGCACTCCCTCACTCTGCCGACCGTGGGAACCGGAGATAGCCCCCCAGAATCTGAGGGCCAAGCATCAATGCAGGATACAACAGATTAGGTCATCTCAGCAGTGGAGAAAGCAGGACTCACAGTAGCGAAGGAGAAAATACAGACACTTCCTCCCTGGAAATATTTAGGATACAGGATCACAGAACAGACTGTAACTCCACAACCACTCCAGCTAAAGAAAAATCCAAAAACACTGAATGAAGCGCAGCAGCTGGTAGGGACTCTGAACTGGCTTTGTCCACTGCTAGGCATCTCAAACCAGGACTTAGCTCCTCTGTCTGATCTACTGAAGGGAGACAGCTTTAAACTCACCACAAGAATTCAACAAAGAAGCCCAAAATGCTTTAGATAAAGTGATGCGAGCCATCCAATCACTCCAGGCTCATCGGTATAATCTTAACTTGTCTTTTTTGTTTTCAGTTTTAGGGGAGAGTCCACATCTTCACGGTCTAATATTCCAGTGGGATCTAGAGAAGAAGGACCATCTGATAATCTTAGAATGGGTTTTCCTATCTCGTCAGCTGGGTAAAACTATAACAACTTGCCCTGAAATTATATCACAATTGATTATAAAGGCCAGATCACGAATGTTTTCCCTTTCAGGAAAGGATTTTGCAGAGATCTTTCTGCCTGTCACATCCATCTATTTGGAATGCTTAATTCAAAATTCAGAGGTTATGCAATTTGCCCTAGAAAATTTTACAGGGAAAATTTTGGTCAATTGTCCAAAACATGAGCTACTAAATTCATCTCTAAAATTAATTCATAAGCCCTTAAGAAGTCATGCACCCCTTGATCCAATCATATTTTTTACAGATGGTTCAGGGAAGTCTAAAAAAATCTGTGATTGCTTGGCAAAACCCAGAGACAAAAAAATGGGAATCAGATATTGAAGAAGTAGAAGGTTCTTCACAAATTATAGAGTTAACCGCAGTTTTGCGAGTCTTTTCAAAATTCACGTTTCCTTTTAATTTAGTAATGGATTCATTTTATGTTGCAGGTGAGCTGTATGGTTTGCTCAAGAAACTAATCTTCCTTCTTTCTATTCAACAGAAACCTTATTTCATAATGCACATTCGTTCACATTCTGCGCTTCCAGGTTTCCTAGAAGAAAGCAATGCCATGTCTGATCTGTTAGCCATGTCAATACAGAATACACTTCCAAATATTATCGAACAAGCCAGAATGAGCCATGCTTTCTATCATCAAAATGCACCTGCCTTAGTAAGAATGTTTAACATCTCTCAGAATCAGGCAAAAGCAATTGTTCAATCATGTCCAGATTGCCAAAAATTAGCCATACCAGCAATAGCAACTGGGGTTAACCCTTGAGGCTTAAATAGCCTGCAGATATGGCAAACTGACATAACTCAATATCAGTCATTTGCAGCAACTTTTGCTGCTGCACATCAAGGATAAAAGAGTAGACATGTAATTAAACATGTAAAGAGCTTTTTTATTTTACCTTTTATTAAAACTTTTTTGTTTCCAACACTGTCACAGGAGCCATCCTGCTACTTTTATGCCACCTGAGGTAGCTGAGCTATCAAGGGTATAATGCTTGCCTCTGAGAGCTTATAAGACCTGGCTTGAAGAGACCAAGTATTAACAAACATCCAAAATCAAAGGACCCTGTAAACTGGTAACATGGGGGCGTGGGTATGCCTGCATGTCTACGCCACTAGGCCTGCAGTGGATCCCACAAAAATGGGTGAAACCCTATGTTACTAAACACCCTAACAGGCCTCCTGACACTAAAAAAGATGTTGCGGTAGCAGCTAAAAAGAGGGAATGTCTGTTGGGTGGAAAAGGACACCCAAATTCCCCTTTCTACCCTGACTTTCTGTCACTTAATATGTTCATTGATGATTATGAAGTGCTAAATAACCTTTGTTAAAGTTTATATTATTTTAGGAGGAAGCCATGTTCCCCAGGCTAGCCCTCATTGGAATTTGATTCATCCTGTTCACCCTAAACCAGTCCTGTGATGCGTGGATCATGCCACAACCCAGGAAAAACATCTGGGTTAAATTAGCAGAGGCCTTTAAGCAAGACCATATCTGCTTGTCTACAGCAACAGCAGAAAATCCTATGTCAACCTGCCTAGTGGGGGTCCCGTTTAAACCCGAGGCGTACCCTGAAAGCCTGAAAGAAGATAAAAAAATGTAAATAGCAAACAAAGCACCCACATAGTTTTCCAAACACCAAGCATGACCTATGAACACAAATTGCCCGTTTACAACCCCCTTGTGCTGTGGCAAGAGTGGGTAGGCAAGCTGCTCAACATGAACAGTGAACCACAAGAACTTGAAATTTTAGGGTCTTTGAGTGCAGCCTATTGCATTCAGTTTGTCTACGAACCAAGGCACCACATAAAACAGTACACCAATGTCCTCCAGTATAAAAAAGATTACCAGGCGAACAGGTGGTACGATGAGATTGAGCATGTTAAGATGGCATCCACAGAGGACCACCGACCAAAGAGACTAGAAAAAGGTACTTTTCTCGTTCATGGAGATAGAGCTTGGGCAGATATCCCCTCTTGTCTGCTTGGAGGTCTGTGAACATTTGGACGGTTGTCACTGTTCACACCCAACCAAACCTAAATTATGGATTGGCAACAGAAAAACAATTCGAGAATCCAAAAGAGAAGCATTGATAATTTAGATAAACACTGTGAATCAGAAATTATTCATTGGTCTATGCTAAAAAGAGCTGCAGTCTCTCTATCTTTGGAAAATTTGGGAAAAGGAAGTTTGATCAGCACTCATGGACGAGGGTTGGTTCATGAGGAATTAATAAAACAAATCCTAGAATCTATTAGGAGACGAGAAGCAATCCCAGTAGTACATGTCAAGAGACACAATCTGCTCCCATTGAGAAAAATTCCAACCACACCAGGAGTTACTAGATACATAAATGTGTCACTTAACACCGGGGACATCAGAGCCTTCAGAAAAGAGATGGGCAGTTTGATAGATAATCCCTTAGAAGTGTCAGACCAGTTAGACCAGTTTCTGGGGACTTGTATTTATATCTGAGATAACATGCAAACTAAAATTTGTTTAGAGAACATGGGATAAAAAAGACAAGAATTGTAAAAACAGAAGATAGTGACACAGAGCACCCCTTTAAAGTTCTCTGTACATAACCTGGAGACAAAGTGCTTATAAAAGCCTAGAGGGAAGTCCCCCTCACCCCTCACTAGGAAGATCCTTTTATTGTCCTTTTAACCACAGACACAGCAATTCAGACAGCGGGAAAAAGGCTGGATACATGCATTTTGGGTGAAGAGGATCGAGCACCAGGAAGAGACACCTGAGGAGGAAGTCACCTCTCCCCCTGGAGATCTGAAGTTAATCCTGCGTCAGCCAAGTAAATGACTGATAAGGATCTGATAAGGTGCACTAAACCAGGTTGTGGTTGTGATTGTTATCTGTTTGTGCATTTTAAGTGTGAATACTGTAACGAGGTTTGGTTGGTACACTGTATAAGGGGATTCTGGCCAAAGGGCTTGTGTGATAAGTGCCTAGAGGAAGAACAGTGACTGACTAGCCGTGTTTTAGGGCTCGCCACTCCTCTGGGTATAATTAAAGTAGACTCCTGGGTGTGGTTTCGCCTATTCCAAAAGAGGCTGAGAGGAAAATTGAAGTCAAAAGCTTAAAATCATTACTGTTGAGTGCTGGGGGTTAAACAAAGTACCCTGCAGTGCAGACTCAGTTAAACTATCAAGGTGGGGGCATCTTTAAATAGAGGTATGCAGCATCCAGGTACGAAACCACAAAAGACTATTCCTGCTGCCGAGAAGATGGTTTACCCCACTGCTGGTAGCAACTCAGTGGGTGAAGGCAGAGGCAGAGCAGTTTTCATAGTGGGGGTCCTGATGATCCTGAGTCTAGCAATGTGCCTCAAAATTAGTACGCATTCGGGTTACTTACCCTGCATGGATGTACGAGGCCCCAGCGGCGAGGACGTACCATGCGTACAGACTGCCCAGAGAGGACAAGGGGAATCGGAGGCCCCGACCTTCCTGACCCCGAGGAACTGCAGCCAGGGTAAGATAAGAGGACATAGTCCCATAAATGGCACTCAAAAAGGGAGGTGTAAGAAAAGAAAGTGTGATCTAAAAAAGGCGACCCCTAAAGACGGGCAGTCAGAGCACAGAATATGTAAGAGGAATGTTAAACAAATATCTGTCCCTATCTGTGATAAATGTAATCGCACAGTATGGATTGGAGGAAAAATAGAGTCAGTATCTGTAGATTATTTTCAGGCTAACCCACCGCGTTATGATAATAATCAATTGGGAATGTGTGTGATAGGTAGAAAGACATATTGGGTTAGAGGGAATTCAAAATATAAAAATAAATTTTCCCTCAAAAAAACCGAATTGGTTATCTTTGACCTTTTAGAGGATCAAAATGACAGGGTCTGTCTGCAGTATGATAGGACATTCTGCTTCTCAAAAAATAAAGAGGGGGCGGACCTGGAGAATAAAAGAAGACAGGGTTGATTATAAGATGTATCAAGAAATACCACAGGAAGAGCAAAATAAAAGTACAAAATCTAAAGAAAATTGAGAGTTCTTAAGAGCACTGTGAAAAATGCATATTTTATGATTGGCTTTTCGCAAATATTACAATGAATATTATATGTGTAATGTTAGAAAGTTATGCTGTATTAATTCTCTTAAGCAGTGTGTTAAATGTATTTTTAGGTTATAACACAATGTTAAAGTAGAAACTATACTATGTGTTATAAACAGAGGCGAATAATTTGTTCAGCCTTTCAAGAGTCAATCAGAAATTTATTGATTACAGCAAGCGATGGCAAGCAAACAGCGCTGGGTGCAGCCGGGGAGTCCCCGCTCCGCTTACGGCTCACACCGTTTCCCTCTTCCCACAGTCTTTTTATACTCTCTTTCTTCCGTGTCCGCGTTATCTCTGGGTGTACTCTGCGCTTGCGCCCTCTGTTGCTAGGAGGTCGTCTTCTACTCTCTGGTGGTCGTTTGACGAAGGCTCCTCTCTTCTTCCTTGGTGAAAGTCCACGGCCCTGTAATGGTCTTTTCCATATAAGGTTATATGTTATATGCACCTAAGTTCTAATTACACAACTAGCTTAAGTAATCAACATATTAGCTAGTTTCTGTCTTGCGGTTTTCTGTTATCTACACAAGGCTTCTCCTTTGGCTCTCTGTTATCTTACACAAGGCTTCTCCTTTGATTTTCTGTTATCTACACAAGGCTTCTCCTTTCTGTCTTGATGAACAAAGAGTCTTCTCTAACTTATCACAATCCCCCCTTTTCTTTTTCTTTATTTTGTTCATCAAACTTTTTTAGTTATTTTAACAGTGTTATAAAATGGGGGTTTTAACATCAAAACAAAGCTAACAATGTTCTGTAATCTGGGGGTTAGGTATGCTCCCTCTACTAGCTTCTAAAGGGTGTTAAATCGAGAATCCTCGCTAGTGGGTATTATTGTCTGGTTATCACTAGTTGAATTTTCTATTCCTGAGTTACTTTGATTACTGATTATTTCAACATAACCTGGCTCTCTATTTTTGGCTATTACTGGGTTAGGGCCTACTGGCCGGGTATCTGGTGGGATAGGCTCCTTCTTACTGGGTTCTATGTACTGAAAACCCCATGTTCGTCTTACTGTCTATCTTGGATCTGATGGTTTAGTTACATTCAGATACACAAATTGATAATTCCCCAGATTGACTATGCCGCCCGACCAGTCCTTCTGTGGAGCTTTACAGCCGTGGGGTCCCCAAGAAACAGTAAGCCATTGATCTCCTTCTACTGACTAATCTGATGCTATTGTTTCACAGCCCCAATACCCACAGAAGTATTCCCTGGGGTAATTGAAATATCCCTTTCCTGGATTTGATGCTGGACACATCGATGGGGGCCAATGTGCATAATGACGATGTAAAACTAGGAGATCTGGACAATATCTGAGTTTGAATTTCCTTCCTATCTACTCGGGTTAATATCTATTTAAAGGGTTGATGTGAAAATTGAGAATATCTTCCTGGTAATAACATAATCAGAATTACAATAACGATAACTTGCCAAGGAGGATGGAGTCCTGGTTTTGTACTTAACGCATAATTTCCTACCATTTCCCTTTTAGCTTGTTGCCCTTTTTGTTTACCCGGGGTAGTTGAGTCGGTACCTTTTGGGGAGATTATCAATACCCAGTCAGTAATATTTGGAGTATCTCTGCATTATTCCACTTGGGATTGGGAAGAGCCTGGTTCTTTCCCCTCTGCCTCGCCCGCCGACTCGGGTGCTTCGAGCCGTGGGGATTACCATCTTCTCGGCAGCAGCGGTACTCTCCAGCACATCCATTCCCTTTTCCCCTTCTAGCCTTATACTGCTCCCAGTTCTTATCCTTGACTGGGGATGAGTCACACGGGATTTCTTTCAGCTCTTTCCGACAACACCGGTTTACAATATGGGCAACAAGGGGGGCAGGTTCATTCAGGTGGAAACAAAAATTCTCAGGGTTAACCCCTTTTCTGTAAACTTCCCACTACTCTTCTGATTTGAACCTTACCCACTTATTCTCTAATTCCCCTAACTCTAATATGATTCTTGTTAATCCTCGCTCTAGCTTGTAGCAGCTGGAGCAAATCCCAGTAGGTGGCTTTCCTTTGCGGCAATGGACCCACCACCGTTCTTGGCAAGTTTTACAAACAAAGCACACAAAAGGATAACAATCACAATGTATTTCTTTACACACTACTCCATAATTATCAGCCAAGGGGTAAGTGTATCCTTTCTGTTCCCCTTCTTGGTCTATCTGGATTACCCACACTGAGTCCGTCAGTTTTTTCTTCAAGGTGACCTTCAGGTTTCTGGGTTGGCTTGTTACTCTCTAATGGTCAGCTGTAGTCCTTTTGTCTATTGGATCGTAACCTGTGTCTGTGGGTCACCCTAGGGGAGTACAGTGAGGCTGCCTAACAGGGCAGGATGCATACATATACTTTTATTTGTCCACATTCACTTAACTTTATTTTTCACTTACTCTCACGCACAACAAAACAATCACAACAACAAGGTACCTTTTATTTTTCAACACACTTATTACACTTTTAGGTTTCCCTGGCCAAGTCTCAGTGTTCTTGGATACCCCTCAATCCAGCTGTATTGTTCCTGACTCCAGATCTTCTCAGATTTATCTTTAAACTGGCAAAATTTTTATTCAGTTCTGGGTGCTCTCGAATATTAATATCTCAACCCAGCAAAACTTAATTCTGGGTGGTCTCAGAATGTTAATCCCTCAACCCAGCAGGTTTGAATCAACCCTGGATGCTCTTGGAATATTAATCCCTCAACCCAGCAGGTTTGAATCAACCCTGGATGCTCTTGGAATATTAATCCCTCAATCCAGCAGGTTTGAATCAACCCTGGATGCTCTTGGAATATTAATCCCTCAATCCAGCAGGTTTGATCAACCCTGGATGTTCTTGGGCATTCTTATCCCTCAATCCAGCAGAATTTTTAGGGGCCCCTCCTACACATTTTACCTTTTATTTTTCGCCAATAGATTATGCCAAGAAAACCCTCTTTTTACCTTTTAATTAATTTTTTTTTATAATTAATTACCTTTTATCCCCCCCCTCACCAAGGGGTCCCACTCTTTCTCTGAGACCCAGACCCGGGGGGGGGGGGGTCTCTCACTGTTTTTATCACTCGCTTCGTCTCTTTACTGGCCGCTTTTCTCGCGAAAAAGACGGAAACGCAGCATGGGAGACTACTGCTCTCGTTTAGCAGGTCTGGGGTAACCCACTCGCCTCTCATTCACACACATTCATCCCCCCTTTATCTGCCCTGTAATGCAAAGGATCTCCCAGTGACAGCTTTTAACACTGAAGGGCAGTGCTATTGTATAACAAACACTTAACTCTTAGCCCAGCCGGGCTCGCTGGCTACTTTTGCAAGCTCTTTACCAACTAGCGATGCTTGTAAGCGGTGCTTGTGTGATAAATTGAGGCGAATAATTTGATTCAGCCTTTTTAAGGTCAATTAGAATTTTATTAATTACAGCAAGCAGTAGCAAGCAAAACAGCGCTGGGTGGGTAGGGGTCTCCAAGCCGCCTCTCCTGCAGTGTCCCACACTGCAGTGCCCCACACCCCACTCCCTTATTCAGTCTCTTTTATAGTTTCTTGGAGGTTTCTTCATTCGTGTCTCTTGCGATAGCGGTGTGTGTAGCTTGAGCATCCCTCTGCATCGTCTCTGCATTGTGTCGAGGCAGGTGATCGTTGATTTCACAATCGGTTCCGGACAGTGATGGGCGTACCCGGAGCACTCCTACGTTGTCTAGTCCGGTGGCCGTTGCCTGGTGGTCGCTGATTTCATAATCAGCTCCGGCCATCCCCCAACATCCTTAGCCTGTGTCTGCAAGAGAAGCTAAGAAAAGCTTCCTATATGGTGATTAATCATACTTGTGATCTTGCGGTTTTGCAATATGTCTATAGCCTTGCAATATGCCTATAGCCTTGCGGTTTGTAGCAGTTGCTTCTTTATTGTCTTTTTTTTTTTTAGTAAAACCCACAAGTTGCTGTTTCCCAACTTCACAGATGCTTCCCCTATCTCCTAACAAGCAAGCTAGTCCCTTATACTTTAATTTTATATTTCCTCCTTTAATATTCCAATTCTTTTGATGAACAAACAAGTTACCACAGTTTATCACAATCCCCCATTTTCTCTTTTACCATTTTGTTCATCAAATCGCTTTGCTGCTTCATAGGCTAGAAGTAAAGTGTCTTCTATTTCAGGACAGTTCTCTTTCAGCAGGATTCCATGAGTTCTAAAGAGTGAAGTCAGAGTAGCCACACGTTGCAGCATCCTCCAATTCCATATGAGCATTAAAATGGACATTATTAAACTTATAGCGACTAAAATTAGTAAAACTATAATGGGGTGACTTAAAGTGTTCATGATCCCAGTTGCAGTTGGTGACCATCTGAATAGTGCATCCCACCAGTTATGGCTTGCATCCTTTTCTACTCTCTGCAGGACTCTGTTTATTTCAGTTATGTCATGATGGACAGTTACGAGAGTTTTTTTGCCCATTCTTGTGAATTTCTTCTATAATTTTGATTAGATCTTGGTGTTTCATTAATTGTTTAACCAGGGTTAAATTCATTCCAATGGGTGTGGTTGGTAATTTGTTGTATGTTGTGTAGTTTGATTTTATTAATTGGTGGGATACAACTGGTGCTGAGTATTTAAAGTCGCACCCAGTAACTTTGATAAAGTTGCAAATACAGAAATTGGAATGATTTCTAGTAAATAAGGAGACCTTGTTCTTATCAATTTCTATAACATCACACACAGTCCTTAAAGGCTTGGGACCACAGCCATTTAGCATTGTCCTGACTAGAAACACCACTAGGACAGAGCAATAGAAAACTAATAATTCGCCAGTAAGGGTGGAGTCCTAGCCTTGTTTTTGTTTCGTATTATCCTGTTTTCCCCTTTTGGGCTTGCTGCTCCCTTGGTGTTTCGGAGGCACTTAAACTGGTCCTTTGAGGGATCCTAGTACTCGGCTGGCAATAGTTGGAGCATTTCAGCATTGTTCCACTTAGAGGGGGCTTGGCCTTTTCCTCTCTGCCTCGCTCGCCGACTCGGGTGCTTCGAGCCGCGAGGTAAACCATCTTCTCGGCAGCAGCGGTACTCGCCTGAGCGTCCCCTTTTCCGCTCCTGCCTAGCCTTGTACTGTTCCCAGTTCTTATCTTTGACCAGAGGTGGGTTGCAAGGAATCCCCTTCAGTTCCTTTTGACAACACCCTTTTATTATCTGAGCAGCAAATGGAGTGGGCTCGTTAGTATGAAAACAAAAAATACTCAGGGTATACTCCCTTGGTAAATATTTCCCATCACTCAGATCCAAAACTGACCCACCGATTTTCCAATTCTCCTATCCTTAGCACAGTTTCAGTTAGTTTTCGCTGAGTTTTATAGCACTCAGTACAAACCCCAATTGGTGGTCTTCCCCTCTGGCAATGGACCCACCACCGTTCTTGGCAAATTTTACATATAAAGCACACAAAAGGATAACAATCTCCACAACCTTCCTTATTACAAATCACTATATAGTCTTTAGCTAGTTTGTAATTGTATCCCTTTTGCTCCCCCTTATGGTTGATTTGGATAATGTCCACAGAGTTCAATAGTTTTTCTTAAGAGTCGCTTTCAAGTTCCCACGCTGGCTAGTCACTCTCCACTGGTTATTTGTGTCAACCGGGCCTTTCACTCGGCTGGCGTGAGTCCACCCCTTTTCGGCCGTCCTGACTGCCGTTTCTGTGATACTTGATCCCCTGGTTTTATCTTATGGATTGTGATATCCAGAGGTGGTCTCTGTGCCAACACTCCTTTCTTCCTCAATTCCTGCCTTCTGCTCATAATTTGGGTGATGTAGAATTTAATATGAGAATCTTTTAGGCAGGGGTGATCTGTGGGGGCTTCCATATCATAAGGCATTCCAAATAGCATTTCAAATGGGGAGATTCCCACATCAGTTCGGGGTTGAGTTCGAATGTTCAATAAGGCAAGACGTAGGCACTTAACCCATGACATTTTTGTTTCCAGCATTAACTTTGTGAGTTGTTTTTTTATTTCTCCATTCATCCTTTCCACCCTCCCCGAGCTCTGTGGATGCCATGGGGTATGATATTTCCATTGAGTCCCCAAAGCTGTCAGGACATCTTTTGCAATTTTAGAGGTGAAATGGGGTCCCCGGTCCGAGTCTAAACACTCAATTAATCCATACCGGGGATAATTTGCTCTAATAATACTTTTGCCACAGTGTTCGAAGTAGCTCGGGCCGTAGGATAAGCTTCCACGTAATGGCTTAAGCGGTCTACCAGTACCAATAGATATTTATACCTCCCCACTTTTGGTAATTCTGTAAAATCTATTTGTATATGTGAAAAGGGTCGTTGTGCCAGTTCCCTTCCGCCCATTGGTCTTTCTCTTAATTGTTGTTTATTTATTCTTTGACAGGTTAAACATTGTTGGGTTGCCTGTTTTGCAAGATTATAGACCCCTATGCACATATATTTAATTGCAAATTGGTCAACCAGGGCTTGAGTTCCCCAGTGGGTTGTCTCATGGATTGCTTGCAGGACCTTCATTGCCATTCCTTTTGGGAGTACCTCTCGCCCATCTGGTAGTATCCACTTGCCTCCCTCTTTTTCCTTCACCCCCATTTGGTTTAGTTTTTGTTTTTCCTGTACCGTGAAGGCTAACACATGGTTAATGGGTCCATGGAACCGGCAATGTTTCTCTTGGGGGTCTTCACAGGTGCACTCATGATTAATGAGTCCGTGGAACCAGCAATGTTCTTTTTGGGGGTTATCACAGGCACACTGTATCGAATCAATTCCGTATGCATCCCAACAAGCCCAACATGGTTCTTCCTCTAAGTCAGCTCCACAAGTGGAGCAATCTTCCCTTTGTGGTTTTAAACTCATTAGAGCTGCCTTTTTCGCCTCCTGGTCGGCTAAGTTATTTCCCCGTACTGAGTTTCCCATCCCCACTTGATGTCCTTTTACATGAACAATAGCTATTCTTTCCGGACCTCTCAAGGCCTGGAGCAGTTTCCGAATTAATTCCCCATGTATCAACCCCTTTCCCTGTGAATTGATAAGTCCCCTTTCTTCCCAGGTTTTTCCACATGTATGAACCACCCCATAAGCATATTTTGAATCAGTATAAATGGTCCCAACCTTTCCTCTTAGCAGTTCTAAAGCTCTGAGCACTGCATACAATTCACATGGTTGTGCTGACCAGCTGGGGCTAAGAGGACCAGATTCTATTTTCTTAAAAATTTTCCCATCCACAATAGCATACCCAGATTTCCTTTTCCCTTCAAGGACCCGAGAGGATCCATCTACATAATATCGATATCCTTCCTCTAATTCCTCCTCTTCGAGATCTGGTCTTATTTTTGTTTGTTCCTCTATTTGCAAAAGACAATCATGAGTTAGTCCCACAACTGGTTCCCCATATAGAAACTGGGCTGGATTTTGTAAGCTTGTGGTTTCAATACTTAACCTAGGAGAAGAAATTAGGATGCCTTCATACTTTAGGAGTCTGGCATCTGTTATCCATTTATCCGCTTTTTGTTGTAGTACTCCACGGATGTTATGAGGAGATAGAACCTTCAGTTTACTCCCAAAAGTTATCTTTCCTGCTTCTTCTACAAAAGGGCAGCAGCCACTATCGATTGCAGACAGGTAGGCCACCCTCGACTAACAGGGTCAAGAAGCTTTGAAAGATATGCCACTGGTTTCTTTCCTCCAGCCCATTCCTGGGCTAACACCCCGTATGCCACCCCTTCATTGACATTAATGAATAAAAAGAATGGTCTTTTTAGATCCGGGAGGCTGAGAACCGGGGCATTGACCAATTCAGTTTTTAATGATTTTAACCGGGTCTCATCCTTGGAGCTCCACTTTAATAGCCCATCTGTTGTTAATTTTTCATACAGAAATTTAACTTTCCCACTAAAATTTTCAATCCATTGTCTGCAATACCCAAAAAGTCCCAGTAACTGTCGAACCTGCCTTTTAGTTTTTGGAGCTTCCAGGGAAAGTATTCCTTGGACTCTATCAGTATCCAATTTCTTAGTCCCCTGAGTCAGCCAGTGTCCGAGGTACTTAACTTCCTCTTCCACGAATTGTAATTTCGACTTTGAAACATTGAGTCCCTTAAGGCTTAAATAATTTAGGAGTTTTTATAGTTTCTTAAGCAAAATAATCTCTAGAAGTTTCCTTAAGGGGACAGGCCCAAAAAGCATCTTTAAGATCTATTACACTATACTACTGGTTTTCTGGGCCAAGTTGGCTTAAAATAGTATGTGGATTGGCTACGACCGGGAATCTTTCAACTGTTCTTTTATTGATTTCCCGCAAGTCATGCACCAATCTGTAACTGCCATTCGGTTTCTTTACCAGCAGGATGGGGGTATTGAAAGGAGACATGCAGGGTTCTAAAAGTCCCTTTTCCAAAAGTCTCTTTATTTCTGTTTTTAGTCCTTCCCTCCCCTCCTTGGGTATGGGATATTGCCAAATCCTGACAGGGATTTCTGGGTTGCTGATAGTTACCTCAAAGGGTTCAATATTTAATTTCCCTACACTGTCAGGGGTATACCAAACTTCTGGGTTAATCTTTTTCTCGTCTTCAGTCCAGAGAGGATATAGTTTTACTGTTAGTTCTCCCTTTTTTGCCTCTATCCCTATCCCCAACTCAACCATCAAATCTCTCCCTAATAGATTATAATCTGCTTCTGGAACTAGTAAAAATGACCCAATTCCTAATTTAGAATCACTTTCTAAGAGTACATCCTTAATTACAGGTACTCCAAAGGGTTCCCCTTTGGCCCCAGTCACCTGTATTATTTCAGGTGAAACCTTACACCCTTGGGGAAGGGTCTGGACGGTTGATCTCTCCGCCCCTGAGTCCACAAGGAACTCATATTCTTGTTGCTGGGGACCTATCTTTAATTTTACCAGGGGCTCTGTTCTTTCTCTTGTCCCCAGCAGATAGAGCCCCGACCCCCCTAATCTTCTTTGAACTGTTCCTCATCAGCAATCCTCTGCCGACACTCTCTCCCCATGTGTCCCTTCTTCCCACAATAGAAACAGACAATGCTCTCTCCACCTCTCGACTTCCCTTCAAACCAACTCTCGACTTCCCTTCAAACCAACTTCGCTGGACATCAGTCCGACCTCTGGACTGACCTCCAGTTCCCCCCACCGGGGACTCCGCTGTCCCCCCCCACTGCTGCTAACACGATTCCAGACTGCTTTTTAAAACTCTCATCCTCTCTCCCAACACACACCTTTTGAGTCTCTCACAACAACTCATCCAATCCTCTCGCCTGCCATCCCTCCAACCTCTCCAACTTCTTCCGAATGTCCACCCAAGAATCGACCACAAAATGCACCTTCAAAAGTGTCTCACCCTCTGGGGTATTGGGGTCCACCTCTGAATACAACTGGAAAGCTTTCTTCAATCTCTCCCACTATCCAAAGAGCTGCATATTCGCTCTCCTCTTGGTTAAAGGGCTCTTTGGAGTTAACATATATATATATTGAGAGCTTGACAGATCCAATCCTCAAACGACCCAAACACGGGCCAATATAGTTGGTCTCCCCCCATCCGTTTACTCCCCCCAAATTTTCATACAATAATGGATCATTTTAACCCTATCTTTTCCTTTTCTAGAAGGAAAGGCATCCCAATACTTTACCGTTAAGCCTAGTGGAAGTTTTACCGAGATTCTCCCACCCATGGGTTCAGCAGATTTACTTTTTCCTCTGACCCATCTTCTAGAGTGCCTTCTCACACTCAACACAAACAATACGACAGTCGCTTCCCCCAATTTGTGGCCCACTCCGTCGCCGGATATGGGAAACACACTACTATGGGGTCCACACTCACTTGGGAATCTGAGCTGCCAGTTCCCCTCTCACACACACATTCACATTTGCTACACTCCAGGACTCCCACCCCTGACCGAGCGACCGGGCGGACCGGACTACTCACGTCTTTCCGGCGCCTCCGTTTCTCGACCAGGGCTTCGCCCTGTGTGTCTTCTTATTCACCTCAATCACCCCGGGACTACACACCCCTAAACGACTCTTAAAGACCCCGTTTCCGGGATCGAGGCTTTGTCCCTTTCACATGCACTCCGGAGCCCGCTTGTACGGGGCCCACCGTCTTTTTCACATGCACACGCATTCCGGAGCCCGCTTGTACGGGGCCCACTGAGCACATACACTTATACTAAATTAGTAAGCCAAAACTCGGGGAAGTTTCTCCAGGGATCCCCCGCCCCAGGAACTTTGACGCAGTCCACCTCCGCATCTGGGTTAGGCCCGCTTGCTCTCCTCCTAACCCAGGAGCCTTCCCACCGAGGGTAACTTGATGCCGAGGGGGGTGCAGCTCCCCCCCTCCTACGTCCCCCAACCCTGGATGCTCTTGGAACATTAGTCCCTCAATCCAGCAGGTTTGAAGCAACCCTGGATGCTCTTGGAACATTAGTCCCTCAATCCAGCAGGTTTGAATCAACCCTGGATGCTCTTGGAATATTAATCCCTCAATCCAGCAGGTTTGAATCAACCCTGGATGCTCTTGGAATATTAATCCCTCAATCCAGCAGGTTTGAATCAACCCTGGAAAAAGGAGGCCCACCACCCACCGGGGGCTACTTACGCTTCCTGCGTGTTCACTCTTCCATGGTTCTTCGCGCACAAAGATTAACGGGGGTAACTTTGCTTGCTACTGAGTTTTAGGTTCGTCGGTAAAGGCCCAAGGAGGAAGCCCCCCCTTAGGTCCACCGCAAAAAGGCGGTGGGGCGCCTCACCCTAGTGGGGCCTCCCTCCCGGGTTTCCTTTATCCGAGTCACGGCACCAAATTGTGATAAATTGAGGCAAATAATTTGATTCAGCCTTTTTAAGGTCAATTAGAATTTTATTAATTACAGCAAGCAGTAGCAAGCAAAACAGCGCTGGGTGGGTAGGGGTCTCCTAACCGCCCCTCCTGCAGTGTCCCACACTGCAGTGCCCCACGCCCCACTCCCCTTATTCAGTCTCTTTTATAGTTTCTTGGAGGTTTCTTCATTCGTGTCTCTTGCGATAGCGGTGGGCATAGCTTGAGCATCCCTCTGCATCGTGTCTGCGTTGTGTCGAGGCAGGTGATCGTTGGTTTCACAATCGGTTCCGGACAGTGATGGGCGTACCCGGAGCACTCCTACGTTGTCTAGTCCGGTGGCCGTTGCCTGGTGGTCGCTGATTTCATAATCAGCTCCGGCTATCCCCCAACATCCTTAGCCTGTGTCTGCAAGAGAAGCTAAGAAAAGCTCCCTAAATGGTGATTAATCATACTTGTGGTCTTGCGTTTTGCAATATGTCTATAGCCTTGCAATATGCCTATAGCCTTGCGGTTTGTAGCAGTTGCTTCCTGTTTCCCAACTTCACAGATGCTTCCCCTATCTCTTAACAAGCAAGCTGGTCCCTTATACTTTAATTTTATATTTCCCCCTTTAATATTCTAATTCTTTTGATGAACAAACAAGTTACCACAGTTTATCACAAAGGGATGTGGCTCGCCAGGAGATGGGCCTTATCTGAGGCGATATGGAAACACCCAGGCGCTGATCATCGCGTGAACGACCCGAGATGGACATCAGGAACATCCCCCCGGGCCGAGACATGTGAATACTGTGTTCCCGTAAATTTTATCAAGAGTTTCAACAACACCGGACTTCGAATTGTTCTGCCTTGTTGCCGAGAAGGAAATCTCATCAACTTATGGGACTTTGAATGAAACAAAGGACTGAATGCCGAAAATCCTGGCTTCAGGCAAAATTTTCCCTATAAAAATCGCTTGTACCAGGATGGTGGTGTGGGAGCATAGAGTGAAACCTCTGCTGAGGCTGATCTCTGTGTCTTGCACCCAGTGCCGATCCCGGGCTCGGCACTGTCCTTTTCCTTGTGGCTGGCTAAGTTAGATCTCTATTGCTAAAATAAATTCTTTTTATTTTTTTAATTTGGCTGGATCATTTTTCATTTATAACACAAATATTAAAATGGATTTTATATGTGTGGTGTTAACGTAACTTTGTTATAAAGATATCGTTTGTATTTCTGCTGTTAATTGAGCTTAGACATAGTAGTGAAATAGCTATGCTTGTGTTAAAATGCCTGCTTAGATGGGATAACATCCAATGAACACAGGATGAGGACACCTGCTACAGATATGCCAATTGTCAGCACTCACCATCTGAAGAAAGTATGGACCAAGGCCCAAACTGGAAGCGATAAGGAGAAGAAGCCAAAACCATAGCCAAGAAACACGCATGCTCTAAAAAGGCGGACCCAAGGAGGGGCCATGTAAAATAGTTCCTGGAAAATGTAAACTAGTTTATGGATATGCATATGGGACTATGAATATGCAACAGGCTGAAGTAAGGGAAAAGGTATTTAAGGGGTGTCCCTCCCCAAAGGTGATGGTGTGGTTTTGGCTCAGTGCCAAGATGCATCCGGCCATAATAACCTTTGCTCTATGGTCCTTGTCTCCTATTGTCCTTTAATAAACTTTTTAAATTTTCACAGGAGAGTGAACGTGTTTTTCACACATAGGATCTCTGAAATGGTTGGTGGTTGGTTTTTATCCTAACTTCTCACTGCACCACCCTCTTTTTTTTCCGCACTGGTTGAGTCAATTGGAAGGTACAGACTTCCTGAATAGCCTACTCTATGCTCCACTCTAATATGCACTCCCACTTTTGTTATATGAAAGAAAAAGAAACTCTTCCGAATTCTATTAAGTCTTACTTCTCTTGCTCTAGGTTCAGGAATGTAACACAGCCTTGGCGGAGTAACCGTCCATGTTGCTTATTAACAGTTTCTAGAACTAAGAGTTTCTTCTGTTACTTCACTGTCTATAAGTTCCTGGCCTTGTCTACAAGCAGATTCACATGGTCTGTTTGTAAAGACACATTAATCTTATTCCTTTCAATCCCTCCTCTTTTTATTTTCTCTGTGTTTGCCTTTACAGACCTTAATTACCATTGATTTTAGTTTTTCTTCCCGGGTCATCTTTGGCTTTGCAAGTATTTGCAGTGACATCATTTTCCATCCTTTTGTAATCATTTCTGCATCAGTAGGTGTAGCTACTACCTGCATCCCCTTGATCACCTGCTGAAAGAGTTGCAGTCAACAAGGTGTCATGCATGGGAAAAAGATTAGAGTTGCTAGAGCACATAAGAAGAGAAATAGTATTCATTTAACCCATAGGTTGCCAGGGAACCATGAAAACCTGTCTCATTCCCATCTTTTCCATGTTTGGACAGGTACATGAGCTTACTTTATTTCCTTTGTTATTTGCTTGACCACTTTTCTGTTGCCATCTCTTTGCAAACAGCAGTCTGAATACTTTTATTTTCCACAAACAACTCCTTCTTCTGCTAATAGATAATATAATACTATCCAATGATAAAATATTGCATTCCTTGTTTGAGTGGATTGGTCAGCAAGAAGGTCAAGAGCTGTAGCTGTTTGGTTAGTTATTGTTTCAACGACAGCTTGTAAGCTAATTATCCCATTCAAATTATAAATGGGTTCTCTGGCACTTGATATTAATTCATAAGGATTCCAAGTGTCTGGTCTGGAGAGCAGTATAAGTTTTTCTGGTGGTCATTCATCTTTTCCCCATTTTGGTATACTCTCTCCAGCCAGTGCTGCATTAATTGATTGCTTTTCTCTAATTAAATCATAATAGATTTTCATTCTTAAGTGATTTTCCTGAACGTGAGGTAGGTAAATGAGCAGCGGTCTAATATGTCCCATATAACATATGCCTGAGCAGTTTGGAGGTAACCTGCAATAAGCATGCTGGCCATAAATCCAATAATGTCCCTTCAAAGCCCACGTTCCATTAGCAAAGGGGCCTTCCTACCCTTTGTCATCAATTGGTGGGTCAAAATACAGCTTGTTTCCTGGCCTTAACCATCCTCCAACAATAGTTGCCCCACTGTAAGAGTCACAATATTTGCATTTCCAAGCTTCCACAGGGGATTCTCATCCACATTTACATCTGCAAGCTGTTTGGTTGGATTTGGAGCAGAACTCAATAAAAAGGGTTCAGGTTCCATTCTGGTGTTGCCATTTCCACTGATATTCGCAAACAACATGTGTTCTACTTGTAGAATTTTCTCAGAGGCAGCTTAAAAACAGGTGGTCAAAAAAACCCTTGTCCCTCCCCACTGCTTTACAGCCTTCAAAATCTTTTCATCAATTATGGTAGGAACACCTTACCCAGCTAGCATCAGTGAGCTAAACAGGCATTTGATTGCATTTGCCTTGATATTTGGAACAATTGTAAGGAGGGTAATTGGGAATCCAAACTCAGTTGTTTAAACCCAAAAATAAGTCAATTCACAAACGCTTTTCCTACATAGATCCCTCCATCCTATTTAGGCTATAAGTGCCTCTTTCAGAAGAATGAAGTTGCCAGAGTCTTCCTTCTTTGTCCCCAAATCCCATCTTGTTATGGACCTCACTTAGGGTGTTGACCCACCATTTAGGTTCAACTGGGCTAGGCACCCATGGCCACTCTTCAGATCCTCCTGGCTCTCCCCAGACCCAACAATTGCTAAGGTTAAAAACTCTTGCTACTTCTTCTCCTAAAGCTGCAAATTGATTCTACCACTCCTGTCCTAAACTTAGCTGACAATATAAAAGTAGAATCAGTAAGGAAAATATTCTAATATATTTATAGCATTCTAATCTCCTAGTCTAATTTTCACCCTTTCTTCTGCACCACCTGTGGTGAGTGAAGGCACAGAAAACACTTAAGATAAAGAAAACAATGACAGCAAGTAGTAGCTTCCCAGTCAGGGGAAATTCTAAAGGAGGGATGCCCATACAGACTATTTCAGCAGACAGTCTGTGGCTAGGCACACAGGGCTTCGACCAATGTCAATGCACCATCTGCTGGTCCAGACCACTCCTGTGGAGTGTCAGTCATGGCCTCCTGCCCCTCTCTTCCAGCTGAGATGTCCAAATCTCTGGGCCCTTAGAGACTTTGACCAGTGTGATGGGTCCACCTGTGTTCAGCTGTCTTGACAGCTGTTTCTGTGGTCAGTAACACTTGGAAAGGTCCACACCACTTCTCCACCAGTGGTGCTTCTTCCCAATCCTTAACCAAGATTAAATCCCCTGGTTGGATGCTATGAACAGCAAAGTCCAAAGGCAGGGGCTGTGCAGGCTCAGTTGCCTATTGAAGGAGATTTCACAAGAGAGAGTATCCTGGAAACATATTGTTTTAAATATACATCACTTATCTCCACCTCCCACTAGGCTTAGAAGTACCTCAGTAAGAATTAAAAAAAATATTCAAAGGAAGATAACTCATCTCCTGGGTCTGGCCTTCATTCTTGCCAAAGCCAATGGCAAAAGCCCTACTGGTGGCATCTTGGTTTCTATTATCAGCTTTGAAAAGTGTTTCTTTTTTTCCCTATTAATTTCTTTTCTATCCAATACAAGCTCTGGCAGTGCCGGGGGTATGGAGGTATTGTTTTACTAAAGTAGCCATAACCCTTTGAAGAATCTTTCCTGTAAAATAAGTTCCCCTATCTTAGTCTATTGCTTCTACAATCCTGTGTCTTAGAATTATTTGCTCCAAAAAGACCTTAATAACTGATGTTGGAGTTGCTGAAGCAGTTGGAAATGCTTCTGGCCGCCTTGTTAGATGATATACTATTACCAGAAGATATTTAAGCTTTCCCACTTAGGGCATCACAGTAAAATCCACTTGGCATCTTTGCAAGGGACATACAGCCCAAGGCCTTCCTCCCTTGGCAGTTTTCTTGGTAACCCTGTGTCCTGGTTTAGGGCAAATTTGGGAGAAAACCCCCAAAACAGGCCCCCCCCCAAGAAAGCAAACTCACACGGCCCCTCCTCCCAACCACTTCAGGAAAAATTTCCTCAGAGAGAAGTGGAAAAAAACCTGTTTATTTAACAGGCAAAGCACTCCCCAGCACAAAAAAACGAACAATACCAGATGACAAAACTCATTCACCGCTCTGAAGAGATGACAAATTCAGAAAGTCTCTCCTGTGGGTGGTCACTCTGTTATCAGTCCCTCCGGCACTGGGAATGGCTGCTGCCCAGAGTAGGCCCCGGTAGGCCACATTGTGCAAGCTCTCAGTGCTCCCCCCGGGTCCCAGTCCGGAGCAGGTTCTGACAGTACCAAGAAAAGGGAAAGAAAAAAAAAACAGTCCCGGGAAAACTTCTCTGCCTCAGCTAGCTAAACTAAAAAGCAAAGGAGCACTCTGTTCTGCTCCGTCCGTGCCCAGACAAAACAGCTCAGCAGAATGTGGAGGAGTGTTGCTTTAGAGGAGTGAGTGCAGCCTCTGATAACAAACTCCACGCTTCTTCTTCTCCCTGCCTTCACTCTCAGAACCATTCTTGAAGGCACAGAATATAATATCCAGCATAAACAGAACAGATGATTGGGGATACAAGCATCATAAAGTCACCCTAGGACACCCTGTTACTGGCTTTAGCACAGATCAAGCAACCTTCAACAGCTGGTTTTGCCACACTAAAAAGACCCACAGCAATATACATCTTGAAGAAGGCTTCTGCCAGTCCTCCAGAACTCCAATGACTCACTTCATGGAGTTGTTCTACTACTTGTTGGGCCAAAGCTTCTGGTATCTATTCTTTTTCATGCCTTGTAAACCAGTTATCCCCTTTTTTTCTTTGCCCCCCCATTTTTAACTATCTCCAGCTCCTTTGGTGGAAAAGACAGTTTCTCTGGCAGTGATTCAGTCACTGGGAGCAAAGGGAGGATCTTGCAGAGTTCTGGTGAAAGTGTTGCTTTCTGGGTTTTTTTTCATCTGCCAATCAATTACCTATTGCCTCCTCTGAGTACCTTGCCTGATGTCCCCATATGTACATTATTGCCACCATTTCTGGTAAATTCACCACCTCTGATAGACGGGTAATTAAGCTTTCATGAGCTAATGTTTTTCCTCTGCAGGTTAATAAACCTCTTTCCTCCCACAGTTTTCTAAACGCATGTATTACTCGACATGCATACTAAAAAATAGTAAGAATGTCAATTCACAGGCTCTTACAAGCACATACAGCTGTGCTGTCTGAGCTGGCCATGTGGGTGGCAACATCCTCCCTTCTTCTAATTCCCTTCCCTTGATAATAGTGTATCCTGTAACTCACTTGCCTTCTATTACTCCTGAAGACTCAGTAATAAACACATTTTTTCCCTTAGGCCAGGAAGTATCTCAGAAATGTTCCCTAGCCTGGGTCTGGAGATCTATCACTTGACTGTAGTCATGGTTTTCTTCCCAGCCCTCTCTCCAGGACTGTTTAAACAGGAGGCTGGGTTAAACCCTTCCATACTTTTTAATGCTAAATCTTTTTGTTCCATTAAATAAGTTTTAGTCTGTAATAATTGGGTACTGGACATCCACTTAGAGGGTATTTTGCTTCACAAAATTTTAATTTGGTGTGAGACTTTCATAATAAAACATGCTCCTGTCATCAGTTTTCAGGCTTCAGCACATGGTTACCATGATTGCACAATTCTGCAGACAATGAGGCCATCCTCCCAGCCACTGGGTCAAACATCTTAGAAAAGTAAGCAAGAGGCTGCAATGTTCCCCTGTGTTCCCATACTAAAATCCTTTTAGTATGGTCCTGTTTAACAACCACATATAATTAAAATTCTTTTTCCCTTTCTGGAAGGTCTATAGCAGGAGCTTCTGTCATTTATTTTTTTTCTAACTCTAAAATTCTGCTTTCCTTCTGTTGTCCATTCAGGCACTTTCTTAACTGGCAGGACAGGAGTATTATAGGGGGGCATGCATGGCTCCAGAAGACCTGCCTTTAACAGGGACTCAGTAACAGGCTGCAAGCCCTTCTTTCCCTACCTTGAAAAGAGAGTATTGCTTTTTAGGCACCACTTGTCCTGATTGCTTCAAAGTCGTTTGGAGAGGCTCCATAGTTCATTTTCCGGATTTCCCTGAGACTGCCCACACTTGTAAGTTTAATGCAGCATAGACCTTCTCAGACATTTGACACAAAATTCCAATAGCGTTAGTTTTTAATCACTTTTTACAATGTAATTTTGCATTCCCAATGTAGTCAGCAAATCCCGTCCCAGTAACTTATAATTACAAGTAGGAACAAACAGAAATTCATGCATTTCAAACCTAACCCCCACATATACTAATCATGGTAGAATGAAACACATTCCCACCTCTTTTCCACTTACCTCCTGAATAATTAAAGAACTTCTTGACAATTTTTCCCTTTTGGGAAAAAAAGTGGATTGGGAGGCCCCTGTGTCTATCAGGAAACACCTCCTCCTGGTCCAGGCCCACCCTAAATGTTATCAAGGGCTCCAGTGTGGTGGGTCTCTGGTATAATGGGATGACCGGACATCTCTAACAATCCATATCCATTAATTGCTGGACTTGCTCCTCCTGAGGATCCAGTTGTTTCTGCAGACATTCTTGCTTCCACTGTCCTTGCAGATAGTACACTGATTCCTTCCAAGACACTGTTTGGGTCTGCTCTCCCCTGCTGAGGAGGGAATGCCTCTGCCACATCCTTGTGGCCAATCCCGTCCCTTCTGTCCTGGGGGCCCCGTTGGGCCCTGTGGTGTATCTCTCCGCGGCAGTAGGAACTCTGCCATCACCTTTACCTCATCCCTTCTTACATACACTTGCTGCATCTTTCTAACCAGTACATCCAGGGGCTTATTCTGCCCTTCCTCTAGCCCCCACCCCTGCTACTGCCGGTGGGTGCTCATTTTCACAGCTCAAAATAATTTGTTTCTCCAGGGACCCAAACAAAATCCTTAAAAAAAAAATCCTAATCCTTCCACATATAATCCTCATTTCCCAGATATTCCTTACTCCTCCTCTTTGTGGTCACTCTTTTCACCAAACATTGTATACTAAA
Organism: Vidua chalybeata; assembly: GCF_026979565.1. Taxonomy (NCBI): domain Eukaryota; kingdom Metazoa; phylum Chordata; class Aves; order Passeriformes; family Viduidae; genus Vidua; species Vidua chalybeata. Next base: position 887,919 of record NW_026530320.1, read on the forward strand.
GCCAGTCCCCATCCTGCCACAGTGCCCAAAGGAGGCCCCCTGCAGCTGGCCCTGGATCAGCTGGCAAATTTTGAGGATAACTACTTTCTGCTGTTACTTGCCTTAACCATATTCCTACACATTCTACTTCAACCAATCCTTTCCCAACATACAAACACCATGTGACCCCTGTTGCTGAGACCTCTTCTCGACTCCCTTTAGTGCCTCCCCAAGCATGGTTTGTCTTTAATTACCCCTGGGAGAGTGTGCAAACTACCTCAACATTTCCCCAAGGGATTCTTTGGAGATATTTTGGGAATGTCATCCCTTTTGCCAGGACCTGGTTTACTTATGCTACCTTCCATGAGTGCCTGTGGCAGCAGCTCTCTGGCCACAGAGAGCAACACATAACTTTCCCAGGCCTTTCTGGGAAAGGCTGTAAGAAGATCACAGAAAAGAATGAGAAACAATTATTATCTTCAAATTATTATCTTCACTTGCTGCACCTGTTGTTGTGAACATGTGGAATGTGTTATGAAGATTTGTTTACCAAAGGGTGGTTTCTTAATTAGCCAATGGTGATGGTGTTTGGATTGGATGACCAATTAGGTCCAGGTGTATCGTAGCTCTCTATAAAAGCAAAGGGTTTCTAAATAATAATATAATATATATAAAATAAAAAGAGTGATCAGCCTTCTGTGAATCATGGAGTCAATGCTAATTATTACCCATCCGGGGGCCTGCTGTGGCAACAGGTGTCCTCTCAGGTTTACTCCTCGAAAATCCTTTTGACTGGTGAGATTTTCAGTGGTCCTTCCCTGTGGGCTCCTCATGGATCCCCTGGTCTACCACTCATCAGTCTCAAGTGGACAGTATCAGGTACCAAATCAATCGCCCAGTGCTGGCCTCCACCAAAAGGAACCGATCACCGAAACTGAGTGAGGGGTGCCTTCAGCTCCACTCGCTGCCCCTGGATGGTCAAAGGATCCTGCATGAGTTCCCATTTTGTTAAGAAAATTAATCCTCAGTATCAGAGGTTTATGTCCAAAAAGGAGACAGAGGAATCCTGTAACTTTATTGGAATAAAGGGAGAGGTCATGGGGCATTTCCCATGTGGTCTCTCATTTGGTTTGGTGATGCAGCCTCCTTTTTATCCTATGTTCTCCACGGCATCACCCTCTTCCTTTTCCCATTGGCTGAGGTAATCAGAAGGTACAGACTTCCTGAATTGCCTACTCTATGCCCCACTCTAATAGGCACCCTTCTTTTGTTATATAAAAGAAAGAAAAAGAAACTATTCCTAATTCTATAATTCTCTCTTCTCTTGCTCTAAGTTCAGGAGTTTAATTGAGCTTTTGCTGAGCAACAGTCTTTTGCTTAGTAACAGTTTCTAGAATGAAGAGTTTCTTCTTTTGCTTCACTGTCTCTTAGTTCTTAGACTAGTCTACAAGCAGATTCACATGGTCTGTTTGTAAAGACACATTTACCCAACTCCTTTCTCTCCCACACATTCTTGATGGTGAGGTGGCTGCCACTGGCATCACACCTCACACACGAGGCCCACACACCCCTCCCGCGCCCCCCCCCCCCCCTACTCACATACACTTACCCCACACAACTTGGCACACAACACTCCACACACACACAGGCTTTTCTCCACTGCCTTGGATTGACATGCTCAATCATCCCCCACAGGATTTCCTTACCCATTTGTCCAGGTCTGGCCTTGCCTTTGCTTCTCCTTCAAGCACTTGCATTGCCTTGCCTTAGAAAGCCACTACTTGCCTTGCCCTGCCCTTGAACCCCTCCCTTGCCTTGCATTCCCTTGCTCCCCCCTCCCCCACCTGGAATTCAAGACCCCTTTTTAGTGACATTTCCTAGCCTTGCCCTGCCCTGTCTGCTCCCGCTAAAACTGTCAAAGCTCTCATGTGTCCAGAGTATCTCAGGAACACATGAGAGAAAGCCTAGGGGAGGACACATGCTGCCAGACTCATCTGTCTGGGCAACTTTTCTCTGGCACCAACCCAAGCATGTCTTGAATTTTGGACAGGCAATTCACATTTTGCCCTTGGGCTCCAGGACCAGAAGGACAGTTCTTTTGCATATGAAGGAAAGCAGGTAGCCCAAATGTTTTAGGTGCAGATTAGAGATGGCCCATGTGAGATCAAGGCTGGACAGAGCATTCTGTCCTGGCCGCTTTCGAGTACCAGCAATCCTTGAATGTACCTCTCACCTGCCTTGCCTTAGCAACCCAACAGTTTCCTTGCCTTGCCTTTCTAACCCTCCCTAGCCTTGCATTCCCTTGCATGCCCGTGCCTCGCCCTTGATCTGACTACTGTTTTCCTCCAGGGCCTTGCCTAGCCCTTCCTGTTTCTATCTGGTGTTCCTATACCCAACTTTCCATAGAACATCTGGGCCTTCTCTCGCCTACCACCCCATTTGCTTTCCCCTCTCTGCTCTGGCCTTGCCAACTGCTCCCTTGACTTGTCTACAACTGCCTACACGTGGTTTGCATTGCCTTGCCTGCATGGAAGGCAAGGCAAAGCATGGTAGGCAAGGCAAAACAAAGGAAGGAAGTTGCAGGTAGGACCAGGCAAGGCAGACATAGGCAAGGCAAGCAAAGCAAGGCTAGGAAAAACTAGGAACACTACTGAAGGCAAGGCAAGGCCAAGTGACTTGTGCCTTTTCTTGGGAATCAAAAGATATAGTGCCACTGTTTTTGGAGAAGATGTTAAAGGTACTGGGGTGAGGAGTAATCCAGCAAGATATTTCTGTCCTAGCCCCTTCTGTGTAGGCATATTTCTTGGATATATTCAACACTGGAGATGGATCAGTCCCTGGATGTTTTGTATTTTGGAGGATGCAATGCCATTTCTCTTGAGATGGGCTTCTAGTTCATGTCTTTGGCCAAGAAAGCGAGTTTGGATACGCACTTTGGGTGGTCTTAGCGAACTTAAAGGCTTTTCCTAATAGGCAGTTCTCTGGGTTAAAGTTGTTGAATTTTCAGTGGGAATGCAGATGCCAAGCTGTTGAGCTTTTTGTCCTTTAGTGTGTGAGCAGTCCCTGGTGCTGTTCTGTTTGGGTCCTGACTCTGTGAAACTGAAAGCTTAGGACAATACTTAGAGCTGAGATGGAAGGAGCCCGTAACAGGGTGTGTGCTCGTAGTTTGATGGGTGCAGCTAAAATTGTAGGCAGCATGATCTTTCTTAGCTGGTGGCACTTTGTTGTATTCGATTTTTGCCAGATGTTTTCAAGTTTGTTAGCGGACTCGGAGAGAGTGAAAAGCTTTGTTAAGGCAAAGGAGTTTGTGTTTCCATTTGTGTGTGATGCAAAGAAGAGTATGCAGTTAGAAGGGGAAGATCAGGGAAATATTTTTTGTGCTGGCACTGTAGATTTGAGGGCAGGGACGTTCCCAACTAGGCCCTGCACTCGGGGCGGTTTCGACTCGGGCTGGGTGCGTTTCCTTCTTTTGCGACCTGACAGCGCCATCGTGTGGATGTTTTGATGAGCTCTGCTAGTGCCAAGGAAAAAAACAAGCGCTCTCCTGGCTCGGCCCCATTCGTGTTGGGGTCACTTCGGGGAAGAGTTCCGCTGTGCTTCCTGGATCTTGGAGACTGACAGAACAGGTTCCTGCATGTAGCGGGGAAGGAAGAGGAATCGTTTCATTGTTGGCTGAGCAGTCTGCAAGCTGCAAAAAAATAAGGCAAATGCAGAACAGCCTCTTCCTTTTAGAACTTTTCTGTGTGATCAGTTGCTCAACATGTAACTCGCGTGCACTGAACTGCATCCACCTCCCTGGAGACATGCACTTTCTCTTAAGCTCTATGTACCATCCCAGCCTCTCAGTCTCATAGATCCCAAACCCCTTCAAAACGTCCCAGCAGCTGCTTTGCAAAGAAACAGTCCTACAACAAAAAGCCAGTGCTGATTTTCATAGTCCCTTTGCAGTCTGTAAACGACACAAAACACACTAGTGAGTCGCACTTTCCTTCCCAACTATCTATTAACACATTTTCTCAAAGTGGCAAAGTTCATTGTTACAACAAAGTGTTTCTAACTACAGTTCAGACTGAGAGATGAGCCAGGACAGAAGATGTTTGCTGCTCTGTCCTCTTCCCTGTGAAAACCGATATCCACAGCGCAATCACATTCACACCAGTTTCGTGTTGCTGAATCCAGGCAGCTCGAGATCACACAGATGGAAGTGCCAGGACATAAGACGTTCTTAATGCACCCCCTTCTCTTAGCAGCACTGAAGTTGCACACACTGCACTGCTGCTGTGTACCTTCTTTTCCACATAGACCTGCTGTCACTTTTTTCACTCTCACCACTTCGTTGCAAATATCCAGCAGCTGCGCTTACAGAGAAAGGCTATAGAAGTAAAAGCCTGTGCAGAGCTGCACCTTCCCCTTGCCCCACATAAGCCACATCAAACTGACTTGTACTCTCTGTTTATTATTTTTCTGCCACATCAACCATTGTATTGTTTGGATCTCAGTGCCTGAAGGTGGACGCAATTGTTTCCATGGAGGGTAGTAAGAGGGTTAAGTAGCAGCACAAGGAGCCCTCGTTGAACTGCCTCCTTACCACGGCCACCGTGAATTCAGCTGGCAGGCCAGTGGCAGCCATGCTTGTCTTGCAGTCAGTAGGCTGTGCACACCATCCTGGTGCCCTGGGGCTTCGTTCTTCACCTTTAAAGACCTGTCATACTTTAATTCTCCTGGAGGCGAATCGTTGTCTACTTCTCGCACAGAACACTGTACTGGCAGCGAAATGCTTCTAAGCATTGCTTCTGCCGAAATACGCCTGGGCCATTGTCTTGGTTTGAAAAGACAGGAGTCTGTGAAGGAAGGCAAGGGCCTCCCGTGAAATGGAAAATGTAAACCCCCTCCCTCCAAATTACCACCATTTCAAAATAAAAAGGCTCTCAGGCAAAGATATGGGAATGGGAATAACAGTTCTTTACTAGGAAAAAAAACCCCTAAATTTAAAAAAAATGTAATGAGTACAAACAAAACTACTGATAGAGTCAGAAACCTGACACCCTGAGGAGTTGGGGTGTTGGTGATAGTCCAGTTAAATGGTGGCTGCTCCTCCTGGAGTGGCAAATGAAATGCTGCTGAAGCGATGATCTTGTCGAAGGGTGTAGTTTTCTCTGAAGGTCTGGTGATAGAGTAGATGGGCCTGCTCTTCCTCTGGGAATCCAGTGAAGAGGCTGAGTTGATGTTCCAAGAAATGCTGATTTTATGCAGGTAGGGATGCTTGGCTCCTTCCTCTGGGTGGAGCATCTCACAATGGGATGATGTAACTTTCTCAGTCATGCAGTGAGCCATTCAATGGCCCATTAACAGAAGATATCTCTCCGGAGGGAGACATTGTTATTGGAAGAGATAAGAAAACTGCCCAAGAGAAAATACCTGCCCCACCTCCGACAGATGGCAAATAGAATATATACTTATCTTACAAGCAAGGACATTATCCACCCCTTATTCTATTTCCATCTGCATCACAATGAAATCTTAAACACTGTTCTTACTTAAGACTAGGTTTCCCTGTGGTACACAATGGGTTTCCCCATCTTTCTGCATTACCCACCAAGTGTAACCAGGTCCTTGAGCAAAAACAATCCCACGGATGGGTTTGTCTTTGCCTGAGATGGGATTAATCCAAACAGTTTTTCCTAAAATACCTCTTATATGTACCACAGGGGCTTTATCTCCACCTACTGTGTGCAAGAGTTCTGACTGGGCAGGACCAGCTTGATTGATGGACCCTTGGGTGTTGACCATCCAGGTTGCTTTTGCCAGGTTCATGTCCCAGTTTCTAAATGTTCTCCCACCAAGTGCCTTCGGGGTAGTCTTAAGGAGTTCGTTGCACCGTTCAACTTTGCCGTCAGCTGGAGCATGATAGGGAATATGATATATCCATTCGATACCATGTTCTCTGGCCCAGGTGTTGATAAGGCTGTTCTTGAAATGGGTGCTGTTGTCAGACTCAATTCTCTCAGGTGTGCCATGTCTCCACAGGACTTGCTTTTCCAGGCCTAAGATGGTGTTCCAGGCAGTGGCATGAGGCACAGGGTAGGTCTCCAGCCATCCAGTGGTGGCTTCTACCATGGTCAGCACATAGCACTTGCCTTGGCGTGTCTGAGGCAGTGTGATGTAGTCAATCTGCCAAGCCTCCCCATACTTGTACTTGGACCACTGTCCTCCACACCACAGGGGCTTCACACGATTGGCCTGTTTGGTGGCAGCACACATCTCACAGTCATGGATAACCTGAGAAATGATGTCCATGGTTAGATCTACCCTTTGGTCTCGTGCCCACTTGTAGGTGGCATCTCTGCCCTGATGACCTGAGGCATCATGGGCCCATCAAGCCAGGAACAACTCCCCCTTATGATGCCAATCTAAGTCTATCTTTGACACCTCTATTCTTGCTGCCTGATCTACCTGCTTGTTGTTTCAGTGCTCCTCATTCGCCCGACTCTTGGGGACATGGGCATCTACATGACGGACTTTCACAGGTAGCTTCTCCACCCGAGGGGCAATGTCTTTCCATATATCAGCAGTCCATATTAGTTTTCCTCTACGTTGCCAGTTGGCCTTGCTCCACCTTCCCAGCCAGCCCCACAGAGCATTGGCTACCATCCACGAATCGGTATAAAGGTAGAGCTTTGGCCACTTCTCCCTTTCAGCAATGTCCAGGGCCAGCTGAATGGCCTTGAGTTCAGCGAGTTGGCTCAATTCACCTTCTCCTTCGGTAGCTTCTGCAACTTGTCGTGTGGGGCTCCATACGGCTGCTTTCCACTTCCAGTTCATCCCTACGATGTGACAGGAACCGCCAGTGAAAAGAGTGTAGCGTATCTCCTCTGCTGGTAGTTGGTTATAGGGTGGAGATTCTTTAGCATGTGTCACTTGCTCTTGTTCCTCTTCATCAGTGAGACCAAAGTTTTCACCTTCCGGCCAGTTCATAATTATCTCCAAAATCCCAAGGCAATTCAGGTTTCCAGTACGGGCGCGCTCGGTGATGAGGGCAATCCATTTGCTCCATGTGGCGCCAGTGGCATGGTGGGTAGTAGGAACCTTTCCTTTGAACATCCACCCCAGCACCGGGAGTCGGGGTGCCAGGAGGAGTTGTGCTTCCATGACAATCACCTCCGAGGCGACTTGAACTCCTTCATAGGCAGCCAAGATTTCCTTCTCTGTGGGGGTGTAGTTGGCTTCAGACCCTCTGTAACTTGGGCTCCAGAATCTCAGTGGTCAGCTTCGAGTCTCCCCAGGCACCTTCTGCCAAAGACTCCAGGACAAACCATTGTTCCCGGCTGCAGAGTAGAGCACATTCTTCACCTCTGGTCCCGTCCTGACTGGGCCAAGGGCTACAGCATGAGCGATCTCCTGCTTGATCTGGGTGAAGGCTTGTTGCTGTTCAGGGCCCCAGTGGAATTCGTTCTTCTTGCGGGTGACCAGGTAAAGAGGGCTCACAATCTGGCTGTACTCGGGAATGTGCATTCTCCAAAAACCTATGGCACCTAGGAAAGCTTGTGTTTCCTTTTTGCTGGTTGGTGGAGACATCGCCGTGATCTTGTTGATGACTTCAGTGGGAATCTGGTGCCGTCCATCTTGCCATTTCACTCCTAGGAACTGGATCTCTTGGGCAGGTCCCTTGACTTTGCTCTTCTTGATGGCAAAGCCAGCTTCTAGCATTATCCGGATGGTCCTCTCACCGCTCTCAAACACTTCTGCCGCTGTGCTCCTCCACACAATGATATCATCGATGTATTGCAGGTGTTCTGGAGCTTCACCCTTTTCCAGTGCAGCCTGGATCAGTCCATGGCAGATGGTGGGGCTGTGTTTCCACCCCTGGGGCAGTCGGTTCCAGGTGTACTGCACGCCCCTCCAGGTGAAAGCAAACTGAGGCCTGCATTTTGCTGCCAGAGGAATGGAGAAAAACGCATTAGCAATATCAATAGTAGCATAACATTTTGCTGCCTTGGACTCCAGCTCATACTGGAGTTCCAGCATATCCGGTACAGCAGCACTTACCGGTGGAGTCACTTCATTTAAGCCACGATAGTCCACAGTCAATCTCCATTCTCTGCCATATTTGCGCACAGGCCAGATGGGGCTGTTGAAGGGTGAGTGGGTTCTGCTGACCATCCCTTGGCTCTCCAGCTCACGAATCATTCTGTGGATGGGGATCACGGCATCTCGGTCCGTCCGATACTGCCGGTGGTGCACTGTCGAGGTCACAATTGGCACACGTTGCTCTTCCACCCTTCGGAGTCCTACTGCAGATGGGTTTTCTGACAGTCCAGGCAAGGTCTTTAATTGCTTAATGTCCTCTGCCTCTACAGCAGCTATTTCAAAAGCCCACCTGAGTCCCTTTGGGTCTTTGTAATAGCCATTCCGGAGGAAGTTTATGCCTAGAAAACACGGAGCGTTTGGGCCAGTCACAATAGGATGCTTCTTTCACTCTTTCCCAGTTAGGCTCACCTTGGCTTCCACCAGGGTCAATTGCTGCGATCCCCTTGTCACACCAGCAATGGAAACAGGCTCCGCCCCCACATGTCTCGATGGTATCAGAGTACACTGCGCACGAGTATCAACTAAAGCATCATATTTTTGTGGCTCTGATGTGCCAGGCCATCGGATCCACACTGTCCAGAAGATCCGGTTTTCCCGTGCTGTCACGATCCGCTTATTGCGGGGTGTCGTGATGGTTCTTTTCACCAATCCCAAAAGTGCAAAAAAGGCAAACAACAAGGGACTATCAGTTAATCACAACAAATGCACCTTTATTAGGGGCCAAAACAGTAAATGCGATAGTGGGGATCAGAAAGGAGATAAAAGGATAGAGAGAGAGAGAGAGAAGAGGGGTATGGGAATAGCTACCAACACAGGTGAGATCCTCAGTGGTCCGGACGATGGGGATCCGTCTGTTGTGTCGGGGAAGTCTTCGAAGTTCTGGTCGACTCGGGGGTCCAGTTATAGTCCACAGAGGAAAGAGGGGGGAACAAGTGTAACAATGAAAGTCCATTGTAATCGCCACGAGGGAACAGGTGAGTCCACAGAAACCACCAAAGCAAGACGAATGCAATGAAGAATAAGTCCATTGAAATTACTGAAGGGAAACAGGTCATGTCATTAGTGGTCAGACCACCAATTTTCCCTCCTCCCTATAGTAGGGGTCTCAGTCTCAGTCCTTGGGAGGAGGGTTCTCATTCTTTGTTTGTCACAGTGGTAACGAGGCAGATGAGGGGTCTTCAAGGAAAGACCACGGGAGTCACCCCAAAAGTTCATTCGGCTTAAGAACGGAGATTAGAAGCAGGCCGCGCATCAGGCTGTCCCGTGCTGGGTCCATGTCAGGTCTTGCCAAGTCCTTGCCAACTCCTTGCCAAGTTCTTGCCAGGCCTTGTTCAGAACAGCTAGCATGATGGTTCAGTGGTTCCACCTGCACTGTGTCCTGTTCTTAGCCGGAACTGCAGTGGGGGAAGGGATTCTTTCTCGTGGCAATCGGAAGGCAGAATGGAGAACAAGGGGCTTCAGATGGCCTCTTACACGTGCCTCTCCCTGGCTAGAGACAGGGTCCCTCTAACCCTGGTTATTATTTCTTTCCTGGGCATACGTACTAGAGGTTCCTTCAAGGGGGTCCGAGAGATCGTACCCGACTGCTTGGTCATGGGAGGTTGAGGCTACCTTCACCTTGGTGGAACTCCCCCGGTTAGAGTTTCCCTCCTTGAGTTGACGCACCCGTGCTGCCAGGACAGAAGTGGGTTTCCCATCCCACCTTCCCATGTGTTCCCCATGGTCACGTGGGAAGAACCACAGATTAGCCCTTGGAGTGTACCCTCTCTCTCTAGCTGGGGAATGTTGGGCTCTGACTTTGGGGCCTGTGACTCGCACGGGTGCTGCATTAACCTTCCTCATCTCCTCCCTCATCTCCTCTTTGAGTTCCTTAATCACAGCTGAGATATGAGCCTGCATTGGGCCATTAATCATACTCTCATAATTCCTAAGTTTGTTGGCAACAGAACCCACTGTCTCTTGGTTAGTGTCAGCATCGATTGTTGCGATGAAAGTGGTGTACTGAGATGGCCCAAGATCTGTTAGACTCCACAGCATTTGCCCTGTGCACCTGACCTTGTCGGGGTCAGTATCATGCTGTCCATCCCTCCCAAAGAGTACCTCCAATACTGCCACTTCCCTCAGCTGTTGGATCCCTTCCTCAAGGGTCTTCCAGCGCATTCTATGATGGTGCTCCTGCATTCTCTCCCTGTGGACAAACCTCTCTTTGACACTCATTAAAAGCCCCTCCCAGAGAGAAAGGGACCCTGGCTCCCTTACAAAAATCTGATTCATACCTGAGTCCTGGGTCAAGGGTCCCAAGTTCCTTTCCTCACCACCATCCAGCTGGATTCCTGTACCCATAAGGTCCCAGACCCAGAGTAACCAGGTAGTATAAGCCTCATGTCCCCGTCGCACAATGTCTTTGTGCAGATTAGGGAGACTTTCGTACGTCAGGGACTCGGTGAGGATCGCAACCTCTGGCTCCCCTGTGGGTTGTGAGGTTCCTCCATTCCTATCCCTATCTGGGTGCTCTGCTTTCATCTTAGACCTCCTTGTTTCTACCGGGGCAACTGCTGCTGGCTGTGACTGCCTTTGTGGTTCAGCTGGAGCCTGGACAGTTGTAACATCTGTGGGTTCCACAGCTGTACTATTAGACTGTCCCTCTTCAAGGCAAAGGGAGGGTTTCTCACCAGCTGGGGAAATGCATTCCTTCACCATCTCACATATCTCCTTAAGCAGAACCCTCACCCAATCTGAGTAATTCATTTCTGAGGTGGGCTGCGGGGCAGGTTCAGGCTCTGGAGCAGCAGCATCTCTAGTCTCTGGGGCAGTGTCAGGCTCTGCAGCAGTATTCCTAGTCTCTGGTGTAGGTGTCAGGGTAGTTATCCAGGTTAATCTTCCCTTATCTCTGAGTGCTAAATAGAACAGGCCTATCAGCAACACCACCCATTGTATGACATCATTAGCATTTAGAGTGGATCTGAACCCTTCAAAAACTGGTGGAGCAGACCCAAAAAAGATGGTTAAAAGGTTGGGAGAAAATTTCCCCCGGTGTCATTTCCTCACAGTAGGTACCATTATTAAAGTAACCCCAAAAACATACAGTTAGTGTGTGATAGCTCTGAATCCATGTACCTGCCTTCCAGAGGAAGTTAAAGATCTATGAATTCCTCACCATATTAACCCATAAGCCAAACTGGATAACAGCCACAGCAACCTTAGTTATAGGACCCATGTCTAGATAAGGGCCTAAAAATGGGGGAGAGATATAGCCACAATTACGTGCCACCCAAACCAGGGTAAACTAGACCACATGGTGACACTTAAAGATATTTCTATATCAGCGCACACAAAATAATTTAGATTACTTAAGAACTGTTAATCCTTTTTTCCTCTCAATGCCCTCGAGCCCCACTTTGGGCACCAAAATCTGTCTTGGTTTGAAAAGACAGGAGTCTGTGAGGGAAGGCAAGGGCCTCCCGTGAAATGGAAAATGTAAACCCCCTCCCTCCAAATTACCACCATTTCAAAATAAAAAGGCTCTCAGGCAAAGATATGGGAATGGGAATAACAGTTCTTTACTAGGAAAAAAAAACCTAAATTTTAAAAAAAAAAAGTAATTAGTGCAAACAAAACTACTGATAGAGTCAGAAACCCGACACCCTGAGGGGTCGGGGTGTTGGTGATAGTCCAGTTAAATGGTGGCTGCTCCTCCTGGAGTGGCAGATGAAATGCTGCTGAAGCAATGATCTTGTAGAAGGGTGTAGTTTTCTCTGAAGGTCTGGTGATAGAGTAGATGGGCCTGCTCTTCCTCTGGGAATCCAGTGAAGAGGCTGAGTTGATGTTCCAAGAAATGCTGATTTTATGCAGGTAGGGATGCTTGGCTCCTTCCTCTGGGTGGAGCATCTCACAATGGGATGATGTAACTCTCTCAGTCATGCAGTGAGCCATTCAATGGCCCATTAACAGAAGATATCTCTCCGGAGGGAGACATTGTTATTGGAAGAGATAAGAAAACTGCCCAACAGAAAATACCTGCCCCACCTCCGACAGATGGCAAATAGAATATATGCTTATCTTACAGGCCAGGACAGCCATGCACTTTCCTTCTAAACACTACGTACCAAACCATTCTGCATTTCTTGTTGACTGAACCTTAACTGAATGCTTCTCGGTTACATCTCGTGTAGAGGACTGCGCCAAGCATCAGTCTTGCCTGGAGCTTGCCTTTGAAACTTCTATTTGCACCACATTCAAGGGGCAGTTGTATTTGTTTTATGACCTGCAAGGAGACACCAGATGGACGCGTTTTTTGCATGATTCTTCTCATCTTTAAGTACTCCTGCGCATATTACAGCCTTGCAAGGACTAAAGATCCAGAGAGATGCCTTGCACAGATAAACCTTTTACGACTAAAACATATCTTTCGTGTCCCCTTCTGGTCACCCAGATTGTGTTGGTGTATTGAATGTCTTGGACGTAGAATGACTAATCCAGCAAGTCCTTCTCTCTTTGCACATTTCACTGAGCTTGTGCTGCATGGATTGTTTGGATTCTGTGGAACTGAAAGAATATCCTTGTACCTTGATCTGAGGAAAAATCATGTGCAGCACACTGTGGATGCATGCAGCATACACAGAGAAAAGCAGCAAAGCTCAATGCCAGCGCCGGGCTTCATTTCTCTCCTGATCATATAAGGCAAAGAATGAAGCCGCCGAACACCGGGCTTGTGCGCGCAGTGCGCCACGTAGCAGAAGTCCAGCAACAGCTCGTTCACAGTTGGAGTCAGACAGAGGATGCTCTTCGCTACTTGAAAAAGCAAAGTGCAGAGTTTGGACGTCAGCACAAAATGAGGAGATTGGCTCTTTTTTACACTCGCGGTGTTGCGGAGTTGATGGTCACCCAGTCCATAGATCACCCAAAAGCACACACCAAAACAGAAAGCCTTCTTGAAGGACTCCTTCTCTGAGCAGCCTTGAAACTGCGCAAAACGCACAGTCTCTCTGTACATTCCGTCTCAGATAAACGTGCTGTCACATTTTCACTCCTGCAGATCCACTGCCAACTTCCAGCAGTTGCTCACTTAGAAAAAATTCTAGAAGTAAAACCTAGTGCAGGGCTACCCTCTCCACTTGCCGCATGTAAGGACATGAAACTGGCCGGTGCACCCTGTCCTTCCCTCCTCTGCTGCATCTACAATACTGTTGTCTGCATCTCGGAGCCTACACGAAAGAGTAACAGTTGCCACAGAGGGCTGGAGAAGAATAGGTATCGGCAAAAGAGCTGTCCTTAAACTTCTCGCTTTAAGACTGCTAACATAAATTCTACCAGGCTTCACAGTTTCCCTAACGTTTCAGGGACAGTCTTCAGACAAGCTTGTCCTGGCACATTGCCCTGCTAAAAATATAGCCGGGAAGCATTCAGTTTAGATTCAGAAGAACAAGAGAGGCATAATGATGTGGTACATAGCGCTTAGAAGGAAAGTGTGTGGTCCAGGCATGTTTCGGCAGAAGCAAAACCTAGGACTGCTTCACTGCTGGCACAGTGTTCTGTGCAAGAAGTACACGACAATTCGCCTCTAGGAGACTGAAAGTGAGACAGATCTTTAAAGGCGAAGAACAAAGCCCCAGGGCACTGGGATGGTGTGCGCAGCGTACTGGCTGCAAGACAAGTGTGGCTGTCACTGGCCTGCCAGCTGAATTCACGGTGTCAGGCAAAATGAGGCAGTTCAACGAGAGCTCCTTTTGCTACTAACTAATCTTCCAGCCTTCTGTGAGCACAATTACGCTTTCCACGCATCAAGTCCCAGTGGACATAATGGTAGATGGAGAAAGGTAGGAACAGGGTGCATCAAGGAGTTTGACACAGCTTACGCGTGGCAAACAGATGGTGCAACTCTGCGCTTTCTTTTACTTCTAGAGCTTTTTTTTCAATGAGAGGGGCTGCTGAAAGTTGGCAAGGGAGCAGCGAGAGTGAAAAACATAGATGCTATGTTTATGTGAGGAGGAAGGTGCGCTCTGAGAAGGCAGTGCGCTCTGTGCTGTTTCAAGGTTGTTTGGAGAACAGCTACTTTAAGAACGCCTTCTGTTCTGCAGAACTCTCCAGCAGCGAAGGTGTAAGAAAGAGCTTATCACCACCTTTTGAGATGAAGTTCAACAGATGCGCGTTAATTTTTCAAGGAGCAAGAGCATGCTCATCTGATGCCGATTGTGACTGAACTGTTGCTGTATCTTTGCAAATCAGTATGTTTCTCAATCAAGCCCTCTGCTCTGCCGCTACATTCTTTGCCTAATGTGACCCGAACAGAAGTGAGGCCCAGCAATGGCATGTCGTTTTGCCGCTTTTCAGCATGTATACTATATAGAACTACTGTGTTTTGTGCATGGGGTTATTTTTAGCTTTAGGTACACTCATAGCTCGGAGACTATAGGCAAGAAAAATTGTTTCCACTGAAGGCTGGAAGTGGACTAGGTAGCAGCACAAGTAGGTCTGGTTGAAATTCTTCCTTATGACTTGCCACTCTGCATTCGGCAGTAAGGGCAGCTCGGAGGCGAATTGTCATCCACTTCACGCACAGAACACTGTGCCGGTGGCAAAGCGCTCTTAGGTTTTGCTTCTGCCGAAAGACTTCTGGGCCATGTACTTAACATAGTTAGAAATACCTACCACCGTTATTCTGCCTCTCTTGTTTTCTGAATCTAAACTGAAAGCTTTTTGGTTGCATCTCATGCAGAAAACTGTGCCAAAACATCAAGGTTGCCTGGAGCTTGTCACTAAAACTTGTTGAAATTAGTATTTGAATCCCATTCAAGGGGCAGTCTTCTTTCTTCTACGACTTGCAAAGCACTGCCAGATCGCCGCTCTCTCTGCACATACCTCCTGAGCTTGAATTACCACCGTGCACATTACAGCCTCGCATGGACTAAAGATCCGGGGAGATATCACACAAAGAAAAATGCTCCAGGGAAAAAAGCATGTCCTGCATCTCCCTTTCTCATTGCACAGATTGTGTTTCTGTGTTAAACATCTTGGACGTGGAATGACTAATTGAGCAAGTGTTTCTTCCTTCCTGCCACATTTCACTGAACAAGAGCTCCGTGGACAGTTTGGAATCTGCGGAAGAGAAAGGATAGGAGTGTACCTAGAGCTGAGAAAAGACTGTGCTCAAAACACAGTAGTTCTGTATAGTATATTTGCTGAAAAGCAGCAAAGCTGAATGCCATTGCTGTGCTTCAGTTTTGTCCGGATCACATAAGGCAAAGAATGACGTGGCAGAAAACATGTTTTGTGTGGGCAGCTGTCCTGGCACAGTTCTTTGTGCAAGATGCAGCCGAGAACCTTTCTGTTTAGATTCAGATCACAGGAGAGGCGAAATACAGGGCCACGCAGGTCTTAGAGGGAAAACGCATGACATAGGAGTGTTTTGGCAGAAGCAAAACCTAGGAGCGCTGCTGGCACAGTGTTCTGTGCAAGAAGCAAACGATTCGCCTCTGGGAGAATGAAAGGGCGACAGGATATAAAAGGCGGGAAGGAGGCCACAGAGCACTGGACTGGCGCGCACAGCATACTAGTTGCAATACAAGTGTGGCCGCCACTGCCCTTCCAGCCAAATGTGGAGTGGCAAGTTGTAAGGAAGAATTTCAACCAGAGCTACTTGTGCTGCTACTTAACCCTCTTTCTACCCTCCATGGAGACAATTGCATGAACCTTCAGGCACCGAGATCCAAACAACACAATGGTAGATGTAGCTACCTATTCCACTACCAGTCTTCTGTGGAAACAATTTCTGTTCCCTATAGTCTCTGAGATATGAGTGAACCTAAAGCTAAAAAACACCCCGTGCACAAAACACAGTGGTTCTATGACATATACACGCTGAAAAGCAGCAAAGCTGTAGGCCATTGCTGGGCTTCAGTTCTTACCGGATCACATCAGGTGTAGAATGTAGCTGTAAAGTACAGGTCTTTTTTGAGAAGCATACCAATTTGCAAAGATCCAGCAACAGTTCAGTCACAATCGGCATCAGATGAGCATGCTCTTGTTGCTAGAGAAAATAATACTCAGCTGTTGAACTTCATCTCAAAAGGTGGTGATAAGCTCTTTCTTACACCTTCGCTGCTGGAGAGTTCTGCAGAACAGAAGGCGTTCTTAAAGTAGCTGTTCTCCAACCAACCTTGAAACAGCACAGAGCGCACTGCCTTCTCAGAGCGCACCTTCCTCCTCACATAAACATAGCATCTATGTTTTTCACTCTCGCTGCTCCCTTGCCAACTTTCAGCAGCCCCTCTCATTGAAAAAAAAGCTCTAGAAGTAAAAGAAAGCGCAGAGTTGCACCATCTGTTTGCCACGCGTAAGCTGTGTCAAACTCCTTGATGCACCCTGTTCCTACCTTTCTCCATCTACCATTATGTTCACTGTGACTTGATGCATAGAAAGCATAATTGTGCTCACAGAAGACTGGAAGAAGGTTAGTTAGTAGCAAAAGGAGCTCTCCTTGAAGTGCGTGTGGGGATCGTTCCCCTTCAAAAGACATGTGCGGCCCTGAGGACTCCGATCCTTTTTTATTTTTCCTTCTAGTACATATGCATAGTTTCACAATAGGTTCATGCATTTTCATTTTACTGGTTTCGCATTACAACTTGCAATTAGTCCTTGTACAGAGAACTCTCTGGTCACTTTGTTCATCTCCTTCAGACTCAGCTTTGGATTTTTTTTCTCTTCGTTTCAAAGTTCAAGGGACCTCTCTTATTTCTTCAGCTTGGAAATTTGTATTCTTTCTCCTCGGCTGAGGCAGTTTTTACAAGCGCAGCAGAGCTACCAGACTAAACAGCATATTTTACCTATGCTACCAAGCTACTAATAATTCAAAGCAGCACATTTCACCTAAATCCAAATGGATTTCTACCCTGTTAAATTTCCACTCTGTTTCATTCCCCCCTTTCCTAGAAAATAAGTAAATTCTTTTACTTAATGCAAATCCTTATGATAATAAGTGTCCCTTAATGCTTTACTATGTGCATTTGATAAGGAGGTTTGTCGCTGTTGAGGCAGGATGGGAACAAAATGACTCCAATTCAAAAGGCAAGGAATGAACTGACTTATTACAAATGCACCGCTCTATATATAGAGAACATAGTGCAGATTAATTTCATTGGTCTTAAAGTAAAAACATCTCACACCATTGGTGTGCAGTGAATGACACATGGTAGCAGAACCTATCTTGTAAACAATGTGAACAACAAGAGAGAGATAGTGAATTATTTACATTCTTTCCCAACTGTTTCCCAGGCTCTTTTCTGGCTTAGAAAAACCGCTCTCTTTCTCTCTGACTGAACTGAGAATACCCATAGAGGTTAACACAGCCACTCGCTGTAGTATTCTCCAATTCCAAATTAGCAATATAAATGATCACCCTAAACTTATTCCAACTAATACCAATAAAACTACAGTGAGGTGACACAATGTATTAAAGATCCCATTTACAGTTGGCGACCATCCAAAGATTACATCCCACCATTGATGATCTGCATTCTGTTTTATTCTTTGCAGAATTCTGGTTATTTCTTTCCCATCATTATCACGATCCGCTCGTGCGGGGTGTCATGGTGGTGTGTTAACCGATCCCAAAAGTGCAAAAAGGCAAACGGCAGGGGACTATCAGTTTAATCACAACAAATGCACCTTTATTTTGGTACCAACAGCAAATGCGATAGAGGGGACAGAAAATGGAAAATAAAGAATAGAGAGAAAAGAGGGGAAGGGGAATATAGCTACCACCGTCCGAGACGAGATCCTCAATGGGCCAACCACATGGATTCGTTGTCGTCCATGGGGGTTAACCGAAGTCTTCCCAAAAAGTTACAGTTTATATAGTCTTTAGCCAAAGCGAGTGGCATCTGGCCAGAAGGTGGGGAAGATTGATGGACCATTGTGAAAAGCCCCTTGGTCTGTGAAGCAGGTGCAGGCATGCAGGGACAAGCCACCGCTTGTCACAACCTGTTCGAATGCAACGTTCTGTAGAAGCACAGTGAGTACACCTGCTAACAGTCACTTGGCAAGCATCCGCATCCACCTCGGCCAGGCCAGAACTCCTGTCAGGGGTCTTCAGAGTCCTTGCGACAGTTGTGAGGCAAATGAAGGAAACTTTGGACCATCTCTTACAATCATGATGGACAGTAATTATGGTTTTCTCTCCACTTTTTTGGATTTTCTTCAGGATCTCTAATAGGTCTTGGTGTTCAATTAATTGTTTTACCAATGTGAGGTTCATTCCAATAGAAGTAGGTGATAGTCTATGATATATTGTGTAATTGGTTTTAATCAGCTGGTGGAATGTCACTGGGGCCAAATATGAAAAATCACACCCGATAATCTTAACAAAATTGCAAATACAAAAATTAGAATGATTTCTAATAGGCAAAATAAAATTGTTGTTGTTGATTTTTGCAATAGCACAAGCAGTTCTCAAGCATACACAACCTTTACCAGTATATACAAGCACAGTTTTCTGATCAGTGACTGGATGAATCTCAAAGTGGCAAATACTTTGTTCAGTGTCAAGACACACATCTTGAGCATTAATAGTCTTGCTTTCACAAATGAATCCTAGTTGTTCCCTAGTAGCACAAGATTCTAAGTTTACTGTTTGCCACTTTTCATTCACCTTTCGTGCCCACACCCTATGTTCTGAGGGGTAGAGCACCGTTTTTTCATTATTTAATCCTAGTGCAATGGTGGGGTGGATAACATAAACAGTGGCATTACGTATAGTAAGACAAACTTTCTTTCAAAATCAATCACATTATCCCAGACAATCTTTCAAATTTCAGCTGGAAATCACCTTCACTCCCTTCCCGTATGATCAGAGCTGCTGTTGCCTGCATCCATAACTGTGCTTGTGTACAGCTGAAAGTTAAAGACACATTATCTTGTATTGTACTAAGCGCGTCTACTATTAACTTGTGGTCTTGGTCCCTGGCCTTCTCCCACTTTGGTAGTACTTTTGAAATCTGCCACTGGCTAGTTCCTAATGCCAATAGAGGTGACTGTAAGGGCTGTTTCAATTTTGCTAGATCACCTGCTGCAGTGGCCAGCTTGTTCATCAGTATTTCTGAATCAATTCCATTTAAAACTCCCAATCCTGTCCCTAATATCTCAGTTAGATCCCTTCTTATTCTGCTACTGAGGTGTACTTGTTTTTGTAATCACATTGTCCAGCCCTCAAAGGATGTCCTTAGGAAAGAGGAGCAGGCTGGTTGGATTTCTGAGATGTTAATTTGCATTAGCAATTCAACACGTTTGAGAGACCACTCTGGATTGAACAACAGTTGTTGTTGACCCATATTCCTCACTATGTATGGGCCTATTTCATATACTTTAGGTTCAAGTTTGGTTTTGGTCTGAACTGCTTGAGTACTGGTGTGAGTTGTATGAGGTCTTGCCATTGTAACAGGTATAGCATCTATTTTAAATTTAAATGAGAGCCCAACAGCATCACGAGCCCACAGACAAGTTACTTCTACAGGCTGTATTAATGTGAAATTACACCAACAATCTAATTTACTTGGGCTATCACAAACCTCCCGGTGCATGTATACAGGAGAGGCTGAGACACTAATTTAATTTGGTCTCTCATGAGTGGTCCCATTGACCACCTGGCATCCTACCCTAATTTCTTCTCCTCTGATCCCTTGAAGCGTCGGCAGTTCCTGTTCCTGCCACTCCTGATCCTTAAATACCCGAATCCCATGGATTACTACAGTGAATAGGTTTAAATCTTTTATCTCAGAAGGTTCTCCCATGGATCCAGTATACTGATTAAAAGCCTGGGACCAAGGCCATTCAGCATCGGTTTGGATAGAAGTACTCTCTAATTCCAAGACTCCAATTATAATTATACACAAAACAATTCTGTAAATGAAATTACAAACTACCCCTGGCTGCAATATACTCATTTTACCCAAGTAAGTTTTAGTCTCAGTTCTTTGTGTCCTGGTGTCACTTTCCAAGGGGCTTCTGGGGCCTTCTTCACTCGAGAGTGGTGGATCCAGGCATTCTGCTCCTTGACCTTGATCGCGGTGAAGGTGGTGAGAAGCACCTGGAATGGTCCTTCCCACTGTGGTTCCAGAGTCTTTTCTTAAGAGACTTAATATATACATAATCCCCAGGCTGTATGTTATGTACTGGTCCATATAGTTCCCTGCTCTGAGTTCCAGCCACATGTTTTTCAGTTTCTCTGAGTTGTTTACTTAAAGCCACCATATAGGTGGCCAATGTTACCTCCCCAATGTGGGTGGACATTCCCTTTTGTATTCCATATGACCTTCCATAAAGCATTTCAAAGGGACCCAGCCTTTTTTAGCTCTAGGTTTAGCTTGAATTCACAACAGTGCCAGTGGAAGAGCTTGGAGCCAGGGTAGATTAACTTCCTGCTCCAGTCTTACAATTTGCTGCTTAATCAAATAATTCATTTTCTCCACTTGGCCGCTCGATTGGGGGTGGTATGGAGTGTGAAGTTCCCAATCTATGCCCAGGTGGCTACTAATCTGTTGCACTATTCTGGAAATGAAATGTGATCCTCTGTCAGAGGATATTGCAGCTGGAAGTCTGAAACGTGGTTTTATTTCTTGTAATAATACCCTGGTCACCTCTTGAGCTTTGACAGTTCTGGTGGGGAATGCCTCTGGCCACCCTGAAAATGTATCTGTCAACACTAATAAATACTTATACCCCCCTTTCCTTGGGAGTTCTGAAAAGTCAATTTGCCACATCTGTCCAGGTCCATGGCCCCTCCCAATCTGACCGAGTTTTGGTCTGGGGGTATTCTGGGGGTTAGTCTGGAGGCAAAGATCACACTGTCAGGTCACCTGAATGATAGTGGCATATAGATTCCTGGCAACAATTCTTTTAATCAAATAAGTGTTCAGGGCATCTATTCCCCAGTGTTTTCTGGTGCTTCTCCCTTACTAGTGACCACAACAAATGGGAAGGGATTACCAGCTTCCCTTCAATGGTGGCCCACCCCTCTTGGTTATGTTTCCCTTTTTGATCTTCGATTACTTTTCTGTATTTGTTATCATATTCTGGATTAACGTCAAGGGAAATTCATCCATCTGGAATTAGAGCTCTTTCAATAATTACTTCACCTTTCTCTGCTTCCTTTGCCTCTCTATCTGCCAGCTCATTTCCTTCCTCCAGTTCTGAGCTCAGTCTCTGTTGTGCCTTAATATGTATAATTGCTACCTTTTCAGGCAGCTGAACTGCTCCCAGCTTCTTGTGCATGTTTAATGTTCTTTCCTTGTGAAGTCAGCAGTCTCCTCTCTCTCCAGATAGCTCCATGTGCGTGCACAACCCCGAATGCATACCTCGAGTCTGTATAGATGTTTATTCTCTTTCCTTTTGCCATTTCCAAGGAGTGGGTCAGTGCAATTATCTTGGCCTTCTGTGAAGAGGTGCCTGTTGGTAAGGGTCCAGATTCTATTACCTCTCTGCAGGTAGTGACTGCATATCCAGCATGTTGCTTTCCACTGGCAATGTAGCTACTCTGGTCAGTGAACCAGGTCTCTGCATCGTCCAAAGGAGTGTCCTTTAAGTCTGGGTGACTGGAGTAAGTAGCTTCAATAGTCTCTAGGCAATCATGGTGTACTGCTTCTCCTTGATTTCCACTGAGAAAAGAAGCTGGGTTGACAATGTTAGTTACCACTCTATATTATCTTGTTCTACCATGATGGCCTGGTACTTCAGGAACCTCTGTGGTGAAAGCCAGTGGCCATCCTTTACTTCCAGTACTGCGGATACTGTGTGGGACACCAGCACAGTCATTTTTTGTCCCAGGGTAAACTTGCATGCTTCTTGAATATTCAGCACGACTGCTGCTACAGCTCTGAGGCAACCTGGCCATCCTTTGGCCGTTGCATCTAGTTGCTTGGAAAAGTAAGCCACTGCCCTCCGATAAGGACCCAAGTCCTGACCCTTGACTTAATATCTCTTCACTAATTTTTTCCTTATTTTCAATGGCTGTTAATATTAAACTTAACACCTCAATGTGTGTACTTTTGATAATTTGCCTCCAGAGTAACCTCCCCATTTTTGAATGTAATGGTTGCTTGTAACTGCTCCAATAAGTCTCTCCCTAAAAGTGCCTTTGGAGAATTGGGCATATACAAAAACTTGTAAATACCCCATTGTTTCCCCAATTTATACTTCAAAGGTTTGCAAAAATATGCCTTCTCAGACTGGCTAGTTGCTCCCTGCACTGCAACATAATTATTTTCCACAGGTATTAACACTTTATTTAAAACTGAATATGCAGCCCCTGTATCCACTAAAAATGACACCCTTTTCCCTTCTTCCCCCAGCCTCATCATTATAACCAGTGGATCCGCTGGGGTGGAATCCCCTGGTCCTCCTCAGTTGTTTTCCACATGTGCAACCACTCGTCGGTCACCTTGTCTCCGTTCTGGGCATTGGTTTTTCCAGTGACCAGTTCTTTTACAGATTGCACGCTGGTTTCTGCTCAGCTGAGGTGGACCTTGTCTGGGTGGTCCCTGCTTGCATCTCCCTTGCCTTTCCTCCTGGACTACTGCCACCAGCTTTTTCATCCCTTGTCTATATCCTTCCTCCCGGTTACTAAATACTCTACATGCCTCTTCTAGCAAGACTTTGAGGTTTCTCCCTTCTGGCCCCCAGATTTTATGAAGTTTACATCTAATATCTCCAGCAGACTGTCCCAAAAATGAATTAACTAGCTGATTTATCCCTATCTGAGACCCAAGGGCCAATGATGTATGGTGACGCATTGCATCCCTTAAACACTTGAGAAACTCGGACAGAGTCTCGGAAGGCCCCTGCTTAAGGCAATGTAAGGCAGACCAATTTATGGTCTTTGGAATAGCTCTTTCCACTCCTATTGCTATCCACTATTGATAATCTGCTAATTTCCTTACTTCTGCTGGTATGTTAGGATTCCATCTTGGGTCTTGGAGGGGGAAACATTCTTTTACATCTAGTTGGTTGCTCCTGCAGAGATCCTCTGCCAAGGTTTCTGCTGTTTTTAAGATCAGGTGTTTTTCTGTTTCAGTGAAAGCATCCAGTAGTAACTGGATGTCAGCCCAATCTGGATTGTGTTGTTTGATAACATATTGTAAAAGTTTGGCACTAAGTATGGGATCAACATCATAATTCCTAGCAATCCTTTCCCATGCCTACTGTCCTAGATTGCAAGGAAAGATGGATTCAATTGACATCTGTTAGAGGTGTGGCAGTTATCTTCTCTTAATTGGGTAGTTTTCTTTATTGCTTCCACAAACCAATCCTCACCCCCGGGGAGACATCTGCTGTTAATGGCCTATTGAATGTCACTGCATGACTGATAAAAGTTGCAGCATCCCATTGTGAGATGCTCCGCCCAGAGAGAGGAGCCAAGCATCTCTACCTGGATATAATCTCGAGTTTCTGGAACACCAGCATGGCTTTTTCTGCACTGGATTTCCCAGAGGAACAGCTGACTCTTCCACTGCAGGAAGACTACACCCTTTTCTACAGGACCACTGCTCCAACAGAATCACACCTGCCACTCCAGGAGCACTGCAGCCGTAATTCCCAATTGGACTGCGGCCAACACCCTGACTAACAGGGTGTCAGGTTGTATTCTGACTCTGTCAGTGTTGTTTTGGTACACTGCTGTCATGGTTTGACACTGGCGCAATGCCAGCATCCCCATGAAAATGCACCTTCCCTAAATAAATGCTGTGAGATGTTATCAGGGACAGAGCAGAGCAGGCCCAAGCTTAATAACAAAGGAAAAAAACTTTATTAAACTACTACTAATACAGAAAACACATAAACTAAATCCAGGATGAAGACCTTTTAAAACCACCCCTCCTCCTCCCAATTCCAAAAACACCCAGCCATGAAACATCACCCGGGATTCTTGATCAAATTACCACCCTTCAGGTAATGTATGCTTAAACTATCAAGGGAGAGAGAAGTCTCTCTTGCACCACAGGCCCCCCAGGAAACACAGCTGCCCCCCCTGTGTTTCCCTGTCACACATGGCAACCGCCCGGAAGAAAAATCTGCCAATGTGACACTCTCCTTTCCATGTCACAGTGCTCTCACCACCGTGCATGGACAGACTGCTCGTAGGGCTCCTTTAAGGATGCTTTGCCATGGACCCAAAGATACAACAGTTCAGTTTCTCATCCTGGGACTACAGTCCCCCCCATTTTCCCCTGGGGCCGAGGGGTCCAAAAACAGGACTCATCTTCTTCCCGAAGACAGAGGGTATCACTATTCCCTCTTCAGCTCTCTTAGTTTCTCGCCATTCTTGTGCTGTTCGAAGCTGAAACAGGTCTCCCTGGGTCACCACCGCATCCCCCTAAAATGCAGTCTCTATTGCAGGAGATTTTGGTTCAGTCCATGGCTAACAAGAAGAGTCCAGCTAAAAGCTACTTCATCATCTCCTCCCACCTAAATATTTCTTCTTCTAACATCTCAGGTCCCGGACTATCTCTCTTCCACTACAAATCAAGGAGGAGTAATACTTTTAAAAAGCCCTCATTTCCTGGAAAGGGTTAAAGGTTCAGACTCCCTGGACGGCCGATATCTCAGTCCGGCATTCCGCCTCCCACGCTGGGCATTCCCCCCCCTTCTCCTTCTCCTCTGCCGGCAGATTTCCAGGTGCCGCCAGGCTCTCTGTCTCTTTCCCTCTTGGGGGGGGGGGGGGGCAAAGGCATCTCCACTTCTCTCCACCCTTCCGTCCACAGGAGCTGGCTGGGTTCCAGACCCTCAGCCCCCTCGGCCTACCTGGACAAGGCCGCGTGGCTTCCCCTCCCCCACCCAGCCTAAGGCTGGGCAGGGGGGGAGTCTGCACTCTCTGACGACCGGAACCAAAAGAGAGAGTTCTCCTGGGAGTTCTTGCTTTTAACCCCCTGTGTTCTCAGAGGCGTGTCCATACTTTCAGTGGTCACTCCAGGTGCCAATATCCAAACCTGACCACTGATTGGTTTGACCCAACTTCCTGGAAAAAAAATTCACTTCCATGTCAAACCACGACAACTGCATTGTTTATTTTATAGTTTTTTTTTCTTCCCTAATAAAGAACTGTTATTCCTGCTCCCATATTTTGCCTGAGAGTCCCCCTTAATTTCAAATTTATAACAATTCAGAGGGAGGAGGGCTACATTTTTTTTTTCCATTTCAGGGGAGGCTCTTGCCTTCCTTAGCAGACACCTGTCTTTCCAAACCAAGACAGATTTTGATGCCCAACATGGGGCTCAAGGGCATAGAAACAAAAAAGGGAATAACAGTTCTTGAGTAATCTAATTTTTGTGTGCTGCTATAGAAACCTTGTTAAGCGACACCATGGGGTCCAGCTTACCCTGGTTTGGGTGGCATGTAATCGTGGCTATATTTCTCCCATTTGCAGGCCCTTATCTAAAGATGGGTCCTATAACCAAGGCTACTTTGGCTGTTATCTGGTTTGTTTTATGAGTGAATAAGGTGAAGAATTCATGGATTTTTAACTTCCTCTGGAAAGCAAGCACATGGATT
Source organism: Vidua chalybeata (assembly GCF_026979565.1). NCBI lineage: Eukaryota > Metazoa > Chordata > Aves > Passeriformes > Viduidae > Vidua > Vidua chalybeata. The sequence goes on from NW_026530320.1 coordinate 913,521, forward strand.
CACAGCTGTTCCCTGGTGCAGGCGCTGCTCGGCAGCTGTATGTGGCTGCCGCGAAAGTGAAAGTTATGAAGTTTAGTGCCTTTCTGAGGAACAGCGTTTTTCTTGGTCCAACTCTCGCTTGGGTGGGGGATTCTCACCGGGGCTCGGGCCTCCTTGCCCCTCCTGCTCACGTTTGGGGGGCGGGGGGGATGAGTTCTGGGAATGCTGTTGTTGGTCTTGTGCCCAGAGAGCGTGGGGGTGCTGCCGCCAGGGGTCAGAGAGCTGCGTGCCAGCCCAGCCGTGCCGCAGATCCTGAGAATCAACATTTCTCTGAGGAAAACACCTTCTCTGCTGTGCCCTGGGTCAGTTCTTGTGTCCTGCTTTCGTTTGAAGGGTGGGAGCAACCGCGTCCCGAGGGGCTGTGGCTGCAGCTATGGCCGGGCACGGTGCAGGATGAACAAAATCCTGGAGGAGTTTCCGTGACAATGGACGCATGGTGGGGGTGGGCTGTGAAGATGAAGACCCCGCCCTGCCGGACAGGCTTGGGTCATTTGACCCGGCCCCCAGGGCCTGGGCCACAAGCTCCGCAGGGTCCTAAAACCCACTGCTGCTGGGCATTCAGCATTCAAAAAAAAAAAAAAAAATCATTAAAATTAGATTTGAGATTAATTAAATAGAGGTGGTTGAAAAGACAAAAACCAAGAAAAATAGTCGTTGGTTTAAGAGTTCTGGCCATGGCATTTCAGAGATTTTTTTCAGTTTTCTTTTGAATTTGGTGATGGTTTTACGCATGGGAAAGGTATGTTTGCATGATTGATAATTATACGATGTCACATTTGGTGGTTTTCTATGGTTTTTAATTGGATGTTGGACTTTTTCAGTTGTTCTGTTTCAGGATTCAGCAGTTCACTGTTTCAGCACTGAGAAGGACTTTTAAGGATGTCAAAATCAACATCTCCAGTCAATGGACACCTTCTCCTGAGACTCAGCTGTTTGGACTTTGAGCCTTGAGCATTTTTTTTCATTGTTGTTTGGGTTTTTATATTGTAAGCTTTGTTTTAGAGATATGATAGAAGTAGATATTCTACAGGTAAAGAATCTCTCTTTGAACATTCCACATCAGTATCTGATTCAGCTTCTGATTGATAACTAGCAAATTGATAAGGGAACCTCTTGAGATGTGTTTGCTCTCTTTTGCAAAGGCCCTGCAGAAGAATTGCAAATGCAGGTTTTTTGTTTGTTTTTTTTTTTTATTTATACTAAAACGGTGATATGTGGCAAGCACATTTATTTCTCTCTCAGGATTTTTCATAGAGGTACACAGAGAGAAAGAAAGAGAAAACAATTTCTATTTCTGCTCCTTGTTTTTCTCATGTGGAATGTGCTTGCAGAATTGTTTACCTGGGGTGATTGCTTGATTGGATTCTGGTGAGGATTGAGTCTGGTGGCCAATGGGATCCATCTCTATCTGGACTCTGGAGAACAGGGTCACGTGTTGTTAGTTAGATATGATACTTAGAGAAAATAGCATGTAGTTTTTAGTATCCTCCTTTATATAGTATATTAATATATTATAGCATAGTTATAATAAAGAAATCATTCAGCCTTCTGTACTGGAGTCAGACATCATCATTCTTCCCATTGGGTTTGCCTGCATTTTACAACAGACCTGCCTCCTTCCATCCCTGCTTGCCCTAGGGAAATAACGCACTACTCCATCTGTTTTAAAATCAAACAAGCAAACAAAAAGCACAGTGTAAAAATATGCAAAAGTCTTCAAACTACTTATCAGCGCTTGCTTGGAGTTTGTTAATGCAGCAAATGGTTTTTAGGTAAACTGACATTGTTGGTACTACTTTTAGATTAGGTTCTTCAGCTTCAGAAGGGCGGGGATGGTGGTCATGTACCCCCGAGGAATGTTGGAAACGGTAAGACTGCTCAGTCATTTCAAGGTGGCCAGAAAATGGGTGTAGCAGTGGAGTGGACACTCTGTGAGTAGTAGCCTTAAGTCATGTAATGACTGGCACTTCAGTGGGAACATTACATTGACACCAAGTGATCGTGTCATGATGTGTTGCATGACACCAAATTGGGCCAAAATTCTACCAATTTTGACCTAGGTGGATGGGCCGCCTTCACTTAACCCGGCAAAGAGATGTAAGTCAATGACGTTTGAAAAGTAGCCCTAAAAAGTAGTCCCTTTATTTTGTTGGACTACTGCAACTGTGCAAAGCTCTGTTGACAGGTCATTGGAAGTAGCTGTTGGAATCTAATTGCAGTTTGACACTTCACCAGTCTGCATCACTAGGAGGCTTAATTATTTAGCTTGAATGGTGGTGCAAGTTTTTTTCAGAGTAATGGCCCAATGAAGAGCAGCATTCACTACCATGACTGCTGTTGTACCCTTCAAGAGAAATGGGCTAGGCTCAGCACTGTGTGAGAATTCTTGGTTCATTCTAACAGAACCTCCTTGGTTCTGTCGGTTTAGTTTCACAGCTGGAGCAAAGGCACAGCACTGGAAGCAGTTCATAGGGCAGAAGTGGAACATATCCAGAGCACAGGACTTCACTGTCCTTCAGCAGCACAATGTAATTGAGTGTAGTCTAATTGGGGGAATGCTGTCCATCAGTGCTACCAGATTTTTGAAAAGTTCTTAATTCTATCAAAACAAGAAATAAGTGATGAAGATGAAATCCTTTCCTCTTAAATCTGCCTACCCAACAACTTCAGGGCTAATTGTAATGCGTACTCAGCTCTTTTAGCAGTGAAAGGATATTGGAGCCACCTGAAGAGAGCTTTCCTATGGAATACTATAAAACTGCCATAACAGTAACAAGTTTTCATACGGTAGTTTGAGCACAGAGGTAATAGATATACAAGCCTGGGTGTGTAATTGTGCTGGCTCAAGAACCAGTGTTGAGCTTTTGTGTTTTAAATCCAGTCTTGGAGCTCTGCAGGGATCACTGCAGCATGACGTTGTGACAAGGGGTTGGTGATTCATGCGAAAACCTCAGAAGCTTTCATGCTATCTTCAACCAGCTTTGAAAACCTATGAATGTCTGGCATGCTGGAACTTGAGAGTCATGGCCAAGGTTTCCCCAAACATTTTGTAATATCATAATGTCCCAGACTGAGAAGCAAGATGTATTCATTTGCCATCTGTATAGGAGTTGTCTTCTGTTAAGTGAGTAGTTTTCCTTAGCTCTTCCACAACCAGTCCTCTCTCAGGGGAGACATCTGCTGATAATGGGCTATTAAATGTCACTGCATTACTGATAAGAACTATAACATCCCATTGTGAAATGTTCCACCCAGAGGGAGGAGCCAAACATTTCTAGCTGGATATAATACTGAGTTTCTGGAACACCAGCACGGCTTTTCCTGCACTGGATTTCCCAGAGGAACAGCTGACTCTTCCACTGCAGGAAGACTACACCCTTTTCTACAGGACCACTGCTCCAACAGAATCACACCTGCCACTCCAGGAGGACTGCAGCCGTAATTCCCAATTAGACTGTGGCCAATACCCTGACTAACAGGGTGTCAGGTTGTATTCTGACTCTGTCAACTCTGTCAGTGTTGTTTTGGTTCACTGCATTGTTTATTTTATCTTCTTTTTCTTCCCTAATAAAGCACTGCTATTCCTGCTCCCATATTTTTGCCTGAGAGCCCCCCTTAATTTCAAATTTATAACAATTCGGAGGGAAGGGGTCTACATTTTTCCATTTCAGGGGAGGCTTCTGCCTTCCTTAGCAGACACCTGTCTTTCCAAACCAAGACAGATTTTGATGCCCAATGTTGGGCTTGAGGGAATAGAAACAAAAAAGGGAATAACAGTTCTTGAGTAATCTAATTTTTGTGTGCTGCTATAGAAACCTCGTTAAGTGACACCATGGGGTCCAGCTTACCCTGGTTTGGGTGGCACGTAATTGTGGCTATATTTCTCCTATTTGCAGGCCCTTATCTAAAGATGGGTCCTATAACCAAGGCTACTTTGGCTGTTATCTGGTTTGTTTTATGAGTGAATAAGGTGAAGAATTCATGGATTTTTAACTTCCTCTGGAAAGCAAGCACATGGATTCACAGCTATCACACATTAACTGTATGTTTTTGGAGTTACTTTAATAATGGCGCCTACTATTATAAGGAAATTATACTGGGGGAAATTTTCTCCCAACCCTTTAACCATCTCTTTGGGTCTGCCCCACCAGTTTTTTGAAGGGTTCAGATCCACTCTAAATACTAATGATATCATACAGTGGCTGGTGTTGCTGTTAGGCCTGTTCTATTTAGCATTTAGAGATAAGGGAAGATTAACCTGGATAACCATCCTGACAACTGCCCCAGAACCTGACATGGCACCAGAGACTAGGGATGCTGCTGCCCCAGAACCTGACCCTGCCCCACAGCCCACCCCAGATATGAACTACCCAGATTGGGTGGGGGGGTCTGGGGAAGGAAATGCACGAGATGCAGAAGGAGTGCATTTCCCCAGCGGGTAAGAAGCCCTCCCCCTGCCTTGAAGAGGGAGAGTCTAATAGTGCAGCAGTATAACCCACAGATGTTACAAATGTCCAGGTTCCAGCTGAACTGCAAAGGCAGTCACAGCCAGCAGCAGTTGCCCCTGTAGAAACAAGGAGATCTAAGATGAAATCAGAGCACCCAGATAGGTGCGCTGGAAGACCCTTGAGGAAGGGATCCAACAGCTGAGGGAAGTGGCAGTATTGGAGATACTCTTTGGGAGGGATGGACAGCATGATACTGACCCCGACAAGGTCAGGTGCACAGGGCAAATGTTGTGGAATCTGGCAAATCTAGGGCCATCTCAATACACCACCTTGATTGCAACGATTAATGCCGATACCAACTGAGAGACAGCGTATTCTGTTGCCAACAAGCTTAGAAATTATGAAAGTATGATCAATGGCCCAATGCAGGCTCATGTCTCTGCGGTGGTCAAGGAACTCAAAGAGGAGATGAGGGAGCAGCTGAGGAGAAACAGTTCCCACATCACCCCAGTGCGAGTCACAGGCCCCAAAGTCAGAGCCCAATGTTCCCCAGCTAGAGAGAGAAGGTACACCCCACGGGCTGACCTATGGTTCTTTCTGCGTGACCATGGGAAAGACATGGGAAGGTGGGATGGGAAACCTACTTCTGTCTTGGCAGCGCGGGTGCATCAACTCAAGGAGGGAAACACTAACCGAGGGAATTCCAGTAAAGTGAAGGTAGCCTCAACCTCCCGTGACCGAGCTGCTGAGTATGATCTGTCAGATCCCCTTGAAGGTACCTCTACCATATATGTCCAAGAAAGAAATAATAACCAGGATTAGTGGGGCTCTGCCTCTAGCCAGGGAGAGGCACGGGAAAACCGGATCTTCTGGACGGTGTGGATCCGATGGCCTGGCACATCAGAGCCACAAAAATACGATACCTTAGTTGATACTGGTGCACAGTGTACCCTGATACCATCGCGACATGTGGGGGCGGAACCAGTTTCCATTGCCGGGGTGACGGGGAGATCGCAGCAATTGACCCTGGTGGAAGCCGAGGTGAGCCTGACTGGGAAAGAGTGTAAGAAGCATCCTATTGTGACTGGCCCAGAGGCCCCATGTATTCTGGGCACAGACTTCCTCCGGAATGGCTATTACAAAGACCCAAAGGGACTCAGATGGGCTTTTGGCATAGCTGCTGTAGAGGCAGAGAACATTAAGCAGTTGAACACTTTGCCTGGACTATCAGAAAACCCATCTGCAGTAGGACTCCTGAAGGTGGAAGAGCAACGAGTGCCAATTGCCGCCTCGATGGTACATCGCCGGCAGTATCGAATGAATCGAGATGCAGTGATCCCCATCCACAAAATGATCCGTGAACTCCAGTACAAGCTGGAGTCCAAGGCAGCAAAGTGGCATGCCAGTGTCGACACTGCTAACACGTTTTTCACCATTCCTCTGAAACATAAACTTCAAGAGATTTAGAGATTTTGGAGGAGCTAAGATTTTAGTTAGAGATAAGCCTTACTAGAGTTAATTAAAATAAAGGGATTCTGTAAGTAAGCCTTGATGAAGTTAAGAGTTAGTAGTTAACTAATAATTGATTGCTTGTCAACACAATGTTTAATTAGCTGGGTTTATAATGAAGAATATAGAAACTGACAAATAGCTTTTAGGAACATAAGACAATTGTGGGCCTCCTCTGTTCTGAAACCAATTGAAGACAAGGAATGGGAGTTCTACCAAGGTTCATTTGTCATATTTGCATTGAAAAGGTAGAAAGGTCAGAATGAGGAAGACTTCATTTACTTCCTCATTTTAGGACCCCTCCCCATGAAAGGGACCACCGACCCATTTCAAGGAACAAACTACGCATGCCTAATAGCTTTTGGAATGATTAGCATACGAAGTGAGGAATGGGATGTACCAAAATGATGAATATGTATTTGTATTTTGGGTATTCAATTCTTGTGTGGATAAAAGGACTCTGTAATCATTTGAAAGGTGCGGTGTGTATTTGGGAGCTATCCCGCATGCTGCTCGACGTCGCAATAAACATACACTTTCTAACGTTAAAACTGTTAGAGAGTTTTTGTCCGTCACAGTTGGATATTGGTGCTAGATCAACATCCATATTTCTTTAATAAATCACCTCTGGCAGCAGAATGCAGGCCTCAGTTTGCTTTCAATTGGAGGGGTGTGCAATACACCTGGAACCGATTGCCCCAGGGCTGGAAGCACAGCCCCACCATCTGCAAGGAACTGATCCGAACTGCACTAGAAAAGGGTGAAGCTCCAGAACACCTGCAATACATCGATGGCATCATTGTGTGGAAGTATTTGAGAAAGGAGAGAGGATCATCCAGATTCTGCTAGAAGCCGGCTTCGTCATCAACAAGAGCCAAGTCAAGGGACCTGTCCAAGAGATCCAGTTCCTGGGAGTAAAGTGGCAAGATGGACGGCGTCAGATTCCAACTGAGGTCATCAACAAGATCACGGCGATGTCTCCACCAACCAGCAAAAAGGAAACACAAGCTTTCCTAGGTGCCATATGTTTTTGGAGAATGCACATTCCTGAGTATAGCCAGATTGTGAGCCCTCTTTACCTGGTCACCCACAAGAAGAACGATTTCCACTGGGGCCCTGAACAGCAACAAGCCTTCACCCAGATCAAGCAGGAGATCGCTCATGCTGTAGCCCTTGGCCCAGTCAGGATGGGACCAGAGGTGAAGAATGTGCTCTACTCTGCAGCCGGGAACAATGGTTTGTCCTGGAGTCTTTGGCAGAAGGTGCCTGGGGAGACTCGAAGCTGACCACTGAGATTCTGGAGCCCAAGTTACAGAGGGTCTGAAGCCAACTACACCCCCACAGAGAAGGAAATCTTGGCTGCCTATGAAGGAGTTCAAGTCGCCTCGGAGGTGACTGTCACGGAAGCACAACTCCTCCTGGCACCCCGACTACCAGTGCTGGGGTGGATGTTCAAAGGAAAGGTTCCTACTACCCACCATGCCACTGGCGCCACATGGAGCAAATGGATTGCCCTCATCACCGAGCGCGCCCGTACTGGAAACCTGAATTGCCTTGGGATTTTGGAGATAATTATGAACTGGCCGGAAGGTGAAAACTTTGGTCTCACTGATGAAGAGGAACAAGAGCAAGTGACACATGCTAAAGAAGCTCCACCCTATAACCAACTACCAGCAGAAGAAACACATTACGCTCTTTTCACTGGCGGTTCCTGTCGCATCGTAGGGATGAACCGGAAGTGGAAAGCAGCCGTATGCAGCCCCACACAACAGGTTGCACAAGCTACTGAAGGAGAAGGTGGATCAAGTCAACTTGCTGAATTCAAAGCTGTTCAATTGGCCCTAGACATTGCTGAGAGACAGAAGTGGCCAAAGCGCTGCCTTTATACTGATTCTTGGGTGGTAGCCAATGCTCTGTGGGGCTGGCTGGAAAGGTGAAAAAAGGCCAACTGGCAATGTAGAGGAAAACCCATCTGGGCTGCTGATGAATGGAAAGACATTGCCACTCGGGTGGAGAAGCTACCTGTGAAAGTCCGCCATGTAGATGCCCATGTCCCCAAAAGTCGGGCTAATGAGGAACATCAAAACAACTAGTAGGTAGATCAGGTGATGCTGTTGAGCAGGACAGGAACAGAGAACTCCAGATCAGAAGGCTAAGAAAATGAACTCCCTTTATTTCAAATGTACCGCTCTATATATAGAGAACATCGAGAAGACTAATTTCATTGGTCTTAGAGTAAAAACATCCCACACCATTGGTGGGCAGTGAATGATGCACAGAGGCAGAACATATCTATAAACAATATGAATAACAAGATAGATTAGAGAATTATTTACATTCTTTCCCAACTGCTTCCCAGGCTCTTGCCTGGTTAGAAAACCTTTCTCTTTCTCTCTGACTGAGCTGAGAATACCCACAATCAGGCAGCAAAAATAGAGGTGTCAAAGATAGTGAAGCCCCTATTGTATGGTGGGTGGTGGTCCAAGTACAAGTATGGAGAGGCCTGGCAGATTGACTACATCACACTGCCCCAAACCCGCCAAGGAAAGCGCTACGTGCTGACCATGGTAGAAGCCACCACTGGATGGTTAGAGACCTACTCTGTGCCTCACGCTACTGCCCGGAACACTATCCTGGGACTGGAAAAGCAAGTCCTGTGGAGACATGGCATCCCTGAGAGAATTGAGTCGGACAACGGGACCCATTTCAAGAATGGCCTTATAAACACCTGGGTCAGGGAACATGGTATTGAATGGATATATCATATTCCCTATCATGCACTAGCTGCCGGGAAAGTTGAACGATGCAACAGACTACTTAAGACTACCCTGAAGACACTTGGTGGGAGAACATTCAGGAATTGGGAATTGAACTTAGCAAAAGCCACTTGGATGGTCAACACCGAAGGGTCCATCAATCAAGCTGGTCCTGCCCAGTTTGAACCCCTGCACACAGCGGAAGGAGACAAAGTCCCTGTGGTACATATGAAAGGTATTTTAGGAAAGACTGTCTGGATTAATCTCACCTCAGGCAAAGACAAACCCATCCGTGGGGGTGTTTTTGCTCAAGGGCCTGGTTACACTTGGTGGGTAATGCACAAGGACGGGGAAACCCATTGTGTACCACAGGGAAACCTAGTCTTAAGTGAGACCTATGTGTAAGGTTTCATTGTGATACAGATGGAAAATAGAATAAGGGGTGGATAATGTCCCAGATTGAGAAGCAAGATGCATTCATTTGCCATCTGTATAGCAGTTGTCTTCTGTTAAGTGAGCAGTTTTCCTTAGCTCTTCCACAACCAGTCCTCTCTCACGAGAGACATCTGCTGATAATGTGCTATTGAATGTCACTGCATGACTGATAAGAACTATAACATCCTATTGTGAGATGCTTTGCCCAGAGGGAGGAGCCAAACATTTCTAGGTGGATATAATACTGAGTTTCTGGAACACCAGCACGGCTTTTTCTGCACTGGATTTCCCAGGATCACTGCTCCAACAGAACCACACCTGCCACTCCAGGAGCACTGCAGCCATAATTCCCAATTGGACTGTGGCCAACACCCTGACTAACAGGGTGTCAGGTTGTATTCTGACTCTGTCAACTCTGTCAGTGTTGTTTTGGTTCACTGCATTGTTTATTTTATCTTCTTTTTCTTCCCTAATAAAGCACTGCTATTCCTGCTCCCATATTTTTGCCTGAGAGCCCCCCTTAATTTCAAATTTATAACAATTCGGAGGGAAGGGGTCTACATTTTTCCATTTCAGGGGAGGCTCCTGCCTTCTTTAGCAGACACCTGTCTTTCCAAAGCAAGACAGGGTCTCTTTGGTGGTCCCTGGTGGTCAAGAACCCCAGTGCTACAGCCGAGCTGGCCAAGTTGGCAGGACGCTGGGGCTGGTAAACTTCCAGATCTCCTTCTTACACAATGGGCACTGTGCAATTCCATAGGCCAGTGGTTTTTTGGAGAATAAGCATTGTGTTATCTCACCAGGTGCAGACAATTTATCATCTGGTAACATCCCCCCCATTCGAGGCTTGGAAGCTTGTCTTGTTTTCAAGCCTTCATAAGCCTCACTTTACTTTTTTACTAACATCATATAAGTTCCTCACGTTGTATTAGCAATCATCGTTTTTATGCAGCTTAAAGCAAGCATCATAATCACAATTATTACTATGATCACAATTATACTTTGCAAAAGTGAGGCCAACCAACCAGTCAGAGAAAATCCAAATCCTTTAAATATTTTATTTCTCCACAGAACTGGATCTTCTGCAGAGGTTAGTATTAGCAAACAAGCTGTTATAGAGGTTACATTTTGTAATCTGCCAAAATCTTTACACTAACCTTAAGACCACATTCCCCTTCCCAGAAGTTAAGAATATAGCTTCTATTAATTTTATAAATATTCAATTATTTATCATCTTAATCTACCCCAGAATAAGTAGTATTCCCCTATAAATAATATCTTATACCTAAAACAATAGAATTTATATATATATATACAAACTCCACAGTGTTAGTCTGTCTTGTTTCTGCTGTGTTTAATGTGTGGTTGCCAGTTTTACCTGCATGTGATGAACCCAGTGCTTGACTCCTTCTACACTGAGTGCAGTGTAGATTAGCAGGAGGACTTGAGACAGTCCCTTCCACTTCTCCTGGATTGGTCCAAAGTTCCAGGTTCTGATGCACATTGTATCTTCTGATTGGAAAGGATGCACATGTGAGTCTAGTTCCAATGATCTGTTGATAACAATGTACCTTTTAAAACTTAAAAGAGTTAGTCCCAGTGCTATTAAATATTAATTTCAGCAAAATCTTTGCAACTTCCCTTGCCTTGTCGGTGGGACATAGGAAAGTTTCTGGCCATCTGGAAAAAGTATCTACCAATACTAAAATGTACCAGTCCCCACTCTGCCTGGGCAGTTCCACAAAATCAATTTGCCAGTAATCACCTGGTGAATTCCTCTGTTTTACTAGCCCTGGAGGCAGCCTTCTTCCTTTCTTGGGATTATTTTGAAAAAAAAAATCACATACTTTTCATCAACTAATCTATGAATTTCTGTCATCTTTGTGCTCACTATATTCTAAACTAGTTACTATATTCTCTATTTCTTTCTTGTGGCAGCAGCTCTCTGGCCACAGAGAGAAACAGACAACTTTCCCAGGCATTGTCCCGGGGAAGGCTGTGAGAAGATCAGAGAAAAGAATGAGAAACAATTATTATCTTCACTTGCTCCACCTGGTGTTGTGAACATGTGGAATGTATTATAAAGATTTGTTTACCAAAGGGTGGTTTCTTAATTAGCCAATGGTGATGGTGTTTTGATTGGAGGACCAATTAGGTCCACCTGTAGAGAACTAGGGTATAAAAGTATGACTTTCTTAATAAAGATTTTTATTAGCCTTCTGAAATACATGGAGTCTGTGTCAATTATTACTCTGGCCGGGGACCTGTTGCACTGACACTTTCTGTTTCCTGATGTTTTAGTTCTGTTATCTTATACATAAATTGTGGAGGTACAGTTGCCTGTCCGCATGAGGTTACCTTCTAATGATGGGGTTAACTGCCTGTCCTGATTACTATAATTTGGTTTTTGATCGAGGACATTCAACTTTTTGTTAGGTATTAGTGCAAAGATACATTTTTCAGCAATCTCTTTAGCATTTTTATCAGTTAATTGATTCCCTGTATTAACTGGATGCGACGGCTAACAGCTGGCCTGAAGGCCTCACAGACACAAGCAACCTTGACCTTGACTTGATCAGCCTGTACCCTGAGAAAATTAAGTAAACATCTTTAAGGAAGAAAGCATGTAGGAGTGGAAGGATGCTGTCTAATCTTTGGCAAGCATGTACACAGGCAGCTATTGGCCAGTGAACTGGATGGCAACAAGTTACTAGCCAATTGAGATCCAACATGCAGTTTTTGAAGATCATATAAATATGAGCTGTGAACAATAAAGATCCCTATTGCCGCTTGAACCTTGGAGTGTCCTCTCCGTCTCTACTGCGACAACTGGAGAATCTCCAAACTGTTGGGCTTCACAGGGGCATCACGGCCACTTCTTTCAGCTTTTGCACACTCTGTAGTGTACTACACTACTACACTACTGTAGTGTACACACTACTGTAGTAGTTGACTAATTTCTTCTTTGTACTTAATAGGAGAACACTGTGCTGATAACAATACTCTCTTCTTCCATATGCTTTATTATTGCAAAAACATATATTAAATCAGTCTGCATGTTCACCCTTTTTCCTTCAGTGATTTCTAGCACTCAGTGTAAGGTCATTCATTCTGCTTGTTGTGCTGATGTGTTAAAAGGTAAAGCCTGGGCTTCTACTACCTGAATCAAGGTTCCCACTGTGTCGTCCTGTTCTTTTGAGAGTTTTAAAGTTCTTCTAAAAGTTCCTATGCCTTCTGATATTTACATATTTCAACTGAGTTTTCTCACACATGTTCATGTAAATAATGATTGTTTTGCATTCTTCTTTGTGGGTGGAGAGAATTGATAGACTGTTGGTTTGACCAGTGTGGTTGGAGAGGTGGCAGTTTCACCCTCCAATCCACTGTCACTTTTGCTATTGTATATATAGTGGAGTCAGAAAATAAAGTTTGCTTTTTGGGGTTCTTTTTCTTTCCTTTTACATCTAGCCTGCTTCTGTGAGTTATTTCGTGTTGCAGTGTGACACCACTGTGTACCTGTCTGCCCGTTTTCCATTTTGTACCATGCTGCTCCCACCAGTGTACAGGTCCAGTTCTGGGTCCTGGATGGGATCACTCTTGAAATTTAGTCTGCCAGAACACACTTGTTCAATGATTACCAGGCAATCATGGCATAAAGGTCTCTCAGCTTCTTCTGAAGCCTGGAGAAACATGTCTGAGATTAAAGTAGTTGTTACCTTAAGTTCAACATTGTCCTGCTCCAATAGGACAACCTGGTATTTCAGCATCCTGCTGGCGATATCCAATGTCCTTTTTGCTTCAAACCAGCTATTACCATGTGGGGTACATATCAGCTTTTGTGCTTCTCTGCAACTACCATCACTCTCAGGTATTCAGGTCATTCTTTACTCGCATTATCCAGTTGTTTGGATAGGCTGATTCCATGACTTCCAATGCTGCACCAGTACCCGTAGGGTCAGGTGTATCCTTTCTTGCACAAATAACTCAAATGGTTTGGCTTAAGGGTGGGATTCTCAATGCAGAGGTTGGCATTAAGGTTCTTTCAGGGCTTTCCAGGCCCTCTAACTCTCAGGAGTCCATACCAAGTATTTTCAGGGGAGGACCATACAAGGGTTTTGCCAGTACCCCATAATTGGCAATGCATAAGCAACACCATCTGGCTAAACCTAAGAAGGCTTGCAGTCCTTGGCTCTGGAGTCCAATAAATGGCTTCTTTTCATCTGCTTCCCAAGCTTCTTTTGTTCCTGCAATATCTCAAAACTAAGATATATTACTTTTTCTTTGCTTATTTGTGCAATTTTCTTTGACACCCTGTATCCAGATTGTCCCAAGAAATGTGACTTACAGCAGCATTGAAGCACTTACTTTCAGTCTTGATTGCTGCTCATCTACACATTGTAGTAAAGTTCTGTACAGATCTTTTTTCCAGCTTTCTCATTTTTAAAATTTTTTTCCCCAGCTGATTGTCAAATATAGTGGGGCTCTTTTGAAGCCCTGGGGTAGTACAATCCATGTTAACTGCAACTTCCACCCAGTGTTTGGATTCCCCCACACAAAAGCAAACAATTTCTAACTATCTGGGTCGAGGTATTACAGAAAAAGGCATCCTCATGATCAAGTACCATGAACCATTGGTATTCCCCTTTCAGTGCTGTAAAGAGTATGTACGGATTAGCTACTACTAGATGAATATCAGGTACTTTTTATTAATGGCCCTTACATCTATAACTGGCAATATTGGTGTGCCATATTCTGATTCACACTCTTTCAATAACCCATATTCTAAATTTTTTTTCTATAAACTCCTCTAACTTTCTCCTTGTGTCACATTTAATAAGATATTGTTTTTGCTTTACCAGTCTGGCTTCAGGTTTGAGAGTAATCTTCACTGATTTGGCCACCTTTGATCATCCAGGCATCTCAGTTGCCCATACCAGCAGGGTTATAGCATTCTCTGCCTCCTCTGGGATTTCTTCAGACTCTTCTGATTCCTGTAACATAAAATATTTGCCACAATGGCTTTTGATTCTGGTGTTTGGATTTGTATTTCCTCATCCCGGAAGGTTATTTGAACATCCAATTTCCCCAATAAATATCTCCCCAACAAGAGGATTGGGCATTCAGGCATATACACATTGGTGTTTGTGGCAGGATGTGTCCCCCCCTCTGTACCACAGAAAGCTTATTGGCACTGTCCATCAGCTGGTGCATGTGGATGAGCTAACCCAGGCCACAGATGCCCAGCAGGGGATTATCTCTGGTGACAAAAGGGCAAGACCCCCAGCTGAGAAAAAACATCTTTGCCTAGTGAGCAAGATGTAGAGAGAGAGAATTATCGACTGAAAGACACTACTTTTACACTATAAAAGCTATACAAATTTTCACAGAGGCAGAAGCCTCCTACACACTCCCTGGAAACGTGCAGGACTTCTCCCACAAAGTTTAGACACATGTCTGTGGATACTTTTCCAGAAATGGAGTGAAAGGACCATATGTATGCCCCATCAGAAATTGTATGGTAAGATGCATTGAATCCTAATCTGTACTATTTCTTCGCTAGATGTAAAAATATAGGTACCTCACTCGTGCACTGAATTGTTTATCTACTAGTAGTGTTTCTTTGTTTATCCTGTGTAGTAAATAGTCTGTTTAAAGTCTTCTGTCTGTTAATTTTGTGTCTCTTAAATAAATAATTCATTTTGTAGCTGATCTAATCGGCCATTATTAGGAATCTGCGAACAAGAGTGGGTTTTGGGGTGCTGGCCGCCTCAGTAAAGCTACTGTCTACTGACAGAGGCAGAAACTTTTTTAAAACTCCCCTCTCTATTCATTACAGTGTTTCCCTCACTGTTTTCTTAATTCAAGTAGTAATAGTCATAAAAAAAGGCCTGTTCTCTTTCCTCCCTGTTGCACTCACAACGCTTACAGGTTCCAAGCTATGTTTTCCTCTGCACATATTCAGTACTGAATAAGTTGTTCCTGTATCAATTTTAAAAATTTATCTTTTCATTCCCCAGAGATAATGTAACCAGGGTTTCAGCTGAGGATGATTCCCGCAGTCCCCTTCAGGGGGATTCTTCATCTTCACTTAAGGTCTTGAGCTTGATGGCTTGAAGACCTGGGTTTATGTTTTCTGTCTGATTTCCCCTCGCTTGGGGACATTGCCTTTTTCAGTGTCCCCTTTTTTTTACAAATTGCCAAATATACTTCAGACACTAATTATTATAATACAAATTGCCAAAGTTTGCTTCAGCTGCCAACTATTAAAATATCTAACCCATTGTTTCTGAGTGAGGGGGTCCTGAGCCCTAATTATGGTTTGAAATACTTTAGCAACTCTATCCAGATCTTCCCTATAAACCCTTGCCACTTTTCTCCATGACATTAAATCCACTATTAAAAATGGGGTTTTTACTGCTACTGGACAATGATTTCTGACCGCCTGCTGGAGGGGACACATCAGAATTTCCCCAGCTTCTCCCCCAACATCTCCTTGCTGCCTTCCTAGTGTATGCCACAATTGGACTGAAATCCTACAATCCCCTAAAATGTTCTTTTCATTCCAGTACAATTTTCTGCAACCTACTCATGTGTCTAAACATATTTCCTGGTGATTCATAATTTCCCCAGATATTCTTTGCTCAGGAGCAACCATCCATTCTAAATCCTCATCCTCCTCTGTCCTATGCTGTATGCAGAACAACATATCTTCAACCCTTTGACTTTCTTTTCCTTTCAAGTTCTAAAAATAATGGACCTTGCAGGGTCTTCTCACATTCCTTTTGCCATTTTGGATGATTTCTTAGGGTGAAAAACAAGTCAACATAAGGAACTTCATTCCACTTATTTTCCCTTCTACAAAACAACATTAATTGCAATATGCATTCTTCTGTCCTGGGGGTCTCTTTGGTGGTCCCTGGTGGTCGAGGACCCCAGTGTTACAGTTGACCTGGCCAAGTTGGCAGGGCACTCGGGCTGGTGAACTTCCAGTTCTCCTTACACAATCGGCATTGTGCAGTTAGATAGGACAATGATTTTTGGAGAATTAGCATTGTGTTATCTCACCAGGTGTGGACAATTTATCATCTGGTAACACCAATAAAGATAATTTTGAAACCAAATGTCAAACCATTACGATGTAAACAGTAGTCTTTGGAATTGGAGACTAGGAAAGGACTGGAATCACAGAATCACAGAATCACAAGGTTGGAAGAGACCTTCAAGATCATCGGGTCCAATCCCTTCCCTATCACCTCAACTAGACCATGGCACCGAGTGCCACATCCAGTCTTTTTTTAAACACATCCAGGGATGGTGACTCCACCACCTCCCCGGGCAAACCATTCCAGTACTTTATCACTCTTTCTGTGAAAAACTTCTTCCTAATATCTAACCTATATTTCCCTTGACACAGCTTGAGACTGTGACCTCTCGTTCTGTCAATTGCTGCCTGGAGAAAGAGACCAACCCCCACGTGACTACAACTACCCTTCAGGAAGTTGTAGAGAGTGATAAGGTCGCCTCTGAGTCTCCTTTTCTCCAGGCTAAACAATCCCAGCTCCCTCAGCTGTTCCTCATAGGGCTTGTGTTCCAAGCCCCTCACCAGCCTCTTTGCCTTCCTCTGGATGTGCTCAAGCATCTCAATGTCCTTCCTAAACTGAGGGGCCCAGAACTGGACACAGCACTCAAGGTGTGGCCTCACCAGTGCTGAGTACAAGGGGAGAATGACCTCCCTACTCCTGCTGGCCACACTATTCCTGATACAGGCCAGGATGCCATTGGCCTTCTTGGCCACCAGGGCACACTGCTGGCACATGTTCAGCCGGCTGTCGACCAGTGCTCCCAGGTCCCTTTCTGCCTGGGCACTGTCCAGCCACACCGTCCCCAGCCTATAACTTTGCAGGGGATTATTGTGGCCAAAATGCAGGACTAGGCACTTGGACTTATTAAACTTCATCTTGTTAGACTCTGCCCATCCATCCAACCGTTCCAGGTCTCTCTGCAGAGCCATCCTACCTTCCAACAGATCAACACACGCTCCCAGCTTAGTGTCATCTGCAAACTTACTAATGAAAGACTCAATCCCCTCATCCATGTCATCAATAAAAATATTGAACAGAACTGGCCCCAGCACAGATCCCTGCGGGACTCCACTGGTGACTGGCTGCCAGCTGGATGCAGCACTGTTCACCACCACTCTCTGGGCCTGGCTATCCAGCCAGTTCCTAACCCAGGAATCGTTAATAGAAACTTTTCTTGAACACAAACTGAGAGGGATCTGTGGACAATACAAAAAGAAGTATCAGAAATCCAGCTCATGAGAACTTTGTGCTGCACTTCTAGATAAAACAAAGCCATATTAGTCGCATAATCACCAGTACCAAGTTTTTGGCTGCTAACTCCTCTGGTACTTAGTTGGCTTAGTTTGTCCTGTGGCCAAGGGGTTGGTGCAACACCACTGTTTCAGTTTAAAAGACAGGTGTCTGCCAAGGAAGGCAGGAACCTCCCTTGGAATGGAGAAAATTACTCCCCCCCCCCCCCCCCCGCCCCAAATTATTATATTTTTGAAATTAATGGGCTTTCGGGCAAAGCTATGGAAATAGGAATAACAGTTCTTTACTAGTATGTGTGTGTATACCAAGGCAAACAAACAACAGCAGCAACAACAAACAAAAGGAAAAAAACCCAGAAAATCCAATAAACAGTCTCTTCCCTGCTCTTTAAACAATTTCCCCTTTGGTACAGTGTTGGTCACAGCCAGCAGGGGTGGGGTTGTCCTGGGTTGATAAGGAAGTGAGTTTTCTTGGGAAGTTACAGTTAAACCAATCAGTGGTCAGATTTGAATATTGACACCTGGTGTGACCACTGAAAACATTGGACACGCCTCTGAGAACACAGGGGGTTAAAAGCAGAGAACTCCCAGGGGAACTCCCTCTTTTGTTCCAGTCAGTGAAGAGTTCAGACCTCCCCTGCCCAGCCACAGGCTGGGTGGGGGAGGGGAAGCCATGCGGCCTAGGAGAGGTAAGCCAGGGAGTGAAGGGACTGGAATAGGGCCAGCCCCCGCAGGACGGAAGGGTGGAGAAAAACTGAGATGTCTTTGTTCCCCGCCCAGAGGTAGAGAGAGAGAGACAGAGACCCTGTGCCACCTGGAAAATTGATATCATGTGCCGGCAGTACGCTGGCAGAGGGGAAAGAGAAGGGGGGGGGGGGGGGGAAGTTGCCCAGCTGTAGGAGTTCTGGGCAGCTGAGATTTCAGTCATCCTGGGAGCCCAAGACTTTTAAGTGAAACACGGATGAAAAATCAAAACCCCACAATTCCTATAAAGATTTGTAGGGACAGTATGTTTATTACAGCGCTGTACACATGTGAGGGATCATTCCCCTTCAAAGGACATGTGTGCCCCTGAGGACTCCCGATCCTTTTTTTATTACCCCTTACTAATTTACATATTCATAGAATTTCACAATAGGTTCATGCATATTCATTCTGCTGATTTTGTGTTACACTTACATCTAGTTACACTTGTACCTAGTTTTTTGTCAGAAAGTACAGAAAGAATTCCTGGGTCATTCTGTCCTGTCTGTTTCAAGGTCTGAGGAGTCTTTCTTATCTGTTATCCCTTCAGCTTGGAAATTCACATTCTTTCTCCTTAGCTGGGGCAGTTTTACTAGCTGCAAAGTTACCAGACTAAACAGCATATTTTACTTATGCTAGCAAGCTCAAAGTGGCACATTTCACCTAAATCCAAATGGATTTCTACCCTGTTAAATTTTCACTCTGTCTCATTCCCCCCTTTCCATAAGATGATAGGTAAATTCTTTTACTTAATGCAAATCCTTACGTTAATAAGTGTCCCTTAATGCCTTACTGTATACATTTGACCTACTAGGCACAATTACAATAGCACAAGGAGTTCTCAAGCATACACAATCTTTACTAGTATATACAAGCACAGTTTTCTGATCAGTGACTGGATGAATCTCGAAGTGGCAGATACTTTGTTTAGTGTGAAGACACACATCTTGAGCATTAATAGTATTGCTTTCACAAATGTATCCGAGTTGTTCCCTAGTAGCACAATGTCGCTGTTGAGGCGGTCGCGACACAAAGCAGAGACATCAAGCAGTCTCAGATGGCGACTCCTTATTATTGAAGATGGCTGACCTTTTATACACTTTCTAATTGTTTATACTCCTTCTACCCTAACTATTGGCCACAATAAGTCAACATAACATCATTGGTGAAAAGTAACAGTGACTTCAGCTAACTTTCTAAAAATACTTTGTCCAGCTGCAAAGTTCTGTCCTTATCTTTCTTCAGTTCCTCTCTTCTCTTGGTCTCCTTGGTAACAGCCTTGGAGAAAGCTCCTTATCAGCTTCTTCTTGCTTCTTGGCTTCTTCTTGCTCTTTTAGCTAACAGGCCCGCTGTTAGCCCCTTCCGCAGCCCAAGATTCTAAGTTTACTGTTTTCTGCTTTTTGTTCACCTTTCGTGCCAACACCCCATGTTCTGAGGGGTAGAGCACCATTTTTCATGATTTAATCCTAGTGCGATGATGGGGTGAATAACATAAACAGTGTCATTGCATACAGTAAGTACAAAGGCAGTGGCCACATTAGAAGCAGGATCATAGGTCACAGATGCTTCTGAGATTTCTTTATATAATCAGAAAATTTACCATAGTCCACCAGGACTTTCTCTCAGAATCAATCGCATTATCCCAGACAATCCTTTGAATTTCAGCTGGAAAATTATTTTCACCCCCACCTGTATGATCAAAGCTGCTGTTGCCTGCATCCAAAACTGTGCTTGTATAAAACTGAAAGCTAAAGACACGTTATCTTGAACCATACCAAGCGCTTCCACTATTAACTTGTGATCTTGGACCCCAGCCTTTTAGGGATAACTGTAGGGGTTGTTTTAAGTTTGCCAGTCCACCTGCTGCAGTGGCCAGCTCTCTCATAGATCCAGTATACTGTTTAGAACCTGGGACCAAGGCCATTCAGCATTGTTTTGGATAGAGGTACTCCAGGATTTAACAGGGTACAAAATCCATTTGGATTTAGGTGAAATGTGCTGCGTAGTAGCTTGCTAACATAGGTAAAATATGCTGTTTAGTCTGTTAACTATGCTGTGCTTGTAAAACCATTCCAGCCAAGAAGAAAGAATGTAATCTCCAAGGTGAAGAGATAAGAGGGGCCCCTTGAACTCTGAAAACTAAGAAGAAAAAACCAAAACTAAGTCTGCAAGAAATGAACAAAGGGAATAGAGAGTTCTCTGTACAAAGGGCCAACTGCAAATTGTAACCCGAAATCAGCAGAATGAATATGCATGAACCTATTGTGAGATCCTATGTATATGTAAATTGTACGGGGTAATAAAAAGGATCAGGAATCCTCAAAGGGCACGCATGCCCATTTAAGGCGTGCGCCTGGCCCTGTACTAGGAAATACATACCAAATCTTACAAATCTATCGGAATTGTAAGGTTTTGATTTTTCACCACAACTCAATTTCAGTTACAGTTATACACAAAACAATTCTATAAATAAAATTACAAACTACCCCCCCCCGGCAATACACTCATTTTGCCTGAATAAGTTTTAGTCTCAGTTCATTGTCTCTTGGTGTCAATTTTCAAGGGGCTTCTGGGGCCTGCTTCATTCGAGCGTGGTGGATCCAGGCATTATGCTTCTTAATCTTGATTGCGGTGAAGGTGGTGAGAAGCATCTGGAATGGTCCTTCTCACTGTGGTTACAAAATCTTTTCTGTAAGAGACTTAATGTATACTTAATTCACAGGCTGTATGTTATGTACTGGTTTACTTAGCTCCCTGCTCTGAGTTCAGGCCACATGTCTTTTCATTTTCATTGACCTGTCTATTTAAAGCCACTATATAGGTTTCTTGCACTATTCTGGAAATAAAATGTGATCCTTTGTCTGGGAATATTATGACTGGAACCCCAAAAGCAGTATTATTTACTCTGGTTATCTTGACAGTTCTGGTGGGAATGCTTCTGGCCACCCTGAAAATATATTTGTCAATACTCATAAATACTGACACCCCCCTTTCCACAGGAGTTTTGAAAAGCCAATTTACCACTGCTGTCCGAGTCCATGGCCCCTCCCAATCTGACCAAATTTTGGTCTGGGGGTATTCTTGGTGTTAGTCTGGAGGCAAGGATCACACTGTCAGTTCACCTGAGTGATAGTGGCATATAAATTCCTGGCAATGATCCTCTCAATCAGATATGTGTTCTAAAAAGCCTGTGTAAGCTACCACTTAAAAGTTAACACTTCATTTCGATGCACTCTGTAACACTGGCAGTCTTGGTCATTCTGGGAAAGAAGCCACACTTTATAAAAGCTTTTTAGTAGTTAGGCCCCAGTATGTTTGCTGGTGCTCCTCCCTTGTCGGAGTCCAGAGCATCCCTTTGGCTGCTCTGGATGTCTTGAGACCCTGGCAGGGGGCTCAGGGACCTTGGCAACAAGTAAAAAACACCTGTGGCTTCAATTTTAGCCCATGGGAGAGGCTGCCAACTTTATATGAGGAATAACAGGCCAAAAGGGTTCGAGTAGTGTAATAAGGGAATTGACACAGGGTGAAAAAGTAGAATTTTGGGGTTTTTTAGAATATAATTCAGGGATATAATATGGAGGAATCTGGGCGTGCCCTAGCCTTTTCTTCCTTCTTCTTGTCCTCCATGTCTCAGTGTGATAGTGACACTTTTCTATTGGTCTAGGATGGGGACACACTGTCCAACATAGATTTTAGGTATTGGTACGGGAACTGTAAACATGGTACACGTAATTTTGAGTATATAATGTGGGAAACGCCCAGGGCTCGGGGCAGACTGCCATGACTTCTGTACTAGGTGAACCTCGGCAGGTCAGAGAGAAAATATTTTAGATAAGAAGAAATAAAAAACCTTGAAAACTCAGCTTCACGCCTTTCAGACCTTTTCTTTGGCTGCCGGGCTAGGGAAAAAGGACTTTCACACTGTTGGGGTGTTGCCAACCCGACCCCGACACTCCCTTGCTAGTGACCACACGTATAGGAAGGGATTATCAGCTCCCTTTCAATGGTAGCCCACCCCTCTTGGTTATATGTCCCTTTTGATTAGTATTATTATTATATTCTGGCTTACCTTCAAGGGAAATCTGTCCATAATTACATCACCTTTTGCTGCTTTCTTTGCTTTTCCATCCACCAGCTCATTTCTTTTTTTTCTCAATTCTGAGCTCACTTTCTGGTGTGCTTTAATATGCATATTTCCAGCATCCAGATTATCTCTTCAGCAGTCCCCACTCTCTCCAGATAGCTCCATGTGTGCGCACAGTTCCAAATGCATTTCCAAGGCACGGGTCAGTGTGATAATCTCGGTTTTCTGCGCAGAGGTGCCTGTTGGTGAGGGTCCAGATTCTATTAGCTCTCTGCAGGTAGTGACTGCATATCCAGCATGTCGCTTTCCACTGGCAACGTAGCTACTCCTGTCAGTGAACCAGGTCTCTGTATCATCCAAAGGAGTGTCCTTTAAATCTGGGCGGCTGGAATAAGTAACTTCTATAGTTTCCAGGCAATTGTGGTGTACTGCTTCTTCTTGATTTCCACTGAGAAAAGAAGCTGGATTGACAATGTTAGTTACCACTCTATATTATCTTGTTCTACCATGATGGCCTGGTACTTCAGGAACCTCTGTGGTGAGAGCTGGTGGCTGCCCTTTACTTCTAGTACTGCGGACATTGTGTGGGACACTAGTACAGTCAATTTCTGTCCCAGGGTAAACTTGCATGCTTCTTGTATATTCAGCACGACTGCTGCTACAGCTCTGAGGCAACCTGGCCATCCTTTGGCATTGCATCTAGTTGCTTGGAAAAGTAAGCAACTGCCCTCCAGTATGAATTCAAGTCCTGAGCTGTTGCAGTGCGTAGCTACGCAAACAGAGCAAAAGGGCTTTGTGAATTTGAGATGGGAGTTTCTATTTCCTAAACCTAAAGCTGGAGTTTCTATTCTGTATTTTTACGTGTATTCATCCTTCCCCCTGGAGTTACTCCCATTGGATTTTACCTATAATGTATTCACACTGGGCATTGTTCTATTGGTCTCACCTTATCTCTTATTTTTCCCTATAAAACCTTTGTCTGGACCCGAGATTGGGGTCACTTGTGCGTGCAGCGATCGGGCAAATACAACCTACTTTGGACTGCACAACAAGTGTCCACTCTCTTAAGTCTCTTTATCCCGGTCTTGCTCGTGCTCTCTAAACATCTGTGTCTGTATCAAACGAACCTGCAAAGATGTTTGTCGCTTCTCTCTCTCTCCGGCGGCTACCGGAAGCGCCTGGCCAGCGCTCCGGGAAAAAGTGTCCGGGCGAAAACAAGGAAATCGGAGAGAGAAGAAAAGAAAAAAAAGTGACAAGTGGCTCCCGAACGCGTGGCTTTGATGCGGGAACTGTTTTCATAGTGCGGCAGATAGCGCTCTGGTTTGGGGCTTTTCCAGACGCGGGAGACACGGCTGCTAGCGCCGAGCCGCCAGCGCCAGAGTCCGCCCGGAGGGAAAGCCGCTTGGAGCACAACGAGTCCGAGGGGGCTTCCGCTCCCTCCGCTCAGCTCCGCAGACCTATCACCGCTGAGAAACTTTTTCTGGCTCCTGCCAACTTCCGGGTTTCCAGCGGAGCGAGGACGCAACTTCTGCACACCCCAGAAGACGTCTTCAGACCGAGAACCGCTGCTGTTTTTTGTTTTCTAAGGGTCGACGGATCGGTAAGATTCAGTACTAATGCGGGAGGGCCCCGGTTAGTGGATCTGGGCGGAGGCAACCCCCGTTCCCTCTGAGGCAGAGGGCACGCATGCGCGCTGCGTGTGGGGTAGCCGCCGTCAGGTTTTAGACTTTTTTAGTTTTTTTTTTTCTCTGTTTTTTCAGCAGCAGGCAGGTGAGGCTTGCTGATGGGCAACATGGGTGGGAAGTTGTCCAAACAGCAAAAAGAGATTTATTACCAAGTAAAATTAACCCTGACAGAGTCAGGAGAAAGTTTTTCTAAAAGTTTTGTGAAAAAGTTTATAAAGTGGTTGACTTTAAAGTTTCCAAACGTCTCGGCTCAGGATGTGAGGCAGAAAGTTTTTTGGAAGGGGGTTGGCACAGTTTTAACAGAAGGCACCAAGAAGGGGGATCCTTCAGTGAAAAAGGGTTTCATGAGGATCTTTTTGCTAGTGTATGACATTGTTAAAGAGGGTGCAGACAGTCGGGAAACGCGGGAAACTGAAAAGAGTCCATCTGCTTTAGTTCCCCTGTCTCTCCAACCCCCACAGTCTGAAAATGCTAATTGCTCTGTTGAAACTTCAGTTCCTAAACCTTCTTCTGCTTCTTTCCAGAGTTCTTGCTGTTCCCAAAACTTCTGTAATCCTTTTAACCCCTTCCCTCACCCCCCACGGGACGAACCGCCACAAGATGGCGGCGGCCGTGTGGCGGGGGTCTTTGTCTCATCACCAGATGGACAAAGAAGTGTGGCGGGAACTCCTTCTTCCCAGGTACCCCCCCCCACACCCGTCCCTGACCCTCCTTCCCTTTGTCCTGACCCCTCCTCCTCCTCTCTTGCAGCAGACCAAACCCCTCCAAAATGCTACTGCAGGCCTCCGCCCACAGCACCGCCCCTCCAGGTGGTTCCTTCAGCTCCACCCCTCGAGGTTGCACCACCTGATCCCGCCCTGCTCCACACGGCATCACCAACCTCAGCCACTCCCACACAAACCTCCACCCCCGAGCCTCCGGACCCTGCCCCCACTCCTCCTGTTTCCCAGGGCCTGGCCTCTGGTTCCCATGGCGACGGGAAAGGTGGGGAGGCCGAAGCCGGGAAACAGAAAGCAGGCAGGGATTCAAACTCCTTGTTTCTCACGCCAGTGTTGTACAACGCGAGAGGGCAAAACCCCAGATGGGAACCACTTTCATACGAAAGCATAAAGGAACTCTGCAAAACAAAACGTGAATTTGGGCAAAAAAGCGAGTTTTTTAAGAGCGTGTTAAAAGCACCTTTCAATTCTAACACCTTAGTTCCCACTGATTTAAAGCGCTTGTTCAGCTGCTTGCTCCCTCCATCAGAATACAGAATGTGGGAAAGAACTTGGAAAAGGTTTGCAGGAGACCTTCTTCCAGAAATTTTGCAGAGTCCCGATTATGCAACAGATATAGAGGATGATGAGATCACCCTTGAACATCTTGTAGGTGCAGGGGTCTGGAATCAAGCCCAAAAACAAGCACAAGGATGTTGTAGAACGTGTTAAAATACCTGTTCAGAATCCCCTGCTTCTGTGGCAAAAGTTTGTTCTAGACTTGCCCGCTGCTGATGGGGAGCCCCAGGAATTAGAACTTCTGGGCTCCACAGAAGCTGAATTTTGCGTTCAATTTAATTTTTCACCAGATGAAGAAATAAAACTATATGCACAGGTCAGACAATACAAGATGGAATTCAGAGCAAGCCAATGGTGCACAGCTGTTGCTGTTTTAGAGGTCCCTAGCACCACGGATTTCTATCCCCGCAAGCTGGAAAAGGGAATGTTTTTCATCTGTGGGGATAGAGCATATCCAGGAATCCCTTCTCGTCTGGTTGGAGGTCCATGCACTCTGGGGCATCTTTCCCTTGCTTCCCCCAACATGACTCAAATTCCAATCGAGCAAACAAAAGGTGAAACAAAAATTACTAAACAGAGTGCAAGTCAATTTGATGAACATTGTGATGCCGAAATTTACCATTGGGCAAAATCGAAAAGGGTTGCTGTCTCTGTGTTCCTACCATGGGTAGCGGCAGGCAAAGCATTGAGTGAATTAGGCAATTTGGAATGCTGGGTGACGAAGCAGGCAAGTTTAACATCAGCAGCCTTGAGTGAATTGCTTGCAGACGAGGAAATTACCAGGAAAGCCACCCTGCAAAACAGGGCAGCTATCGATTTCCTGCTGTTGGCACATGGGCATGGATGCAAAGAATTTGAGGGATTGTGTTGCTTTAACTTGTCATCAAAAGGCCAAAGTGTTCAATCATCCATCCAGGAAATGAGAAACCTCATTGGCAGCGTGAAGCAGGAGAATGAAGACTGGTTCAAGGGCATGTTTAAGGGCTGGGATCTTTCTGGGTGGGTGTTGTCCCTTCTAAAGGACATTTGTTATTTTGTAGTTGCAATTTTTTTAGTTTTGCTATCATTTGGGATTTTCAAGTGAATAATTTTTAGCATTGTTTCCTCCAGGTTTGCAGCTTCCGCACCTGTTGTGGTTGCTGCTGCCACCATAGGAGGAGAATGGTGGGAAGATGGAAAACAAAACAACACTGCAGTTTGATAGCCGCAATTTCTCCTTCCTCCAAAGCTGCGTTCATTTTATTAAATAAAAATGAGGGAGATGTTGCAGTGCGCAGCTACGCAAACGGAGCAAAAGGGCTTTGTGAATTTGAGATGGGAGTTTCTATTTCCTAAACCTAAAGCTGGAGTTTCTATTCTGTATTTTTACGTGTATTCATCCTTCCCCCTGGAGTTACTCCCATTGGATTTTACCTATAATGTATTCACACTGGGCATTGTTCTATTGGTCTCACCTTATCTCTTATTTTTCCCTATAAAACCTTTGTCTGGACCCGAGATTGGGGTCACTTGTACGTGCGGCGATCGGGCAAATACAACCTACTTTGGACTGCACAACAAGTGTCCACTCTCTTAAGTCTCTTTATCCCGGTCTTGCTCGCGCTCTCTAAACAGCTGTGTCCGTATCAAACGAACCTGCAAAGGTGTTTGTCGCTTTTCTCTCTCTCTGGCAGCTCCCGGAAGCGCCTGGCCAGCGCTCCGGGAAAAAGTGTCCGAGCGAAAACAAGGAAGTCGGAGAGAGAAGAAAAGAAAAAAAGGCGACACTGAGCCACACGGGAGAATAGAAAGAATGGCTTACTTATATCTTGAAGTCCTAAAGCTGGAGCTGACATGAGCACATTCTTTAGCTTGTGAAAGGCCCATGTGACTTCTTTGTCCACTGGAGATCTCTATCTGATGAACAGTCCGTAATTATAAACCCACAGCCGCCACTACCCTGCCATGCCTGTGCCTTTTTCTTTAACCTTCCTTCTTCCTGTGGAGTTTCCCAGGACCCTGGATCTTTGCAAGTTGTTCTCCAAATAGAGTGGGGGAATTTTGAAGCATTGAGGCACATGGACCATGTGAGCTCAGTTTTGCACCTGCTTTTAGGGCTTTTCTATTCAAATGCAAAAATTTTCTGGCTGGCTTCGTGGATAGGGAGGCAAAAGAAAGCATCTTTAAAATCTAAAACAGTAAACCAGGTTAGTTCAGGTGTTAAACAAGTTAGTAAAGTATATGGATTTGCTACCACAGGATACAAATCCTTTGTTATCTTATTGACAGCCCTCAATCCTGTATTATCAATTATTGGGCTGATTTCTTCCCTATCTTCTTTTTCAGGGGGTACTGCTTAATTTTCACTGGTTGTGTCCCTTCCTTAAGCTTGATTACTATGGGGGCGTTCTTCAACCTCCCTGGTACATCAGAGGTCCATACCCCTGAAAATACTTGTCCTAATATCTCTTCACTAATTTCCTCCTTATTTTCAATGGCTGTTAATGTTAAACTTAACACCTCTATGTACCTTTGATCATTTACCTCCAGAGTAACCTCCCCATTTTAGAATGTTTAGCGAATTGGGCATATTACAAAAACTTGTAAATACCCCATTGTTACTTTAAAGGTTTGCAAAAGTATGCCTTCTCAAACTGGCCAGTTGTTCCCCACGCTACAACATATTTAAAACTGAATATATGGCCCCTGTATCAACCAAAATTCCACCCTTTTCCTTTCTTCTGGTCCCACTGCCTCTCGCAGAGGGGTCTGTTACCTCCTAGTTCTGGATGAGATTGGACTGCTAGGAGGGGATGGGTTCGAGTGGGTATACCTTCAGAGCCTGAGTCCTCTTCCCTTTTGGGGAGGTCTTCCTCATCCTCCGTTACCTTAGGAGGAGCCTTTTACAAATCATGTATGTTTTTGTGTTTCCGCATGATAAACTTTGTCTGACTTCATGCATCACTACCTTATACTGCATGCTGAACAACACATTTGATTTGCCTTCTCTTTGCTTTGTTTTATTTTTCAAGAGCTAACACCAGTGGGTCAGAGGGAACTCTGAACCCACAGTTACTCTGTCATTCTGGGTGATTCTTTAAGGCAAAAAACATATCAGCATACAAGACCTCGCCTTATTTGCTTTCCCGTCTTAAAACAGCATTGATTGTAATAAGGTATTATAAATCTTTATTTTCCGAGCCACCCCTACTGGTGGCTTTCTCCCAGTGAGCCCCCCCAAAGGGGCTAGTTCGGGAACCGCCTTGCTCTGGTTAGTTCTCATTCCTTATACTCTTTTGTTTCCACCCAAGCCTCACAGTCTTGTCTCAGTTTTTCTCACACACAGACCTCCAGGTGGCAGGTATCAGATGTGATCCTCCACACATAAGCTTTAAGATCTCAGGTTCTGAATCGGCTTGATCAGGAACCTTCTATTTACACTTGGGGCATAGAACAGCAATACCAGTCCTCTCACAAACTGCATTGCAATCGTACTCATGCAAGGTGCCAGCCTCTCAATGCACCAAAAACTTCTGGGAATTGCCTTCAGGCTATTCTGTTTATCACTTTGGTGTTTATCACTTAACTTCTATGGCGGGTTGTTTTTAGTCCAAACTTACTATATTACCAGCTGAAGTTCGATAAAGCCCCTTTATATAAACTCATTTGTCTCCTTTATTTAAACCATCTTTTACAAAATCTCAGTCTTTTCTAGTTCTCTTCCCACACAATCTAATTAAAACATTGTTTCTACTGACACTCGCTTTGCTGCCTTGCAAAAGGCTGTGCCTGTTACAGCAAAAACCCTGATATGCTCACACAGACCCTCCTCCTTATCTCAAATTCATGAAAGTCAGGGCTTAAGTTGCTGTGGGAGAGGAATTCCTGGAATTCCTTTAATTCGTTTTACCACAGTTAAACATAAATCGCCATACTGTAGCTTTTCTGCAGAAAATGCTACACTTGTTGCAAACAAAATCCTAAAATCTCTACAAACACAACCCTACAATCTCGAGAATCAAATTGCCACAAGGAGGGGGAAGAACCACGCAAACTCACTGGGAAAGGTGATGTAGCAGTCAGAGGCCCTGCAAGGCCTCCATGGCGGTCACTAGCCTAAGATAAGAAATGCAGAGTCATGATGAATGGAACAGAGCTACCCCTTTTCCGCACATCAGACCCTTGTTATCTCTCTGTAAGGCTATAGGTCGTATGCTCCTCGACCTCAGCCATAGGACAAATCCTGACCCCTCAATAGCCTATATAAACCCATACCATTGCCCAGTTCAGACGGAAGAGCTGTCACTGGAACCCTTTGCAGAAGCTGCCAATAAAGACATCTCTGCAGAACTCCACACAGCCTTCACCTCTCTCCTTCCCTGCGTCTGCTGAGGCACTTTGCGAGCACAGAGCTGAAGTCACTAAGAGCTGAAATCACTAAGAGCTGAAATCACTCCACAAGTGCTCGCAAGGTAGGCAGTGGCTCGGATCTAGCCAGAGGAGCCTGACAGGCTGCGCCTCATCAGCACAGTGCTATCCAGGACACCTACGGCAGTTACTGCCCCGGGGGCCAGACGGACCCCCGGGGACCACCAAGCCGTAATACGTGGCAGCCCGAACGGGACTGAACAGCTGCCAGCTGTGGCAGACAGACGTCACTCACTTCACACCTTTTGGAAGGTCAAGATACGTGCATGTATCAGTCGACACGTTTTCGGGAGCAATATTTGCATCAGCTCATCCAGGAGAAACTACACAGCACACCATAAAGCACTTCCTCCTTGCATTCGCTCCCCTGGGAATACCAAAACAAATCAAAACGGACAATGGACCTGCCTATACCTCTTGAAAATTAAGGGAGTCCTTCAGTGAATGGGGAGTAGAACACAAGAGAGGTATACCAGCAAATCCCACAGGACAATCAATCGTGGAAAGGACACATCAAACCCTCAAAAGAGTCCTCAATCAGCAGCGAAGAGAGACAAAAATCATATCTCCAGTTGAGAGACTTTGCAAGGCTCTCTACGTCATCAATTTCCTAAATGGTACAACATCAGAGCCTGACCCACCAATACTTCGCCACTTTGCAAATACCACCCAAGCAAAGCTCACTGAGAAACCACCAGTGCTAGTGAAGGACCCGGAAACACATCACATTTCTGGGCCTTTCCAGTTGATTACTTGGGGTAGAGGGTATGCGTGTGTTCTACTACCATCGGGTCCAAGATGGTACCCAGGAAAAAACATAAAGCCATACCTAGGCACTGCAAACACTACTCCCACAAACAGTGACAAGAATCCCCCAGAGTCAAATACAAGACCTCCTCAAAATCAGACAAGCTCTGCCTGGAGACGAAGACGTCGCCGAATGTCCACATACAGAAGAAAAGACCATCCCATCACGCGACAGCAGACAAAACAGAAAGTGGAACAACATTCTGCTGTAGCAGTTAAGCCATAAGCTAGAAACAGCCTGAACACAAATTGTTCCCGGAATGACATGTTATTAACTTTGTTTACCCTAAAAAACCCTATTGCTTTCCCTTCCTAACTTGTTAACTCTTACCAAAAACCTCTAACCTTATACCCACTCCCCCATCCTTAGCTTATAGAAGAAAAAAAAAAAAAAAAAAAGGGGGAGGGAAGGGAAGGAAAGGAACAAGGGAGAAAACCCTCTCCTACCACCATAAAGATGACAAATGTCACTTATATTCCCTATCAGAAGCCCCATCCTTAGTCAAAGATGAAAATTATCTCCATCGGTGCTGTCCTCACCACTGCCTGGATGTTCTCCAACATACAGTATGCCTACAGTTGGATTAGCCCACAGCCTAGCCACAATGTTTGGGTAACCTTAGCGAAAACATTAAAACAGGATAACATGTGCTTATCCATGGGAAGCATTGATAACCCACTTTCCACATGTTTAGTAGGGATTCCATTCGTAGCAGACGATTGGCCCGTCTATAATTCAGAGCTCCTCCGCACCACAGGTAAGAAACCCAACATGGTAGATACTTGGGACAAGTGGACAAAAATGTTGCCCAATGCTCAAGAGGAACCCCAAGAATTGGACCTGTTGGGGTCCTCCAAGGCAACATACTGCATCAAATTTTACTTTAGACATCCAAAGAACAATTGGCCAGAAATTGACCAAACAAAAAACACATACAGAAAAGACATATCACCCATTAATAAAGCCTATAACTATCCGGATTGGTGCAATTACACCGCCCGGGTGATCTCTGTATCCTCTCTCCACCCCAAAGTATTACCCAAGGGAACGTTTCTCATCTGTGGTGACCGAGTATGGGCTGGGATTCCCTCCCGCCTTCAGGGAGGTCCCTGTAGCCTTGGAAAACTTTCCACCCTCACTCCAAATATTACCTTGTTACATAATTGTAAAAAAAGAAAGCTAATTAAAACGCCACAAAAGATCCTACACAGAATTTGATGAAAATTGCGATCCAAAATTATACAATTGGAATAAAACAAAAAAGATTGCAGTCTCCCTCTTCCTACCCTGGGTAGTTGCAGCCAAAGCTCTTGGGGAAATAAATCACTTAGGGTGCTGGCTCAGCAAGCAAGCCAATGCTACCTCTGCCGCCCTAAGCGATCTTTTAAAGGAAGAAGAAACCACGAGACATGCATCACTTCAAAATCGAGCAGCGATCGACTTCCTACTGCTAGCCCATGGACATGGCTGCGAAGACTTTGAAGGGATGAGTTGTTTCAACCTCTCTTCACGCTCGGAATCCATCCACGCAAACATCCAGAAACTGAAGGAACTTGTGAAGGACTTAAAAGTAGAAAACAACCGAGACTGGGTTAATGATGTTTTCAGTCAATGGGGATTAACGGGATGGGTTGCATCTTTGGTTAAGGGAATTTTGTGGATTTTCGTTGTAATTGTCATTGTGTTAACTATGTTCTCATGCCTTGTCCACTGTTTCAGAAGAACTATAGGACGTGCATTTTTACTAAATACAGAAAGTGGAGGTGTAGCAGTCAGAGGCCCTGCAAGGCCTCCATGGCGGTCACTAGCCTAAGATAAGAAATGCAGAGTCATGATGAGTGGAACGGAGCTGCCCCTTTTCCGCACATCAGACCCCTGTTATCTCTCTGTAAGGCTATAGGACATATGCTCCTCGACCTCAGCCATAGGACAAATCCTATCCCTCAATAGCCTATATAAACCCATACCATTGCCCAGTTCAGACGGAAGAGCTGTCACTGGAACCCTTTGCAGAAGCTGCCAATAAAGACATCTCTGCAGAACTCCATACAGCCTTCACCTCTCTCCTTCCCTGCGTCTGCTGAGGCACTTTGCGAGCACAGAGCTGAAGTCACTAAGAGCTGAAATCACTCCACAAGTGCTCGCAAGGTAGGTAGCAGCTCGGAGCTAGCCAGAGGAGCCTAACAGGCTGTGCCTCATCAGCACAGTGCTATCCGGGACACCTACGGTGGTTGCTGCCCCGGGGGCCAGATGGACCCCCGGGGACCTCCAAGCCATAATAAGGTGAAACCTCTTCAAGTGCCCACTTTTCCGACACAACACAGCATACAACACTTCAGCATCTACCCACATCAGCTTCCTCTGGTCCCCACACACTCTGGACACAAGCAGAATAACAGCACACAGTAAAATTCCAGGAATCAAGTCCAAACCACTGGGGCAACCCCTAAGCTCGTCTAGCCACGGTTAAAATGTGCACAGTCTACACAAATCACCACCTTTAAACACAAAAAATGTCCTCACCCACGTTTCTCCACTTGTTCTACTTCTCCGCGGGGCACTCCCTGCCCCCACAGCTTATCCCAGCCGGCGCCTCAGGCCTCACTCGGCCGCTTTAGATGCGAGTAGAACTTCCCCCCCCCACACCGCAGTTACACAGGTACACTCACTCGTTCGCTCTTTCAGTCCCTTTATACACCACACACTCACACGATTGCAAACACATTAACCACACAATGTCTGGACACCACAAGCATACAAACTTTGGGTTCATTCGATCCACCCCCAGGATTGCTAGCGGCTGCTCTATCGAACAATGAACCCGTCTCCAGTCCAGCCGCTCTATCGGCCGGGCTGCCTGAAGGCACAGGAACAAGGCTGCGCACTCAGACGTCTCTCGAGTGACTTACTAGCAGTCCTGTCTCTGTCTCAGCCCAGGGCCCTTTCGATACATACTGTTTATCCGCACACCAGCAGGTCGTTGTCTGTCTCCACAGATGGCAAGCCGAGGCAGAGCGGAGCCCCCTCCAGGGAAATTCCCCGGGGTGCACCAAGGAGGTCCATTCTCCCCTCTGCCCCTGCAAGGACAGAAAACCTCCTGGCTGGCTCTCCATAATGTAACGCATACAAAAAATCAAAACCCCACAATCCCTATAAAGATTTGTAGGGACAGTATGTTTATTACAGTGCTGAACGCATGTGAGGGATCGTTCCCCTTCAAAGGACATGTGTGCCCCTGAGGACTCCCGATCCTTTTTTTATTACCCCTTACTAATTTACATATTCATAGAATTTTACAATAGGTTCATGCATATTCATTCTGCTGATTTTGTGTTACAGCTAGTTACACTTGTACCTAGTTTTTTGTCAGAAAGTACAGAAAGAATTCCTGGGTCATTCTGTCCCGTCTGTTTCAAGGTCTGAGGAGTCTTTCTTATCTATTATCTCTTCAGCTTGGAAATTCACATTCTTTCTCCTTAGCTGGGGCAGTTTTACTAGCTGCAAAGTTACCAGACTAAACAGCATATTTTACTTATGCTAGCAAGCTCAAAGTGGCACATTTCACCTAAATCCAAATGGATTTCTACCCTGTTAAATCTTCACTCTGTCTCATAACCCTGTTTTAGACAAAGAAGGCTTTGCAGAACACTACTCCTCCTCGATTTGAAAGATAAGAGAAACATTCTGGGACCTGAGATGTTAGAAGAAGAAATCTTAGGTGGGAAGAGATGATGGAGTGGCCTTGGCTGGACTTTTTTTGCATAGCCATAGGCTGAACCAATTTCTCCTGCGACACAGACTGCATTTTAGGGGGATGCAGTGGTTTGAGCCAAGAGAGAGCAGGAGTGAAAGAGTGACCTGCTGCAGTGATGCCATGTGCAGGAGTGAATTGAACAGAGAAAAGATGAGGAGGGTGTGGTGGTGCCCTCTGTCTTCAGGGAAGAAGAAGATTTCTGTTCTTGAGACCCTCATCCCCAGGGGAGGAGAAAATGGCGGGGGGACTGTTGTCCCAAAAATGAGAAACTGTTGTTCTTTGGTCCTTGGCAAAGCATCCTTAAAGGAGCCCTATGAGCAGTCTCAGTCCATGCACAGTGGTGAGAGCACTGTACATGGAAGGAGGATGTCAGTATGGCAGATTTTCTCTGTCCGGTGCCATGTGTGACATGGAAACACAAGAGGTTGCAATTGTGTTTCCTGGGGGAGTCTATGCCACAAGAGAGACTCCTCTCTCCCTTGATGAACTGAGAATTCATTATCTGAAGGGTGGTAACTTGATCCGTGAATCCAGGGTTTTGTCTCACTGTGTTTTGTTGGAAATTGGGTGGGGGGAGGAGGAATGTTTTGGAAGGTTTTCATCCTGAATTTTGTGTGTTCCTTTTATTACAGTTGGAGGTTAATAAAGTTCTTTTCTTTATTTTTAAGCTTCAGCCTGCTCTGCTCTGTTTCTGGTCACATCTCACTGCAGTCATCTGAGAAAAATGCATCTGGATGCATTGGCATTGCGCCAGCATCAAACCATGACAGTGTAGTGTTGGTCACAGCCGGCAGGGGCGCTGGCAGGCTCCCAGTGGGCAGGGCAGATGTGATGACTCTCCCACAGCTGAAGGGGGCACTGTGGTGCCAGCTTGGAGACCACGTGATTAACGGTAGCTTGGCCAAGATACAAAAGGATGGAAAAGGGGCTTGCTTTACAAATCCCCAGGACCAGTCGATCCTGGTGCCCCAGCAGGAACCTTCAGAAGCAGCAGGCTGGAAGAGCAGGAATGAGCAAAATCCCAGAGTGGTAGACGAGATCTATCAGAAACTTCGCAGCTGTAGCTGGAACCATGGGGCGTCCCAGTAGGCAGGGGGTGTGGGGGCTCCAGTGTAGCAAAAACCTGGAGCAGTGGCAAAGAAACAGTGGGGGGCTGGGCAGTGGCAGCCCAGCTCCCAAACACGGCAGGGAGATGCTCCTTTGTGGGGGAAAGGGGCTCGGGGATCCCGAGGTTTCCCCTGAGGCACCCCAGCAGATGGTGAAGGGTACCCTGTTTGGTGAGGTAGGGTGTTAATAAGGTCCCAGTGCAATAGCCGTTTATGAGCAGAGCTCCACTCACAATAGAAGGCAGCAGGAGACGGAATCCCGCAGTGGTGACGAATTCTCGCCACAGCGACCGTAGCCTCTCTCCCCTCTGAATGCCGAGAACATAAGAGAGCTGGCAGCTGCGCCAAGCCCCCTTTCGTCCCAGCCCCAGTTCTCACCATA
The DNA here is from genome assembly GCF_026979565.1 of Vidua chalybeata. Classification (NCBI taxonomy): domain Eukaryota; kingdom Metazoa; phylum Chordata; class Aves; order Passeriformes; family Viduidae; genus Vidua; species Vidua chalybeata. The sequence goes on from NW_026530320.1 coordinate 949,281, forward strand.
TCTCTGCCCCTCTGAGAGAGACCCTCAAATAAAAGAATAGCCAGCTGCACCCTTCCTGAGAAAACTTATTTTGCTCTAAGTACTCGGTTGTTATTGTCTCTCAGCAACAAAATGAGAGAAAATTCCCTAAGAGAAAGAAAACAAAAGGAAAAACCCTCATCTCCAGCATTATGCACCCCGAATTTTTTCCCATACCAACATGTTACATCTAACTTAAACTTTTAAACAATATAAATATATGCATTTACTGTCCTGGTGTGACTGTATGATCCTGTATCCCCTATGGTCTGCTTTATGCCCAGACATGAGTCCTGTGCCTTTAAGTTAGATGGGGGGGGGAAGGAAAGCGGTGGAATTCTTTCGGCAGCCTGTGTTCAAAACACATGTGAAAAATAGAATTCACTGTTTAGAGTTTTTAAAATAATAATAATAATAATAATAATAATAATAATAATAATAATAATAATAATGAATGCTCTAATTTATTAATTAAAGAAAATTTATTAAATGATCCAAATATAAATTTAGAGAAAAACAATGAAAAGCCACAATCTAATCAAAAAGGGTCAGTGCTGAGCCCTGGTATCAGCGCTGGGTGAGACACAGGTATGACTGCTACAGCAGAGGGTCCCCTATGTTTCACACCAACTGTCCTACCTGAGTGATTTTAATATGATTTTTCTTGCCCGAGGCAGAGTCTCTTTTTCTTCCTTTCAGGACTGCACATATTCATGTGGAGTTCTTTCTCTGTGACGAGTTGAACAAAAACATGTCCGGAGAGTGATGAACATCCATGATCGTGTTCCCGGAATCTGGTATTGAGATGTATCTCCCCAATGGCTTCGGCTATCTCAATCTCAGATATTTATCACGTATTCATCATCCCGGAGTTCCTGGGATCACCTTGAGGAATGATCCATCTCCGGGCTGGCCACATGCATTTGTTTGTAAATGAGGTTCTCCCTCTTCTTGTCCAGGTGGTTTCGACACTGTGATACAATTCCCTACACTGACTTGTGCCTTTAAAATCTTTTTATAAGGGTATTTCTTACCAATACATATCTATAAAAGATACGACAATTTTCTCTGCACAAATTATCACATACATATATAACAATAATAATAGTAATAGGATAAAAAAAGGCCCATATTCCTAGCGGTGGGGTGCTCTTGGCTAACAGCCAAAGAACATGCTGGTTTACACAGAAAATGTTATCTTTATACTGTTACATTTTTTATACTCTCGCTGAGATACATGTATATTCATGTGTTTCATACATTATTCAAACATTCTTGTGAACTTTCTGATGTTTTGGGAACTCTTTTGTATGGCTTCTTCACACTCCGGCTTATCTGCATGACATCCTGTGTTTCAGGCTAATATATTCTATTTCTTCTTGTGTCTCCATCTTACTGTTTCACATCTTCTGATAAGGATTTAGTATGTCCTCCTTAAATTTAGCATGGTATTCTCTAATTGTCCTCCGGTGCTTGGGTTTGTGTCATGGTTATCTTATCAATTGGACAGGTTGGTCAGTGGATGGCTTTACACTGTCTTTAGTTACACAAAAGCTTTTTTCTCTTTTTACATCTTATGTTTTGCTAAGGTCTATAACACAGTACATTAATCACACTATTATTTCCATAAGTGTTATATAGATACTATATTCATTACACTACTATTTCTATGAGCAACACAGTGCATACTTAAGCTGATAGATTATATTATATTAACAAGCAGCTAAAAAGAGCTCTAATTGATACTATTTCTAAATACTTATGTCAGGAAAATTAATCCACAAGCATCAGAGGTTTATGTCCAAAAAGGAGACAGAGGAGTCCTTTTACTTTATTCGAATAAAGGGAGAGGCCATGGGGCATTCCCCTTGGTGTCTCTCAAATTTTTTGAGGACGCAGCCTCCTTTTTATTCTAATTTCCTGTCTGCATTCCCTGCCGTCTCTCTTTCCGGATTGGCTGAAGTACTTGAGAAGTACAGACTTCCTGGAACGCCTGATACCAAAGATTTCCCTCTAATGCATAACCCTTCCTTTTAATTTTTAATTCTTATGGAATTTAGGGGTTTTCCCCATTGTTTCTTTCATCTTTCAATATCAAATTTCATTTATCAGCAAACATAAAGTTTATTTGTAAAAGCAAATATCTTTTTCCATTCATCAGTCAGTGGAATCCTTCCCATTTTTTCTTTTATCTCTCAGTGCTAGTTTTATCTACCAGCAGACCCACAGCTTGTTTGTAAAGACAAATCCGTCATTCCTCTCACTTATAATCACTAATAACATGCATAGGTTATTACATAAATGTGAAAGCAAATATTATCTGGTCATTTTTCACAAAGTCTCCTTTTTGTTTTTCTTACTGTATTTGGCTAGAGCTACAACTTTTGCACTTCTGCACTTTTGGCATATTGATACTTTTTATAGATCTTAAATGCCTTGTGTTGTAGTGTACAGCTACGCAAATGGAGCAAAAAGGCTTTGTGAATTTGAAATGGGAGTTTCTGTTTCCTAAACCTAAAGCTGGAGTTTCTATTCTGTATTTTTACGTGTATTCATCCTTCCCCCTGGAGTTACTCCCATTGGATTTTACCTATAATGTATTCACACTGGGCATTGTTCTATTGGTTTCACCTTATCTCTTATTTTCCCCTATAAAACCTGTGACTCAACCCCTGACCATTGTCACTTGTATGTGCGGCATTCGAGCAAATACAGCCTACTTTGGACTGCACAACAAGTGTCCAATCTCTTGAGTCTCTTTATCCCGGTCTTGATCGCGCTCTCTAAATAGCTCTGCCTGTATCAAACGAGCCCCCAAAGGTGTTTGTTGCTTCTCTCCGGCTGCTCCCGGAAGCGCCTGGCCAGCGCCCTGGGAAAAAGGAGCCGGGCAAAAACAAGGAAGTCGGAGAGAAAAGAAGCAACAGCCTTGTTTTCATAATCTTTTTATTTTTGCAATACCATAATTTTCTGGTTTTGTCTTATGGTTCCCGACTTCGGATTGGTGGGTAATGTCATTATTTGTATGTTTTAGACTCTATAAGTGATTAATCAAATAAAGCATGTGATTAAACATGGAAGAAAAATTAGACTTGTTATTCTATATAGCACTATAAATCTGGTTTTCTTCTACTAGGATATTCTAAAAAAATCTTCTATCGTTTATTCATTATAGATTCCCATTTTTGGACTGGCACATGGGTTATTTTCTGGATGTTTCTGGCTATATCTAAAACTGTATCCTTATTATCATTAATTTGTAGACAGCAATCAGATATGTTAAACTTTCTGCAAACTTCTCCATCTTTTGGTAACAAATAGTCTAATGTTAACGGATTTTGATACATTCTAGCTCTGGTTTGCTTTTGTTGTTTGACTATTAATTCTATGGCCTCGGCCATTTCATTAGATATGATTTCTACAACTGCTTGCTTGGAGTCTTATGATGTGATTCAACATATAAATTGGGGTTCGATATCCCCAACTTCCATCTTGTGTTCAGGTAGGTGGACCATATGTCCATATTATGTGTTTAGGTGGCCACTCTTTATTTCCTTACTTTTGCTATCTCCCAATCTCTCTAATTAGTTCCTTCTTATTTATTTTTAACATATTGTACACTGGTATTCTTAGATCACCTCTGTCTTGGTTTGGCAACAGGAAAAATCCTGGTTGTATAATTCTCAGAGTACAACTTCCTTTCTATAGGGGAGGAAGTTCTGGTTATGCCCTTTTCTCACATATCTAAAATAAGTGGTGATTTTTAGTATTTGTTCCTTTAGTTATTCATGTTTTCTTAAAATTTAGATATTTCAGGGATCTCATAATAGGGATTCTTCCTAGGGTCGTTGCACTGAAAAAGTTTAATTTCTTTTTCATATTTACAATTCTTTTTCTTCTTTGGGTCAAATATTGTGTGGGTTTTTCAGGGATCTACTATGTGAAAGTTGTATTATAAACTTTATATCTTTTACAGGAGGTCAGTCTTACATTGTCTGAAAATTCTCTTCTCATATGCTTGAGGCACTCTTCTCTAATTATTTCTGAACTTAATATTTACTTTTCTGGCTGATTTTCCCCTTTTATTTTGGTTCTGTTCTATTTGAGAAGTTCAACTGGGCTTAGGCTACTACCTTTCTATGGTTATTTTTCAGACATTAAAGCTCCCTCACAAATCTAGTAATTGGCAACATTTAGCTCTCTGCTGATCTTTTCTCTCAGATCTACAAAAAGGTTTTTTCCTAACTTTGGTATTTCTATTTAATTTTATAGTTCTTGTCTGAGTTTTGCATATAAAGGTCTGCATGGAGTTGGCTTTGGAGTGGTGGGTTGCTGTGTTTGGTTTTTTTGTTTGTTTATCATTATTCATTCCTGTATTAAATCTTGTATTAAATCTCATTCTTTTTTCTATTCTTGGGTTTGACTCGTGGAGAAACAGACCTATTTGTTTCCTCATGGGTGCCTTTGTTTCGACCATACAATTTTGGTAACTTTATACTGAAGCAATACGTGGAATAAATAGACTCCAAAACCTGGGGTAGTTATGAAGTGGGTATGTATTGTCAGCGCCCAGCACAAGTGAGATATCTCTCCAAAAACTTTTGCCCTGAGCCTCAGTCTGACCCACACCTTTCTTCCCAAAGGTGTTCCATATGCAACACATTGCACAACTTTTCCATGCATACTCAACCCCTGGCCCCACCTGTCCTCGAGTCTCATGCTAAATAGGTTCACGTCCTTCTGGGCACGTGTGTTTTGCTGTGGTGGTCATACGGGGGTCTCTTTGGGGTCTTCTGAGGCTGAAGATTTTGGTCTTCCTCATGACTGAACTTTTGAACTTTTGTTCTCTGCATGTGCGCTTTCAGTCCTTTGGTGCTTATCTGAGTAGTTTGTCAGTCTTGATAGGCTTGGAGACAGAGGAACTTCTTTATCTGGGTTCTTTGCATCCCTTAGTATTGCTCTTTATGCAAGAAATTTGCATTTTCCTATGCCCTTTGTACCAGGCAGAGGTTTCTTAGGTAAAAGGTTAAAATTCAACACATAACTCTACAAGCTAAAATATAAATGCTTAATTCATTTTGTTAGCTTAAGTGAACTCCAAAAATCTCTATTTCAATACATTCAGTCATTTTGTATGTAGGTGTCTACCTGAGAGGAGTTATAGCAGTGGTGGTTTGTTGCATCCTGGAGTTTGGGTCTAGATTAGGGTTTTTAATTTATGTTAAAATAAGTCAAGTTCTGTAATCCCGCGGACCCCCCATGTCCGGGAACCCACGGCAGCAAACCCCGGCAGCACGTGGAAGCTACGCCACAGCCGGGCTCCCAAGAGCCGCGTGCAGCCGGGGAGAGCGAAAACCCATGCCGCAGTGGTTGATGAAGGCATGAAAGCTAAAGTAAGAACTTTGGGTTTTCTCATGGTATAGTGGTCTGTAGTATTTGTGGTAGGGATCATCTGGACTCCTAAAGGTAATATGATGTCATGGTTTTGCAAGAGAAATATTTAGAGAAGTGATGCAAAGCTTCTAGCCACTAGAAAGCTAGACACGCCTCTGCGAAAAACACATGTTAAAAATGAAAGAATCCTGGGAACTTTCTCTTTCCCTTCCGCTTGGCAGAAAGGCAACCAGGCCCGGGCTGGCCAGCCCTGCTGCGGGGCTGGGCCTCCGAATCATGATTTGAAAGGGTTAAGATTTTAGCTGAGAGTTAGAACCAATTCATATTGAAGTTAGATACATCAACGATAGGTTAATGATTATTAGATGCTTAAGCTAAAGCTAATTGTTATTTCATAAGCTTATTTGTAGAAGGAAGTGGAGCAATGTTGTATTGCACTGTGTAGATTATTTATTTATTATTTTGCACTGGGTGATTGGAATTTTGCACTGAGTAGTTTTTATATTGCACTAAGTGGTTTGTTTGTATCACATGGTTTGTTCTGCACACCCCTCCTCCTCCAAGGTCCAGTGGTGGTGGTCTTAGCCCAGGTTACTTCCTCCCCTCGCCCCTCCCATCAGTTGTATCCCATTGTCTATGGTCCCTCTCCTCTGCCCCCCACCCGCTGGGTTTAAAATCCCCCTCCACAAGACCCTCGACCTCTTTTTCCCTCTGGGATGCCTCTTTACTCCCTGGAGGTGTTCCACAATAAGGTTGTGGGACGTTCGTCCCGAGAAGAAGAGCGCCTCACGTCTTTTACCTTTGTCCTTGTCGGCAAAGCTGGGGTCCAGAGCTAGCCAGGGGACCCCACGAAGACTCACAAAATGACAGAGCAAATGAACCACTATAGGAACATATTGAAACCAGTAGAACAATGCCCAACACCTGGACTCTATGTCAATCCATCATGAAGCAGGGGGCCTTGGATCATGCCAGAGGGTCACAGAAACCTGACTAAGACTTTCCTGACTTCATCTCTGGGACCATTGACCCAATTTGAGATCACCAACCCAATTCAAGAGAAGAATTGCGCACACATGAAGGACTAATAACCTCATTTTAATACAAAGTGGGGATGGGAGGTGCTGGGATTATGCATATGTATCATTTCGGGAAATAAACAGAAGGCAGAAATCCTTGTGCGGTGCGGTCATGCATTTCAGGGACGACCCCGCCCGTGCTGCCTGCTGGTGTAATAAGCATACCACTTTCTAACTTCGACTAGTTAGAGAGTCTTTGTCCATGATTTTCAGTTTTAACAATTCACCCCTTCCCTGGCGGGGCCACCTGCCGCCCCCTCCCCCCCCCCCCCCCCATCAGCTGCCCGGGCAGGGAGACGGCCAGATGGAGCCAGCTTTGCTAACATCTAACTGCTTACTACACTTCCTCCCCCTCCTCCCAGCCCAGGGCCCAGCTGAACCCACTGGGGCCCGGGAGCAGCTCTGGGTCGGCACCAGGATTTTACCCCCATGGAAGTTGCCTGCAATCATCGGGCAGGGGGAAGAAGAACCCACCCCCGCCCCCCTGTCGTGCTGCTGCTGAGTTCTGGCCTGGCTGATTAGATCCCAGCTGCCCCCTAGCTGCAGTTCCCACCACACCCAACCCGACTGGAATCAGGTTGACCATCTGCAGGCCCCAGGTGAGATGTTAACCCTTTCAATGCTTCAGTCCTCCCTCGAGTGAGAAAAAAACCCAAGATGCAAGCATGTAAAGGAACAACATGAAGACATCGAGGTCAGTGAAGCAGTTAAGTCCCAGATGGGAGGCATGAGGAGCTGCCTTGATCTTAGGGCTGAAATCCTCTTATAAACTATGGAGAAAAAGACTCCTTTTCCCTATAACACATGAAACTATGAGGAGATTAAGGGTTCAAATTGATATTGAGGAAAGGCCTCCATGATAAAGTAAGCAGATGTTAAAGTAGCTGTGATCCCATGAGAAGTTTGAACAGAGAAAGAGAGAAAAGTAGTCCTGTGCTTCCCAGAGAAGAAGATTTCTGTTCCCAGGGATGAAGATTGTTTTAGACATAGATAATGAGAACTTTTGCCTTTGAACAGCTCATCTTTAAAACAATACCCCATAAGTCAACATGGCCCATAGACAATCTGTGGGAAGACTTGTAGAAAATGAGAGGGACTTCACAATAACAGGTTTCCCCAGGTGGCTGTTATCCATGAAGAAATTGAGAACCACGGGAGAACTATTTTTTCCTCTTGTGGAGAAGTCTCCATAACCTTAACAAGAGGGACTTCTCTCCCTAAGTGAACTGAAGAAAGACTATTTTAGAGATGGTAAACTGACTAGAAATTTAAAATTGTGTTTCTTTACATTGTTAGTGGAAAAGAAAAGGTTATGGAGGGAGGAGAAGGGCTCTGAAGGGTTTGTTTCAATTCTTACTACTTTTTTTCCTTTTAGTTACTGTTAATAAAATTTTCTTTATACTGTTTTAAAGTTTTGAGCCTACTTAACCTTTCTCCTAATCCTATCTTCTTATCTCACAACAGGAAGTGAGTACATTGGTGATTGGCCAACACCAAAACCCTCCACACTTTAGTACATTGACCAAGAAATCTTAAAATTAAGGAAATCTTAAATTAGCGAACCAAAACCACTACACATGACTAATAAGGAGTGACAGAAGCTTGGTATAATGTGTACCCCTACTTTCTATGTTCGATGGGGTTGCTGCTTACAGCATGTGAACGTGATCTTCTTGGTGGTGAGTATAGTGGTTAATCTGGTCTTGCTTTCTGGTCTCTGTAATGAACAGTTTCCACGTGTTCTCCAGAGATGCGGGCAGGGCCTTCTTAGTTCCCATGGCATCACTAAAAAAACCTACTAACTCTAGCTAAGTACCGATATGGAAATGCTAATAAGCTAATAGCTCTGTTTGTTTTCTCTAAACTACCGGGAGACAACTGGCCTCCCCCCCCCACATTGCCATTCTGGGACTAACATGCAAATAAAAAACCCTTAGGATCATGGGAGTATTTTTAGGAGATAAACAGGACCATAAATCAAAAATTAAACACAGTAGAGGGGGCTAGACAAATGCCCTAACTGAGGAAGAGGGAAACACATCCCCTGATTGACTTCTACCCGTCACCATCACCTAAGGAAGAATAGACTAGGTTAGGTTGTGAGAAGCAGGGAGACTGAAAGGCAGAGAGAGAGCCCTGGTGCTGCCACCAGGGAAGGAGTGGGGACAGCTGTTGTTCTGGACTTCAGCAACAGACTCTGCACGTCATGCCTCCTCACCCTCAGGCCACCAGTGTTCCACAAAGGAAAGAAGAAGGGACAGCTGCTGCTCTGGACTTCAGCGACAGATTCTGCACGCCTCCTTCCTTTCAGCCACCTGGGAAAGCTACAACCGCGGGGGCGAGCTCTGTGTCGAGCCCCCTGCCCAGCTGATTTTTTTAATAAAGAGCTTAACATTAATAAAGGCATTAGCCCTGTTCATTTCAGTCTCTTTATCCTAAAATTACTTGCTTTTCTTATATTGTGGTTTTCTGTAGATTCTTAAATAGTCAGCCTTTATTACGTTCACTCTCGGAATAGGGTCTTATTACCTCACCATCATATAGATTAGTTGCTTGCATTCAAAATATGGTCCCTGTTTTTGATTTACTGTGGTTTCTTACTCAGTTTCTAACACCTTGTGAGTATTAGGGAGTATCTACTCAACTCTCTAACAAAGTGTTAGAATTGGTACTTGTCTTCGATTAGTGTTGGAACTTTTCCCTTTATTTCGACAAATTTTGTAACACGTTTGCCACCTGGGTGAGCTACAACGCTAGAGTTGGCTACAATTTTCACACTGACATTGTACCTGAGTGTCTCATTCTAGGGTGCTTTAAGTAGGGTATGTGATCAGGAATAAATCTGGAGATGTCTCAGCAGAGAGGGCTAATGTTTGTTCTTTCTGTATGTCATAGGCAAAAGCGAAAACTTTAGACTTGCCTATGGACCTGGTGTTTGTTAATTTGTACATACTTGATCCCCCCAGTTGGGGAAGTAGCAAACTACTGCCCTGGAGTTTGGAAAGCTTCTGGCCTTTGGGAATACAAAATAATTGATAAAGCTCACGGGGAACTCTCTCCCAGTCTGGATTGATGTGTGGTTGCTTGTGGTTTACTTGCCACATTGAGCTTGTGTGTTCTGTTTTAAAGTCATTTTTAGTCCTTCTGTGGAAGTGACGATCTTCCAGTCACAGGATTCTCTTACTGGTCTTTTTATCTTGCTAGCGTGAGTCTATCTTCGTTCTGCCATTCGTACAGTCGATTCAGTGGTTAGTAGCACCTGAAAAGGACCTTCCCAGTTCGGGGTTAAAGGTTGGTCTTTCTATGATTTAACTACTACCCAGTCTCTAGGATTAATGCTATGAATTTTGAAATCTAGGGTAGCAGTCTGAGGGATTCTTCCCTTTTCTTGGAGTTCCTCTGAAGTTTGTGCTATGGAGAGGATATATATCTTGACACTGTCTTCCCTTCTTCATGAGTGGCTATATTATTGGGTGAAGTCAAACAGGGTAGGCTAAACATCATTTCACAAGGTGAAACTTTTAAGTCTGATCTAGGCTGTGTTCTAATTCTTAACAAGGTTAGGGGTAGGCACTTGATCCATGACATTTGGGTTTCAATTATAAGTTTTGTTAGAGTTCTCTTGAGAGTTTGATTCATCTTTTCAACTTGCCCCGAACTCTGTGGATGTCATGGCGTGTGTAATTCTTACTTTATACTTAAAGCTTGGACTACTTGCTGTAGTATTTTTGAGGTAAAATGTGTCCTCCTATCTGAGTCAATGTGATTTATTATTCCATACCGGGGAATGATTAGTTCTAGAAGAGTTTTGCATACTACACTGGCAGTAGCTTTAACTACTGGCACCGCGTCTAGCCAATGGGTTAAATGATCTACTATCACTAACAAAAATTTCTACCGTTGCACCTGGGGGAGTTCAGTGAAATCTACTTGGATGCTTTGAAAAGGTCATAAGGCTAATTCTCGCCCTCCTTGGAGGGCTTTCCTCATGACTTTTCTGTTTACCTTCTGGCATGGCGCACATTTCTCTGTTATTTGTTTAGCTATTGTATAAATTCCTATGCAACACTAGTTTCTCAAGAACTGATCACTCAGTGCTTGGGTACCCCAGTGAGTTCTACCATGCATGCTTTCTAATATTTTCTTGGCTAATGGTTTATTTAAAAGCTACCTCTCGTCAGATAACACCCATGTGCCTTCATTGTTCCTTTTTTCTCTTATTCTAAGGAGATCCTTTTCTTCCGTTTTACTGAATACTGGTATATCTTGAATTTCTCTAGTAGGGGTCAGTATCATCATTACTTTCTCTTCCTTGGATTCAGCTGCATTTTTAGCTTTTAAGTCTGCTAAGTTATTCTCTCTTATTTCTAAAGCTGTCTTTTTCTGATGCCCCGAATATGCACAAGAGTAATTTCTTCTGGTAACTGTAAGGCTTTTAAAACATCTGAGATGAGTCTTTCATTAATTAGTTCTTTCTCTTTAGAATTTAATAATCTTCTTTCTTCCTAGATTTTCCCAAACGTATGTACCACCTTGAAGGCGTACTTGGAGTCAGTATATGCAGTCCCCCTCCCTTGTGTTAATATCTCGAGGGGTCATTTCAAGGTGTATAATTCACATGCTGGAGCTGACCTACTGGGGGGTAGTCTTCTCTTTTCTATGGTCACTAATTCTTCATCTACTATAGTGTATCTTGACATTCGCTGCCCCTGAATCACCCTCAAGGATCCGTTGATGTATAATTGTTTCCCCCCCCTGCAGGGTTTGGTCTGTCAAATCCTCTCTCACTTTGGTCTGGTAGTTTATAACTTCTAAGTAATTATGCACTAGTTCTTCTACTGGTTCCCCATACAAAAACTGGGCAGGATTGAGGTGTTTATCTGTAATTAGTTCTAAGTCATCTTTATCTATCAAAATTGCTTTCTATTTTAGTACTCGAGAATCAGTGAGCTACTTTTCATCTTTCTGGTTCAGAATATTTCTAACTGCATGTGGGGTGTGCACTTTTAATTTCCTCCCAAAAGTCAATTTTCTACTTTCTTCTACTAATAGGGTAGTGGAGGCTACTGCCTGGATACAGGTTGGCCACCCTCTGCTAACAAGTTCTAACAGTTTTGACAGATAAGCCACTGGTCTCTTGGATCCCCCTCATTCTTAGGCTAGGACTCTAGGGATTACCCTATTTTCTACATCTACAAATATGTAAAAAGGCTTACCTAATGCAGGAAGACTTAAAGCAGGGGCCCTAATTAACTTCTGTTTTAAATGTTCAAATCTCCGCTCATTTTCTTTTTCTCATGTAATCTCTTCCTTTACTAGTTTTTCATACAGGAATTTAACAGCTTGAGTGTATCCTTCAATCTATATTCTACAATATCTTAACAACCTTAATAGTTTTCTGATTTCCTTTTTAGTTTTTGGATGGGGGAGTGAGGTTATTCCTGTGATCCTTTTAGGATTTAATCTTCAGCTCCCCTGGCTTATTATATGTCCTATTTTACTTCATTCTTTACAATTTGGAGTGTTTCTGTTGATACCCAAAGCCCCTGGTTCCCCAAAAAGTTTAGTAATGATATGGTGGATTCTTGGACTTTTTCTTCATCTTCTCCTGAGAGAAGTAAGTCATCAACATATTGGATAAGTTTTACCTCTGGTGTTATGGGGAAACATTGCAGTACTTCTTCTAAGGCTTGTCTAAATAAATTAAGGGATTCAGTAAATCCTTGGGGCAATCTAGTCCATCTCAATTGTTGCTTTCTCCCTGTATCGGGATCTTCCCATTCAAAAGCAAATATATCTCTGCTTTCCTCTGTGAGGGGACAGGACCAAAAGGTATCTTTGAGATCTACTACACTGAACTATCGGTGTGATGGAGGAATTCTGCTTAACAGTGTATAGGGATTTGGTACTACTGGATATCAATCTACAGTTCTTTTGTTTACTTCTCTCAGGTCTTGGACAAGTCTGTATGTACCATTTGATTTTTTTTACTGGTAATATGGGGGTATTGTGGGGAGATATGTACGGCTTTAAAGTTTCATCTTTGATTAATTCTTGAATTACAGTTTTCAACCCTTTTCTCCCTTTGAGAGAGAGTGGATATTGCTGTACCCGAATCAGGCAGTCTTTGTTGGTTATTTCAATTACTATAGGGGTTATGTTTAACTTACCCCTATTTCTAGGTTTGGCCTAAACTACTTCTTCAATTTGCTTTTCATTTTCTTCTTTTAACTTGAGGAGTTTAACTACTATTTTATCTCCTTCTGGAAGGACCCCTATGCCTAACTGTAGTTGCAAGTCCCTTCTCAGCAGATTGCATCCTGCCCCTGGTACAAATAAAATGTCTCCCATTCCTATCTTATTGGTTCCTTCAAATACCACGTTTTATGACTGGCACTCTAAATCCTTCTCCTTTTGCCCCTACTACTTGAATTGTATCTTGGCTTTTCTCACACCCTGTTGGGATTTTACACACACGTCCTCTCTGCCCCTGTATCTACTAAGAACTTGAATTCCTCCTCCTGGGGGCCTACTTTTAAAGTTATCAAGGGTTCCTGTTGGTATTTTAGCCCCAGAAGATAGAGCCCCTGACCCCCCTATTCATCTGTTTCTTGAACCTCCTTGAAAACTTTCAGATCCTTTCCTCTCTATGGGCAGTTTCGTCTTAAGTGTCCGATTTTCTTGCAAAAATGGTAGATTGGGCCCCAATTATTAAATTCTCTTTCTTCCCTTCTAGGGCATCTCTCCCAGGGAGCTCCATTCCCCTTAATTTCCTCTCAGCCCCCCTTGTTGTGGCCTGACTGGGGCCTCACCTCCCTTTAGGAGTGAGTCTTTGCCCAGTGGTTTCCTTCAGCAATATCAGCTGCCATTACTTTAGCCTTTGCCTTTGCTTTTTCTTCGTCTCTTCGTACATATACCTTTTGGGCTTCTTTTAGCAGGTCATTTAATTCTCTGTCTTGCCAATCCTCTAATCTTTCTAGCTTCTTTCTTATATCTGGCTAGGCATGGGTGACAAAGGTCACTTTTAACAGTGTTTGTCCTGCTACCGTATCAGTATCTATTCCTGAATATTGCCTCATATTCCTTTTTAACCTCTCCAGCCATTCAGTTGGGGTTTCATCCTTTTTTTGTTGCTCTGCAAACGCTTTGTGGGCGTTCTGATTACGGGGAGCTGCTTCCCTAATTCCCCTGATAATCAATGCTCTGTACTCTTCCATGTTTTGCCTTCCCCTGGGGTCATTATGGTCTCACATAGGGCACCGTAGTGGCATTTTATCCTCCCCAGGGGGTCTATTTACATGTTCCCTCTCTCATATTCGCATTCCAGCAGCTCGAATCACCTGTCTTTCTTCAAACATAAACAAAAGGTTTAGTATAGATTGCATTTCTTCTCAAGTATAAATATTAGGCCCTAAAACTGGTCTACTTGTTCTGCTAACCTAATAGGGTCTTCAAGTAGACCTCTCAATTCCTTTTTGAATGGTCTTACTTCGGAGGAATTGAGTGGGACAGTGACAAACTCAATTCCCCCTTGTGCCCCTCCCAGTGGAACTTCCCAGAGGGGGTATAGTGATGCTGTTTGGTCTTCTCTTTTTAATTCTTCCCGCTGAGCAGCCCTTCCCTGGGTATTCTGACAAGGTCTGTCAGGGGGCTAAAGGGGTGCATTAGGTGCTGGTGGATATGGGGGGGGAGACAGTCTAAGGGGTCCCATTTTTTGTCTTCTTCTAATTTAAACACCTTCACTTCTCCCAGAGTGTTTACCTTCCCCCAGCAAGCTGCATAATCCTTTTCTTCTTGGGTGACTGCTTTCTTGTCATTTACATAAGTATTTAAGGCTTGGCATATTTCCCTTTCAAAAGACCCATGTAGGGGCTAGAATAAATGGTCTGATCTTATATCTTCTTTGGTCCACTCAATCATAAAATAATGTATCATTTTGATCTTATTTTTATTCTTTGTGTCAGGGTTCTGCTCCCACTGTGCTAACTTTATACCAAGGGGGCTGTCAGGAAGTATATCCATGGGTGTTTTCTTTTTGCTTGCTTTGTGTCCCATTCTTATTTGTTTGTCCCAGCACCTCCTGCACAACCCCGGTGGCCTTCCTTCTTTCTTACCTTCTGATATAAAATTTCAATAGCCAAACCGAATTTTATTTCTATATCTTTTATTTTAAAGAAAACAAGCAAGCAGTGCTGGGTGGCTGGGGAGTCACCACTCCACTAACGGCACACACTACTTACAAGTTCGGCAAAGTATATATACTGTTTTTAAGCCTACAGAGCATTTTCCAGTGTGCTTGGTTAGTTTGAATCAGCAAATATCAATAAGCTGGGATCAGCAATTTCATAATCTTTCCAGGTGGTCGTTGGCTTCCTGTCCTTTGTGTGGTTGTCTGGAGGGAGGCCTTACATTGGTGTCTGCTACATGATTTTGTCAAGTGCATCAAGTTTTTTATTATACATAAGCATTTTAGTTGCTTTGTTGCAATATCCTTTTAGCTTTACCACAACTTCCTCTATTTTATTCTAAGCATCAGTTATTTTGCTACCTCATCTCTTTACTCTACTTCTTCTATTTCGATGCTTTATTTGGCTTCAGTCAGAAAGTTTCAATTGCTGATTCCATTGCCAATTGACACAAATCACAAAAACATTTTTCACAGCTTCTAAGTGAATTTAACTATGCACTCTTTACAGGTATTTTCCCCATTCTTCTCAGATATAGTCCAAATCTTGGGAACTAAATACCGTTTTCTACACACTAATGATCTCTGCTTGTCATGACTCAGCTTCTGCCTCCCTCCAGGCTTCTCCTATCCTTGGGCTACTTACTTCTTCATGTCCTACAGAAATTAAGAAATTTATTGTTTGAAATCTGGTTCTCAATTCCGCCCTATGGCACTCCTGACACCAGGCACTCCTGCGAGAGGCAGTACAATACCACCTCTTATGACAGGTTTTACACTCACACAAGACCCAAGGCTCACACTCAGGTCCACAACTCAAACACAAAATTGCACTCATACAAGCGATACAAAAAATTTTATTATAAAACAATACAAGCACTTTGCCTTTCTCCAGCTAGTCATACAAAATGAGGGACATACATATGCATCTCACACATATTTACACCATAATAAAGTATTCTTGTTGTTGAGTTAGGTTCTGATATTCGTGTACCAATGCTTAGTAGTTACACAATGCCCTTTTCTTAAAAATCGCATTAAACCCTTCTAAGATTCCTTTAACTTAAAACTTTTTCTCGCTACTGGAATACTTATAAAAACCCTAACACATAAACAAACCTCAAAGGTCTTGCTACAAGGTTCTCAAAAGCTCAGTTGTCAAGCAGATCTAATTAGTTTCTCAGATCTCTCAGGCAGCGTTTCTCTACTTAGCAGCTAAACACTCCAGATCAGCCAAACCAGTCATGCCTCAAGAATATATTGGGGGTCTAGGCCCTGCCCATCGCCTTTGCAGGCTCTATGTTGACCTTTTAACCATCCTAACCCTCCAATATAACTAAGATTCCTATAGGCTGTCAGACATGGGTCAAGTGCAGTACTACCTCAGAATTAGGATTTCTGCAGTCAAAATTACAGGCAATTTGTGTCCTCTTCAATCCCTTTATCCCCATTTTAACACCAAAGTGGCTAACGTTTCCCTTATTCCAGATTCTCACTCAGCCTCCAACATTCGCTTCATCCCATCACAGGCTGGTCCCCTCGCGGGGAGATGGAAACACAGCTAGAAAGACTCCTCATCAGATCGCAGATCAGGGACTGCCCTGTCTGCGTCTCACGCACACACATACACACTCTCGGATTTTTCGCAACCCCCTTTTGTGATATACTCATCTGTCTAGTTTCTTCATGCACCAGTTTAATAGTTGGAACGGTTTCTTAGGGAGTTTTTGCTCCCCTTCCTCTTTTTGTCCTTTTTATCCTACCAACTGAGAGTTAACCTGAGGTCTCTCATAGCAGCAGGAAAAGCCTGGGCAGGCCACTGTAATTTTAAGCAGACGCCTCCCACCCGGGACCCCTGGAGGCTCAAGGTATATCCCCGTGGGACCTCCAAATTGTGAAAAACACAATTCACTGTTTAGAGTTTTTAAAAGTTTAATAATAATAATAGTAGTAGGATAAAAAAAGGACACTATTTATAGCACTGGGGTGCTCTTGGCTAACAGCCAAAGAACATGCTGGTTTACACAGACAATGTTATCGTTATACTGTTGCATCGCTGAGATACATGTATATTCATGTGTTTCATGCATTATTCAAACATTCTTGTGAACTTTCTGATATTTTGGGAACTCTTTTGTGTGACTTCTTCACACTCCAGCTTATCTGCATGACATCCTGAGCCCCCATTGTGAGAGATGCTACTCACTTCCAAAAATTTAGAAAGGTTTATTAAACCTTATCAAAAATACAACAGAAGACTGAATAGAGAAAACATTACGGCGCTGGGAGCAAAGGATTTTTCCTACCATGTGCTCATCTACACAATGGAGGTTTTGCCTTTTAACCATTTAGCCCCTCCCAAAGTTCTGTCCATCAACTCCTTCTTTGCTGTCCAGTGGTGGAGTCTACTTCCTTAAATCTTAATTGGAGGTCAAGTGACAAGCCAACCCTCCCAAATGTCCCAAACCCAGGCAGTCCCCTGATAACAATGCAACATACCTATTAATCTATAAAACTTTTCATAACATATATACGTGATATTTGCCTTTTAACTGTGAGAGTCAATCATCGCATTACTCATCTATCACAGTCAAGTTAATATATTTTATTTCTTGTGTCTCCATCTTGCTGTTTCACATCTTCTGATAAGGATTTAGTATGTCCTCCTTAAATTTAACATGGTATTCTCTAATTTTCTTCTGGTGCTCTGGTTTGTGTCATGGTTATCATATCACTTGGACAGGTTGGTTAGTGGATGGCTTTGCACTGTCTTTAGTTACACAAAAGCTTTTTTTTCTTTTTACATCTTATGTTTTGCTAAGGTCTATAACACAGTACATTCATCACACTATTATTTCCATAAGTGTTACATAGATATTATATAAATTGCACTACTATTTCTATGAGCAACACAGTGCATACTTAAGCTGATAGATTATATTAACAAGCAGCTAAAAATAGTTATAATTGATACTATTTCTAAATACTTACAATCACTAACAACATGCATAAGTGTGGCAGGTTCGGTGCTGGCCAATCACCAATACACTGACTTCCTGCTGTGAGATAGGATTAGGAGAAAGGCAAAGCAGGCTCAAAACTTTAAAAGGGCATAAAGAAAATTTTATTAAAAGTAACTAAAAGGAAAAAAGTAGTAAGAATCAAAACAAACCCTTCAGAACACTTCTCCTCCCCCCACAACCTTTTCTTTCCCTCTGACAATGTAGAGAAACCAAACCTAAGATTTCCAGTCAGTTTACAACCTCTGAAATAGTCTTTCTTCAGTTCACTGAGGAAGAGAAGTCCCTCTTGTTAAGGTTATGGAGACTTCTCCACAAGAGGAAAAAACCAGTTCTCTCGTGGTTGTCAATTTCATCACGAATAACAGCCACCTGGGGAACCCTGCCATCATGAAATCCTTCCAATTTCCACAAGCCTTCCCACAGCTTGTCGATGGGCCATGTTGACTAATGAGGTATTGTTTTAAAGATGAGCTGTTCAAAGGCAAAAGTTCTCATTATCTATCTCTAAAATCATCTTCACCCCTGGGAACAGAAATCTTCTTCTTCTCCTCCTGGAAGCACAGGACTACTTTTCTCTCTTTCTCTGTTCAAGCTACCCATGAGATCACAGGTATTTCAACATCTGCTTATCTTAGCATGGAGGCCTTTACTCGATATCAATTTGAACCCTTAATCTCCCCATATTCTCATGCGTTATAGGGAAAAAGAGTTCTTTTTCCATAGCTTATAAGAGGATTTCAGCTCCAAAACCAAGGCATCTCCTCCTCCCGCCCAACTGGGACTTAAATTCTTCCTCACTGACTGTGGATAACCTCAGCTCAGTCAGAGAGATAGAGAAAGGTTTTCTAACCAGGCAAGAGCCTGGGAAGCAGTTGGGAAAGAATGTAAATAATTCTCTAATCTATCTTGTTATTCATATTGTTTATAGACATGTTCTGCCTCTGTTCGTCATTCACTGCCCACCAATGGTGTGGGATGTTTTTACTCTAAGACAGATGAAATTAGTCTTCTCGATGTTCTCTATATATAGAGCGGTACATTTGAAATAAAGGGAGTTCATTTTCTTAGCCTTCTGATCTGGAGTTCTCTGTTCCTGTCCTGCTCAACAGCGTCAACTGACCATGATGTTTTCATGTTGTTCCTTTACATGCTTGAATCTCATTCCTTTCTCTCACTCGAGGGAGGATTGAAGAACTGAAAGGGTTAACATCACGCCTGGGGTCTACCTGACCCACTGGTAACTTGTGGCAGGGAGCTGCAGCCAGGCTGTTTAGATCAACCTCCTGGTTGGTCTTTGGTTTTCTGCATGGGCTGCAGGGGTCTCTGGTCTCAGTTGTGCTGGGGGGAGGGGGCCTGATGGCAGTCAATGTTACTGACTAGCCCATATTGAGGTACAATGTTTTCTAAGAATATTCTTGCAACTTCCTGCACGGTTTCCTTTTTGGTTGGGAAAGCCTCCACCCAGTGAGTGAGATGATCTACGATCACTAGTAAATGTTTGTACTTTTGTTTTCCCTCGCAGGATCAACTTTTGGGCTTCTTGTATCAGGATAGCTGCTGCTGCTGCGATTACTTGCAGGCAAGTTGGCCATCCTCTGGCTACTGGGTCTAGTAGTTTTGAGAGGTAGGCTATTGGCTTTTTTACGTCTTCCCCATTTAAATACATTCTTAGGGCTTCTTTGAGCAACTTATTCATGTTCTTTTCTTGCCAGTCCTCCATCTTTTCGAGTTTCTGTCTAATATTGGGCCAGGATTTGGTGACAAACTAGACCTTCAAGAGGACTTGACTCTCTGGGCTATCTGGGTCTATATTTGAATATAACTGGAAATTTCGTTTTAGTTGGTTAAGCCAAATTGCCGGGGTCTCATCCTTCTCCTGAGTACCATCAAAGGCCAATTTCGTGTTGCTTCCCCTAGGGATACTCTTTGATCCCTCTTATCATGAGGGACCTATAGTCTCTCATGTTTTGCCTTCCTTCTTGGCTGGGACTCCAGTTGGGGTCTACTAAGGGCATCCTCAGGTCCCCTGGGGGCCCCAGTCCACACTCTCTTTCCCATATCTTCACCCCTGCTGCTCGGATCATGCGGACCTCTCCCGGAGAGAACAGAATGCTTAGAATAGAGCTCAGGTCTCCCCAGGTATAAATACTCGGCCCTAGAAATTGGTCCAACTGGCTAGATATTCCAACGGGGACTTCCACTAAATTTCTTAGCTCTTTCCCAAATCCCCGGACTTCGGAAGCTGCCAAAGGTACATCCACAAACCTAACTCCCCCAGCTGCTCTACCCATAGGAACCCCTCTAAGGCGAAAGAGCCCCTCTACCCTTGGTGCTTTGGATCGGGTGCCACAATATGGCCTTTTTCCAAGACACCAGGCAGGGAAATAGTAGTGGAGACAGACACTGGAGGCCAGGGGGCATGCCAGGTGGTGAACCAACCCTGGGCAAGGGTGGCCTCAGCTCCCAAGTGGGAGGAGGCAAGGAAACTCCAGCTGGAGAAGGGGAAGAGGGAGTTGGGGAGATGGTTGAGGAAACTAAGGGAAGGGACGATGAAACAGAGGTGGGAAAATGGGGAAAGGAATCAGGGACTCAATAGGAGGGGCCGAAGGGCCAACTGGGGAAACTGTTGGAGAGGTAACAGGGGCAGAAGGGGGCAGGCAATCGAGGGGGTCCCATTCCTTTATTTTTATAGTCTCCCTCTTCTATATTCTCTTTGTCTTCCTCTCTATTTCTTTGTACCTTGCATATTCTCACCGTTTCATTATTTATAGAATTATTCAGCCAGCAAGCTGCATAAGATAGTTGTTCTATATCAAGGTCCTCTCGTGTTTTTTAGGTGTCGGTTTAACTGATTACACATCTACTGATCTCAGATTCTATACAATGGCCACTCTCCTTGTAATTCTAACTTCGGCCATATTTCTATACTGTAATGTATCATCTTACTCTTGTCTAGACCCTTTGTGGTCTCCCGAGAATCCCATTGGTCTAACAGTTGCCCCAAGGGGCTGTTAGGGAAAATTCCCTTTGCTTTCTCTTTGGAGGGATTTGCTCCTTTACTCTAACTTCTTCCCATTTTCAGGCCTCAAAAAGAAAAGAAAAAAATATATACTTTAAATGGTGCCTCTGCCTAAAATGGAATATACTAAGAGGCAACTAAAGCTCATCTGGCCCCTTCCCACAACTTAGTATTCTGAATCTCTTGACTGAACTTAATCTCTTTTAACTGAACTCCCACTCTTGGTACTACCCTCTTGACACTTTACATTGTTTCTTGGCTAGGACAGTCACTAGTCACATTCACATCTATTGTCTTCTGTTCTCTTGCTCTTCGGCCTAAATTTTGGACTTCTTGCTGGACTTTCTAGGCTTGTACCTCTGCTAAGTCTTGCCCAAACTCTTATTTGGCCTTTTGCCCAAACTTCTTACGAGGCTTAGGAGGCTTGATCTCCCTGCCGAGGTAAGGTCGGACGTCCTGCCAAGCCTTACACTCAAACTCCAGCCAAGCCCCCTTGCCTGACTCCCCCACTAGGCTTGGGAAGCTTGGTCTCCCTGCCGAGGTAAGGTCGAACGTCCTGCCAAGCCTTACACTCAAACTCTGGCCAAGCCTCCCTTGCCTGACGCTCCTACTAGGCTTGGGAAGCTTGGTCTCCCTGCTGAGGTAAGGTCAAACGTCCTGCCAAGCTTTACACTCGAACTTCGGCTAAGCCCCCTTGCCTGACTCCCCCACTAGGCTTAGCTTGCTTGCCTTCCTGCCTTTCTCCTTACTCGGGTTCATGCCTGCTCTGCCGGGGACATCCTGCCCTGCATTCCAGGGACATTCCCCTACCTGCTCTGCTGGGCACCTCTGGCCCTGCCTGCTAGGACCATCCCACCTGCCCTGTTATCCTGTCCTGCCTGCCGGGGACATGCCCTCTGCCTGGCGGGACTTGCCTCTCCTGCCTGCTAGGACATCCCGCTCTGCCTGCCAGGGATATCCCACCTGCCTTGCTGGGGACATGCCCTCTGCCCTGATTGCCAGGGACTTACTTTGCCCCTAGGGGACCTCCACACGCTCGGAGGAGGGCCTGCTTTATTTCTAAGGAGACGCCTCAGTCACTCTTCTATTCCATTCACTTCCCCCCGTTCCCGGCCAGCCCCTTTGCAGGAGTCTGGAAATACTGTACTAGCTGGTCCCTCTCACTTCGGGGGTCAGAGCTGACGGCCCCCGTCTCACTCACTCACTCGTCTCCCAGTTTTTCTTACCCATGCGATGCTCCACGTTGCTTGTCTCACCCTGATCCTAGGGTCCGGAGGTAACCAGCAACTCCCGAGGGTCCCTCGAAGCAGGTGGTCGAGCTGTCCAGCTGCCCGGGAGTCCTCTTCGGGCGTGGCTATCCCGTCCGAGCCCCCAACTGAAATGAGCAGGGCTAATGCCTTTAATAATGTTCAGCTCTTTATTAAAAAGATCAGCTGGGCTGGGGGCCCGAACGGAGCTCACCCCCATTGTTGTAGCTTTCCTAGGTGGCCGAAACGAAGGAGGCGTGCAGAGTCTGTCACTGGAGTCCACAGCAGCAGCTGTCCCTTCTTCTTTCCTTGTGGCACACCAGTGGCCAAAGGGTGAGGAGGCGTGGCGTGCAGTCTGTTGCTGAAGTCCAGAACAACAGCTGTCCCCACTCCTTCCCTGGTGGCAGCACCAGGAGCTCTGTCTTTCCATCTCCCCGCTTCCCCCAGCCTGCTCTAGTCTAGTCTTTTTTAAGTGACGGTGACGGACAAAAGTCGATCAGGGGATGTGTTTCCCTCTTCCTCAGCTAGGGCATTTGTCTAGCCCCCTCTACTGTATTTAGTTCTTTATTTAGGGGTGTCTTTATCCCCTAAAAATACTCCCATGATCCCAAGGGGTTTTTTTATTTGCATTTTAGTCCCAGAATGGTGGCGTGGGTGGGGGAGGCAGGTTATCTCCAGGTAGTTTAGAGAAAACAAACAGAGCAATTAGCTAATTAACATTTCAATATCGGTACTCAGCTAGAGCCAGCAGCAGTTCCAGTGTTGCCAGGGGAACTAGGAAGGCCCTGCCCACGTCTCTGGGGAACACCTGGAAACTTTGTTCATTACAGGCAAGATCTTCACAGCCACGGCCAGCCCTGCTCCAACCAGGGCTCTGCAGCCTCCCCCGCCTTCCTGCCAGGCAGCTGCTGTGGCCCAGCCCAGCCAGACCAGAGCCGATGGGGTGGGGGGGGGGGCCGGCAGGCAGCCCAGGGAGGGGGGAATTGGCCCAGCCCGTGGCAGAACAGCCCGGCCTGGCCTGTCCAAGACGGGGGGGGCCAGGGCCCGCCACCTTCTCACTGACCGGAAAGGAAAGAGGGAGTTCCTGGGATTTTTCGTCTTTAACATTTGTCCAGCTTCTCAGTGGTTCAACAGACTGTCAGTTACACAAAAAGCTTTGCATCACTTCACTGAATTTCCTCCCATTCCAAGCTGTGACAATAAGCTAATACATAAATGCAAAAGCCAATATTATCTAGTCATTTTTCACACACAGATAACTTGCTCAGTTTTTTTTCCCGCACCTCTCAGCTCTTTCTCAGGAGAGGGACAGAGAGTTAAAATGCTTTGCTTTTAGCTAGCTTTTTGTTTGTTATCTGCGGCAAGAAGTTTTCCCAGGTCTGTGGTTTCTTGGTTTCTTCTTCTTCTGGAACTGTTCAGCTTTTCTCTGGTCCAAAACACCAGAACATTTCCAGCCCCTCCCCCTCCCCCCCCCCCCCCCCCCCGCCCCTGCACGCTGCGGCTTGGAGGCCAGCTCCGGATCTCAGAGGGAGAAAGGACTCTGAATCAACCAGCTCTTCTCTGCAGTGAGAGGTTTTACTATTTAACATTATTCATTCTTTTTTCATGCCTGTGAACACCCTGCTTGTCAAGTAAAGTTGTATTCACTTTCCTCTGAGAAAAATGCCTTTTGAACCTTGTGTGGGGGAGGGGTTGCTGAAACCTGCCTTCTATTAGAGGACACGTTCATTTCAGGATGTTTCCTCCCTATTTGTCTCAAACCAAGACAATTATCCTAATTATATACATATATACATCTAGATCTAGATACAGGCACAGTGTGACAGACAGTTAACCCCAAAACAAGGTACCCTTGAGCTATGCATTGGGTCTCTCCATTCTTCTGCACCACTCACCATGTGCAACCTGGTCCCTGAGCGAAGAGAGCCCCATGAATGGGTTTGTCTTTGCTTGAAGCAAAATTATTCCAAACAGTTTTTCCCAGCATACCTCCTTATGTGTATCACCAGAACCTTATCTACTTCTGTTGTTCGCAAGGGTTCAGATTGGGCAGGGCCTGGTCAGTTGGTGGAGCCACTGGTGTTAACTAACCATGTGGCCTTTGCTAAATGCATCTCCCAGTTTTTGAAAGCCCCCCTACCCAGTGCCTTCAGGGTGGTTTTAAGCAGGCTGCTGTATCACTCAACTTTCCCAGCCGCTGGTGCATGGTAAGGAATATGGTACACCCACTCAATACCATGCTCTCTAGCCCAGGTGTTCATAAAGCTGTTCTTGAAATGAGTCCCCTTGTCAGACTCAATTCTCTTGGGGGTACCATGCTTCCAAAGGACCTGCTTTTCAAGGCCCAGGATGGTGTTCCAGGCAGTAGCATGAGGCACAGGGTAGGTGTCCAGCCATCCAGTGGTGGCTTCCACCACTGTGAGCACATAGCTCTTGCCTTGGCGTGTCTGAGGCAGTGTGATGTAATCAATCTGACAGGCTTCCCCATACTTATATTTGGACCACTGTCCACCATACCATAAGGGCTTCACCTGCTTGGCCTGCTTGATCACAGCGCACATCTCACAGTCATAGATAACCTCAGAAATACTGTCCATGGTTAAATCCACTTATAGGTGGCATCTCTGCCTTGATGGCCTGAGGCATCATGGACCCATCGAACTAGGAACAACTCCGCTTTGTGTTGCCAATCTAAATCTATCTGTGACACCTTTATTTTCACATTCTGATCTACCTGTTCATTTTTTCAGTGCTCTTCATTAGGGAAGGACTCTTGGGGACATGGACATCTACATGACAGACTTTCACAGGTATCTTCTCTACCCAAGTGGCAATGTCTTGCCACTCATCAGCAGCCCAGATTGCTTTTCCCCTACGCTGTCAGTTGGCCTTTTTCCATCTTTCCAGCCAATAACACAGAGGATTTGCTACCATCCATGAATCAGTGTAGAGGTAGAGCTTTGGCCACTTCTCTCAGCAATGTTCAGGGCCAATTGGATGGCTCTGAGTTCAGCAAGTTGACTTGATCCACGTTCTCCTTCAGTAGCTTCTGCAACCTGTCACGTGGGGCTCCATACAGCTGCTTTCCTTTTTCGATTTGTTCCTACAATGCGACAGGAGCCATCATTAAAAAGAGCATAGTGTCACCATGAGTTAGGGACAGCAAAGATGAAGGCGACATTTTGACTCCAATTCTCAGAAGGCATAAAAGCAAGCTTTATTAGAAACCACACACCTTTTTATAGACAGGATCGTTCACCTAGGACCTGATTGGTCCTCAGCAACACCTCTATCACCATTGGGTAATTAGGAACAACACCTTCTTGCAAACTTCTTACTGTAAACCTCAGACATTAACATGATAACAGCTGCAGAGATTAAGGATTCTTTTGATTCTTTCTCTGAGCTTTCTCACACTTCCCCAGGATGATGCCTGGAAAAGTTATCTGTTTCTCTCTGTGACCAGAGAGCCCCCACCACAGCATAGTGTGTTTCTTCTGCTGGCAGTTGGTTGTAAGGTGGAGCTTCCTCAGCACGGGTTACCTGTTCTTGCTCTTCTTCGTCAGTGAGATCAAAGTTTTCACCTTCTGGCCAGTTTGTAATTATTTCTAAGATCCCAGGGCGATTTGGGTTTCCAATATGGGTGTGCTGTGTGATGAGGGTAATCCATTTACTCCATGTGGCATCAGTGGTGTGGTGGGTAGAGGGAACCTTTGCTTTGAACATCCACCCCAGCACTGGTAGTCGGGGTGCCAGGAGGAGTTGTGCTTCAGTGCCTATTACCTCTGAGGCAGCTTGAACTCCTTCATAAGCTGCCAGTATTTCCTTCTCTGTTGGTGTACAGTTGGCTTCAGACCCTCTGCAGCTTCAGCTCCAGAATACCAGTGGTCGGCCTCGAGTCTCCCCAGGCACCTTCTGCCAAAGGCTCCAGGAAAGACCATGGTTCCTGGCTGCAGAGTAGAGCATGTTCTTCAATTCTGGTCCTGTCCTGACTGGGCCAAGGACTACTGCATGAGCAATTTCCTACTTGATCTGGGTGAAAGCTTGTTGCTGTTCAGGGCCCCACTGGAAATCATTCTTCTTGCGGGTGACCAGGTAGAGAGGGCTCACAATCTGGCTATACTCAGGAATGTGCATTCTCCAAAAACCTATGGTGCCTAGGAAAGCTTGCATTTCCTTTTTGCTGGTAGATGGAGACATTGCTGTGATCTTGTTGATGACCTCGGTGGGAATCTGACGCCATTCGTCTTGCCACTTTACTCCCAGGAACCGGATCTCTTGGGCAGGTCCCTTGACTTTGCTCTTCTTGATGGTGAAGTTGGCTTCTAGGAGAATCAGGACGATCTCTCCTTTCTCAAATACCTCTGTTGCCATGTTCCCCCACACAGCAACATCATCAGTGTACTGGAGATGTTCTGGAGCCTAATCACCAGTACCAATTTTCTGGCTGCAGGCTCTGCAGCAGCTTGGAAAAAAACCAGAGACCACTGCTTCTTTTAGCAGGATACATCTTTATACACACACTTCAGTATTTATATGTTTCTGCTATGGGAAAGTTTTGGGAAGGTGCAGAAGCAAAGACAAAACAGCCACACCACCAAGCACCCGTTAGAGCAGACATTTCTGCCCTTATCAGTCATTCGCTCAAACATGCCACCTCCCAGTGTTTGGGTGGTAAAGGAAAACATTCACACATGGTGTTTATGGCTGGAGTCAATCCTTTGGTATGCACCTTTCCCAAGAGAACAGAGAGCCTTTATCAAAGTTGAGATAAATGTGACAGGCTGCTGCTTCTACACAGAGCTCTCATCAAGGTCAGGATGGCCTGAGCAGGCCACTGCTTCTTCAGGCTCTTCTGATAGAATGAGCTGGCTTAGTTTGTCCTGCGGCCAAGGGATTAGTGCAGCACGACACAGGCCTTGGCCTGCTCAGATTGTTATGTGGAAAGGCTTTACCTTGGAACTAGAAGGTTACTTGCACTTTAGGAGATTTACTGTCTCACAAGGACAAAGGAGTCTGGGCCAGGAAAGCCAAGAGGCTTTCTGTCAAACTCCTAAGCCCCTTTCTAAAAGAGAACTGAGCCTGAATGCAGGAAAGCCTTTCAGGAATTGAAACATGCTTTAATGACTGTTCCTGCGTTGGGACTACTGAACTTAGAAAAATCTTTTGAATTGTTTGTGCATGAAAGGTCCCATTTGACACTGGGGGCATTGACATGACTGGGATCCTGGAAGAGCAAAGGATGGCCACCTTGCCTTAGGGCAGTAGCCTCAACAGTCCTCATAATCCAGGAAGCAAGAAAATTAACCCCAGGACAGAAATTTACTGGTTTTTGTGCCCCATACAGTTACAGTGGTGTCGTAACAAAAAGAAGGACACTGGTTATGACCAAGCAGGGTGTCAATATACCAGGCAATATTGTTAGAACAAGATGATGTGGAGTTAAAACTAACTGCCCTTCTGAATCCAGCATTGTTCTTAACAGCTGAGACATGAAAAAGGGGAACTGGTCAGTGATTGTTTGCAGACTAGTGAACAGGCGTACTGCAGTCAAGATGATTGTCCAAGACTGAGCACCAAGATGTTTCCTATTACCATCCGAGTAGCAGTTACATTTGGACAGTTTTCCTTATCTCCTGTTAATGGGCCCATCAATGTCTTGCCACATGACTCAGAGATAACACTCTCCAGGAGCCAGTTCTGTTTAACAGGTGATTAAGAACACACCTTGTGACTCAAAATAACATCAGCCCATTGTGAAATGCTCCGCCCAGAGAGAGAAGCTAGGCATTCCCACCTGTATAAATCCAGGGATTTCTAGACAGAAAAGCAGCCTTTCCACAGGTTTCCGAGAAGACACAGCAACCACATCTGCCACTCCAATTTGGACTGCTACCAGCACGCTGGCCAAAGGGGTGTCAGGTTGTATTCTGACTTTGTCAGTGGTCTTCCTTTTGTATCATTGCATGTATTTTTGTCTTCTTTTTTTTTATTTTCCCAATAAATTGTATTTCTGACTTGGAGTCTCTCACTGGTTTTGCTTTCAAACCAAAACATATTTTTGGCGCCCAATGTGGGGCAAGAAGGTACTGAGAGAAGTCAGAATTACAATTTTGTATTGTAGAGGGTACCTATTCATTAGGATGCTTAACATGCTTTTTTGGGTCTTATACCTAGCTCTCTATATTTTCCTGAACGTGGGGAATTATCTGGCAGTTCTAATGCTCATGTGTAAACCAGGGTATGGTATAAGAATTGCTTTATTGATCTATTGCGTCTATTGCATTATAACCTGCGAGGCAATGAACATGATTTGGAATATGTACTCAATTCTGTTTGCTTGTCCTAATCTAGGCTGCTACGTCTGAGGCCTCGGCAACCACACCCAGCCCCTGGGGGGAGGGGTAAAGATTGATTTTTTCCAACCTTTCAGGCTTGACACAGCAGTTTTTGAAAATGTTAAGTTCCCTCTGGATGCCAAGGACAGCATAATGTTGTTGTTAGTTCTGCTTTGTCTTCTCTGCACAGTCTGCAACATGCTTAGAAACAGTGTGATGCAGCAAAACATACATAGTGTGATGCAGCGTCTTCTTGAAGAAGAAGAAACAAGGAGCAAAGCAGCAATGTCTGTGCCCGTACAAAATGCCACAACAGCATCCATGTCGACGCAGACTGTCACAGAGGAGGAAGGAAGCAAAAGCAAAACAACAGTGTCCGTGTCTACGCAGACTGTCACGGAGGAGGAAACCAAAAGCAAAGCAAGGGTGTCTATGACTACACAGACAGACACAGAGGAGGAAGGAACCGAAAGTGCCATCAGCATCTCCACACAAACCATCACCAAACCAGAGCAGCCTGAACCAATAGTAGCTGCCCCCGTTCAGAAGAAGAAATCAAGGAGCAAATCAGTCCGCATAGTGACTGATGAGGATGCTGCAGGACCTTCGCACCCAGCAGAAGAAACAGAACCAGAGACCATCACTCGCTCTCTATCCCTGGGTGAGCTGCGTGACCTGCGGAGGGAATTCACCTGCCAGACAAACGAGTCCAATCCTGACCTGGCTGCTCCGCATCTGGGATGCTGCAGCCAATGACACCATTCTGGATGGAAGTGAGGCCAGACAACTGGGATCACTGTCCCGGGATGTGGTCATTGACCAGGGGATCGGGAGAACCCAAGAAACTCTCAGCCTCTGGCGGCGACTGCTTGCAAGTGTGAGGGACAGATACCTTTGTAAAGAAGACCTCCAGGTGCACCAAGAAAAATGGAACACCATGGAACAAGGTATCCGATGCCTGAGGGAATTGGCTGTGTTGGAAATAATTTTCTCAGAAGACGAGAGATTTCCTGAGAGTCCAGACTGTGTCCAGTGCACATCGCAAATGTGGTTGAGATTTGCACGGCTCGGACCAGAGATGTACTCCCGTTACCTGGCAACACTGCAGTGGAGGGAAGGCGAAGACAGGGTGGGCGTCTTAGCTAATAAATTAAGAATTTACGAGGATACTGTCACCGCCCCATTTCGTACCCATGTCTCGTCTGTGGAAACAAGGTTGGCTGAGCAAGTCCGGGACTTGATTGAAGAGAGTCATCAGAAACTAAAAAAGGAACTTAAGGAAGAAGTCTACCATATTTCACCAGAACCAACAAGAGTCTCTGCCATTAGGAGCCGGCGTTCCCAAGCCAAGGAGAAAGGATACACTCCACGAGGAAAACTCTGGTTTTTTCTTCAGGAGCATGGAGAAGACATGAAGAAGTGGGATGGAAAACCCACCTCTTCTTTAGCAGCCCGAGTACGTGAACTAAAAAGAACACCTAACACAAAAAGCTCATCTAGAGTCAATGCTGCTCCAGTCTCTCACACACAGAATTCCAGACAATATAGGAATGATGATATAACTGATCCTCTTGAAGGAACCTCAAGAACCTATTTACAGGAAGAGAGCAACGTGTACCATGACCAGGAATAGAGGGGCCCGGCCTCTAGCCTGGTAGAGGACAGGGACAATCGGATCTATTAGACTGTGTAGATTCGATGGCCTGGCACGTCTGAACCACAAAAATATACAGCTTTGGTTGACACCGGTGCCCAATGTACCCTGATGCCATCAAGATATGTAGGAGCAGAATCCATTTCTATTTCTGGGGTAACAGGAGGATCCCAGCAGCTTACTGTATTGGAGGCTGAAGTGAGTTTAACTGGGAATGGGTGGCAGAAACACCCCATCGTGACTGGCCCAGAGGCCCCATGCATCATTGGCATAGACTATCTCAGAAATGGATATTTCAAAGACCAAAAAGGACATCGCTGGGCTTTCGGAATAGCTGCTGTAGAGGCAGAAGACATCAGAAAGCTGAATACTTTACCCGGTCTCTCAGACGACCCCTCTGCTGTGGGATTGCTGAAAGCTGAAGAACAACATGTACCAATTGCCACAGCAACAGTACACCGTCGGCAATATCATACCAGCAGAGACTCTGTGATCCCCATCCATGCGATGATTCGTAAACTCGAGAGCCAAGGGGTGGTCAGCAAGGCCCATTCACCTTTCAACAGCCCTATATGGCCAGTGCGCAAGTCCAGTGGGGAATGGAGACTGACGGTGGATTACCGTGGCCTGAATGAGGTCACACCACCACTGAGCGCTGCCGTGCCAGACATGCTGGAACTTCAGTACGAGCTGGAGTCCAAGGCAGCAAAGTGGTATGCGACCATCGATATTGCGAATGCCTTCTTCTCCATTCTTTTGGCAGCAGAATGCAGACTTCAGTTTGCCTTCACCTGGAAGGGAGCGCAGTACACCTGGAACCGACTGCCCCAGGGGTGGAAGCACAGTCCCACCATCTGCCATGGACTGATCCAGGCTGCACTGGAAAAGAATGAGGCTCCCGAACATCTACAGTATATTGATGACATCATTGTGTGGGGGAGCACAGCAGGGGAAGTCTTTGAAAAAGGAGAAAAAATTATCCAGATTCTGCTGAAAGCTGGTTTTGCCATTAAGCGAAGCAAGGTTAAGGGACCAGCTCGAGAAATTCAGTTTCTAGGAGTCAAGTGGCAAGATGGACGTCATCAGATCCCGACAGAAGTAATCGACAAGATCACCGCTATGTCTCCACCTACCAACAAGAAGGACACACAAGCTTTCTTAGGTGCCATAGGCTTTTGGAGGATGCACATTCCCGAGTATAGCCAGATTGTGAGCCCTCTCTACCTGGTCACCCGCAAGAAGAATGATTTCCACTGGGGCCCTGAGCAGCAATAAGCTTTCACCCAGATAAAGGAGGAAATCGCTCATGCGGTAGCCCTTGGCCCAGTCAGGACAGGACCAGAGGTAAAGAACGTGCTCTACTCTGCAGCCGGGAACAATGGTTTGTCCTGGAGCCTTTGGCAGAAAGTGCCTGGGGAGACTCGGGGTCGACCACTGGTATTCTGGAGCTGGAGCTACGAAGGCTCTGAAGCAAACTACACTCCCACAGAGAAGGAAATCTTGGCTGCCTATGAAGGAGTTCAAGCTGCCTCAGAAGTAATTGGCACTGAAACGGAGCTGCTTCTGGCACCCCGGCTACCAGTGCTGGGGTGGATGTTTAAAGGAAAGGTTCCTACTACACATCATGCCACAGACACCACATGGAGTAAATGGATTGCCCTCATCACTCAGCGTGCCCATATTGGAAATCCGAATCGCCCTGGGATTCTGGAAATTGTAACAAACTGGCCTGAGGGGGAGACTTTTGGATTGTCTTCTGAAGAAGAAGAGCAAGTGGCACGTGCCGAGGAGGCCCCACCATATAATGAGCTACCGGAAACTGAAAGACAATATGCCCTTTTTACGGATGGTTCCTGCCGAATCATAGGCACTAGTAGGAAATGGAAAGCAGCAGTGTGGAGCCCCACACGACAAGTGGCACAAGCTACTGAGGGACAAGGTGGATCGAGTCAGCTTGCAGAGCTTAAAGCTGTCCAGCTGGCTTTGGATATTGCTGAGCGAGAGAAGTGGCCAAGGCTCTATCTCTACACCGACTCATGAATGGTAGCTAATGCTCTGTGGGGATGGCTGAGTCGCTGGAAAAAGGCCAACTGGCAGCGCAGAGGGAAACCCATCTGGGCCGCCGAGATCTGGCAGGACATTGCCACCCGAGTAGAGAAGCTGACCGTGAAGATCCGACACGTGGTTGCACACATACCCAAGAGTCGGGCTACTGAAGAGCATCACAACAACGAACAGGTAGACCGAGCTGCCAAGGTGAAAATATCACAAGTAGACCTAGATTGGCAGTGTAAGGGAGAATTATTCCTAGCTTGTTGGGCCCATGGTGCTTCTGGTCATCAGGGGAGAGACGCAACATACCGATGGGCCCGCAACCGAGGGGTGGACCTTACTATGGACAACATCTCACAGGTCATACACGACTGCAAGACCTGCGCTGCAATCAAACAGGCCAAGCGGGTGAAGCCTCTGTAGTATGGTGGGCGATGGCTAAAATACAGGTATGGGGAAGCCTGGCAAATTGACTATATCATGCTTCCCCAAACCCGCCAAGGCAAGCGCTATGTACTGACCATGGTGGAAGCAACCACAGGATGGTTGGAAACCTACCCTGTGCCTCATGCCACTGCCTGGAACACCATCTTAGGCCTAGAAAAGCAGGTCTTGTGGAGACACGGCACCCCTGAGAGAATTGAGTCGGACAATGGGACCCATTTCAAGAACAGCCTTATCAACACCTGGGCCAGAGAACATGGCATTGAGTGGATATATCATATCCCCTATCATGCACCAGCTGCCGGGAAAGTTGAACGATGCAATGGATTGCTTAAGACCACCCTGAAGGCACTCGGTGGGGGAAACTTCAGGAATTGGGAATTGAACTTAGCAAAAGCTACCTGGATGGTCAACACCCGAGGGTCCATCAATCGAGCTGGTCCTGCCCAATCTGAACCCTTGCACTCAGTGGATGGAGATAAAGTCCCTGTGGTACATATGAAAGGTATTTTAGGAAAGACTGTTTGGATTAATCCCACCCCAGGCAAAGACAAACCCATCCGTGGGATTGTTTTTGCTCAAGGACCCGATTATACTTGGTGGGTAATGCAGAAGGATGGGGAAACCCATTGTGTACCACAAGGAAACTTAGTCTTAAGTGAGGACTATGTGTAAGGATTCATCATGATGCAGATGGAAATAGGAAAAGGCGTGGAAAATGTCCAAGACTGAGCACCAAGATGTTTCCTATTACCATCCGAGTAGCAGTTACATTTGGACAGTTTTCCTTATCTCCTGTTAATGGGCCCATCAATGTCTTGCCACATGACTCAGAGATAACACTCTCCAGGAGCCAGTTCTGTTTAACAGGTGATTAAGAACACACCTTGTGACTCAAAATAACATCAGCCCATTGTGAAATGCTCCGCCCAGAGAGAGAAGCTAGGCATTCCCACCTGTATAAATCCAGGGATTTCTAGACAGAAAAGCAGCCTTTCCACAGGTTTCCGAGAAGACACAGCAACCACATCTGCCACTCCAATTTGGACTGCTACCAGCACGCTGGCCAAAGGGGTGTCAGGTTGTATTCTGACTTTGTCAGTGGTCTTCCTTTTGTATCATTGCATGTATTTTTGTCTTCTTTTTTTTTATTTTCCCAATAAATTGTATTTCTGACTTGGAGTCTCTCACTGGTTTTGCTTTCAAACCAGAACAATGATCTACAGGACACTCCCTTGGAAGAAGTGGATTGGGAACTCTTCATGAACAGGAGCAGCTTTGTGAAAATGGAATTTGAAAAGCAGGGTATGCAGTGGTAATTCAGCATGAGGTAATAGAAGCCAAATCTCTAATCCCCCAAACATCGGCTCAGAAAGCAGAACTGATTGCACTGATGAGAATGTTAGAGCTCTCACAGGATAAGACTGTAAATATATGGACTGTCTCAAAATTTGATTTTGGAGTGGTCCGTGCCCATGGAGCCATTTGGCTGTAAACCTCTCAGGGATCCCCTGTGAAACATGGACTATAAAGAGATTGTTAGAGGGGGTATAGCTACCTCAAAAGACGACAATAATGCATTCTAAAGCTCATCAATTAAGAGAGACCCCGGTGAATATTGGAAGTGGCCTGGCTGAGGAAGCACCTTAGGAGGCTGCCAGTGGAGACATCCTGTTGGTCTTACCTGAGAAATACTGGCATTTGGACAAGGAGGCTGCCAATTATCAGGATGAAGATGAGAAATTGGCAAAATTGTTAGATGCTGAAAAGAGTCCTGAAGGATAGTGGATTACACCCAGCAAAGAGGTAATAATTCCCCAACACCTTATGAGGGAAATTGCAGGGGAACAACATAAGGTAACTCATGGGGGAATAGAGTCTATAGTAGTAATATTGAAGACTCAAGTTTTGAGCATATGAATGACTGGTGTCATTGAAAGAAATTATCCTGAGGTTTGGAGTGCCAGTGGGAATGTCATCAGTCAGGGGTTCACACTTCACTGCAGAAATAGGGCAAAGCCCAGCTAAAACGTTAGGGGTGAAATGGGACTTGCACACCCCATGGAGATCTCAGCTGAGCAGGAAAGTAGAAATAGTGAATCAGTCTAACAGAGTATGTTATATCCCTAGGGAAGGTGGTGTCTTCTCTCCACAGATACATTGTACTGGCAGCACCCATGATGCTGGACATCACCACCCATCCATACCTATGGCGGCCTGGGGTCCCAGAGGCCCATCCAGCCCCCCAGGCAGCTGCTGCTGTAGGTGTCCCGGATAGCGCTGTGCTGATGAGGCGCAGCGTGTCTGGGCCCTCGGGCTAGCTCCCAGCCACAGACAACCTAGCGAGCAACTCTGGAGTGATTTCAGCTCTAGTGAATTCAGCTCTTAGTGATTTCATCTCATTGCTTGCTATGTGCCTCGGCAGACGCAGGGATGGAGAGAGGAGAAGCCCGTAAGCAGTTCCGCAACAGTGTCTTTATTGGCAGCTCCTGCGAAAGTTTCCAGTGACAGCTCTTCGGCTGAATTGGGCAGAGATGGGGTTTATGTAGGGTTCTGGGGTGTTAGAAATTGTCCAATGGCCAGGGTTGAGGAGAATACGACCTACAGTCTTACAGAGAGATAACAAGGGTCCGAGGGCGGAAGAGGGGCTGCTTTGGTCCACTCATCATGACTCTGCATTTCTTATCTTAGGCGAATGACCGCCATGGAGGTCTTGCAGGGCCTCTTCCTGCTACAACTTCACTTTCTGTATTTAGTAAAAAGGTGTGTCCTATAGTTCTTTTGAAACATTGGAGAAGGCATGAGAACATAGATAACACAATGACAATTACAATGAAAATCCACAAAATTCCATTAACCAAAGATGCAACCCATCCCGTTAATCCCCATTGACTGAAAACATCATTAACCCAGTCTGGGTTGTTTTCTACTTTTAAGTCCTTCACAAGTTCCTTCAGTTTCTGGATGTTTGCGTGGATGGATTCCGAGCATGAAGAGAGATTGAAGCAACACATCCCTTCAAAGTCTTCGCAGCCATGTCCATGGGCTAGCCGTAAGAAGTCGATCGCTGCTTGATTTTGAAGTGATGCATGTCTCGTGGTTTCTTCTTCCTTTAAAAGATCGCTTAGGGCAGCAGAGGTAGCGTTGGCTTGCTTGCTGAGCCAGCACCCTAAGTGATTTATTTCCCCAAGAGCTTTAGCTGCAGCTACCCAGGGTAGGAATAGGAAGACTGCAATCTTATTTGTTTTGTTCCAATCGTATAATTTTTTCATCAAATTCCATGTATGATCTTTTGTGGTGTTTTAATTAGCTTTCTTTTTTTCCAATTATGTAACAAGGTAATATTTGGAGTGAGGGTGGAAAGTTTTCCAAGGCTACAGGGACCTCCCTGGAGGCGGGAGGGGATCCCAGCCCACACTCTGTCACCACAGATGAGAAACTTTCCCTTGGGTAATGCTTTGGGGGGGAGAGAGGATACAGAGATCACCCGGGCGGTGTAATTGCACCAAACCAGATAGTTATGGGCTTTGTTAATGGGTGATACGTCTTTTCTGTATGTGTTTTTTGTTTGGTCAATTTCTGGCCAATTGCTCTTTGGACATCTAAAGTAAAATTTGATGCAGCATGTTGCCTTGGAGGACCCCAACAGGTCCAATTCTTGGAGTTCCTCTTGAGCATTGGGCAACATTTTTGTCCACTCGTCCCAAGTATCTACCATGTTGGGTTTCTTACCTGTGGTGTGGAGGAGCTCTGAATTATAGACGGGCCAATCGTCTGCTACGAATGGAATCCCTACTAAACATGTGGAAAGTGGGTTATCAATGCTTCCCATGGATAAGCACATGTTATCCTGTTTTAATGTTTTCGCTAAGGTTACCCAAACATTGTGGCTAGGCTGTGGGCTAATCCAACTGTAGGCATACTGTATGTTGAAGAACATCCAGGCAGCGGTGAGGACAGCACCGATGGAGATAATTTTCATCTTTGAATAAGGATGGGGCTTCTGATAGGGAATATAAGTGACATTTGTCATCTTTATGGTGGTAGGAGAGGGTTTTCTCCCTTGTTCCTTTCCTTCCCTTCCCTCCCCCTTTTTTTTTTTTTTTTCTTCTATAAGCTAAGGATGGGGGAGTGGGTATAAGGTTAGAGGTTTTTGGTAAGAGTTAACAAGTTAGGAAGGGAAAGCAACAGGGTTTTTTAGGGTAAACAAAGTTAATAACATGTCATTCCGGGAACAATTTGTGTTCAGGCTGTTTCTAGCTTATGGCTTAACTGCTACAGCAGAATGTTGTTCCACTTTCTGTTTTGTCTACTGTCGCGTGATGGGATGGTCTTTTCTTCTGTATGTGGACATTCGGCGACGTCTTCGTCTCCAGGCAGAGCTTGTCTGATTTTGAGGAGGTCTTGTATTTGACTCTGGGGGATTCTTGTCACTGTTTGTGGGAGTAGTGTTTGCAGTGCCTAGCTATGGTTTTATGTTTTTTCCTGGGTACCATCTTGGACCCGATGGTAGTAGAACACACGCATACCCTCTACCCCAAGTAATCAACTGGAAAGGCCGAGAAATGTGATGTGTTTCCAGGTCCTTTACTAGCACTGGTGGTTTCTCAGTGAGCTTTCCTTGGGTGGTATTTGCGAAGTGGCGAAGTATTGGTGGGTCAGGCTCTGATGTTGTGCAATTTAGGAAATTGATGACATAGAGAGCCTTGCAAAGTCTCTCAGCTGGAGATATGATTTTTGTTTCTCTTTGCTGCTGATTGAGGACTCTTTTGAGGGTTTGATGTGTCCTTTCCACAATTGATTGTCCTGTGGTATTTGCTGGTATGCCTTTCTTGTGTTCTATTCCCCATTCACTGAAGAACTCTTAGTTTTCGAGAGGTATAGGCAGGTCCATTGTCTGTTTTGATTTGTTTTGGTATTCCCAGGGGAGCGAATGCAAGGAGGAAGTGCTTTATGGTGTGCTGTGTAGTTTCTCCTGGATGAGCTGATGCAAATATTGCTCCCAAAAATGTCTTGACTGATACATGCACGTATTTTGACCTTCCAAAAGGTGGGAAGTGAGTTACGTCTGTCTGCCACAGCTGGCAGCTGTTCAGTCCTCGGGGGTTGACTCCTGTCCCCATAGAGGGTATCTGGTAATTTTGACAGTTCGGGCATGTGGCGACAATAGCTTTTGCTTGATCTTTTGAAAGCTTGAACATTCTAATAAGGGCAGGTACATTTTGATGGTAAAATGCGTGTGACAACTTTGCCTGGGCAAAGATGTCAGGAACGTTAGCAGTTCCTATTGCCATGGTCAATGCGTCTGCTTTCCTATTCCCTTCTGTGATGAAACCTGGGAGATCAGTGTGTGACCTCACAGACATTATATGGTAAGGTTTCTTTCTGTGAGAGATTAAGTGTGTTAATGCCAAAATCAATTGGTGTAACTTTGGATTGGAAACCTCTTTGAGAAGAGCGTGTTCTGCTCTCATAGCTATACCTGCAACATATGCAGAATCTGTGACCAGATTAAATGGTTCATCTTTGAATTTCTCAAAGGCTCTGACAACAGCTGCTAATTCTGCAATCTGCAGAGATCCCTCCACTATTTGGATATCAGATTCCCAATTTTGAGCCTTACTGTCCTTCCAAGTCATTACAGACTTGTGGGATGACCCTGAGCCGTCTGTAAAAATTGTTAGAGCTTTGAGAGGTGTTTTACTTTGGACTAATTTTGGGGTCAGATTAAAGACTGCATTTAAAAGTTTATGTTTTGGGATATGAATGGAAATTTGGCCTGTATAGCAAATTGGAGGTTTTCATTGGTCTGGAGCAAATGTTCCAGATCCCCAGTGGTCAGTGGCAAATATATGCATGTGAACTCACACCCAGAAAGGGAGCGGAGGCGAGTTCTGACTTTTTTTATTAAATGTCCCATGATTTCCTGGAAGGTGGTAATTGTCTTTGAAGGTTGGTTGTTTGTAAAGATCCATTCCAGTATCAATAAAGGGTCTCGGAGTTGAAGATCCCATTGAAAAATCAGTCCATACAACCAGGGTGCTTTTCCGAGGATGACGAACTGGAAAGGCAGGTTGGGCTCGAAGCTATGGGATTGACATGAAGACAAGGCTTCTTGGAACTTGGTGATGGTGTCTCAGGCTTCTGTTGTGAGCGTGCGTGGAGAGTCTAGGTCCTCGTTGCCACGGAGAAGGTTGAACAGGGGAGCAAGGTCCTCTGTTGTAATTCCTAGCGAGGGACATACCCAGTTGATGGATCCGCACAGACTGTGTAAGTCTCTAAGGGTTCTTGGGTCGTCTCGGATAGCAAGCTGCTGGGGTACAATTGTCCTTTCTCGGATCAGGAATCCAAGATAAGTCCATGGGTCGGTGTATTGTATTTCGTCCTCAAGGATCTCTGACGCTGTTGAGCAGGACGGGAACAGAGAACTCCAGATGAGAAGGCTAAGAAAATGAACTCTCTCTTTAGTTCGAATGTACCACTCTATATATAGAGAACATCGAGAAGACTAATTTCATTGGTCTTAGAGTAAAAACATGTCACCACTGGTGTGCAGTGAATGACGCACAGTAGCAGAACATATCTATAAACAATGTGAATAACAAGATAGATTAGAGAATTATTTACATTCTTTCCCAACTGTTTCCCAGGCTCTTGTCTGGTTAGGAAACCTTTCTCTTTCTCTCTGTCCTAGGGTGACGGTATGGTGTTTGTATCCCAAATCGTGTGTTCTGTTTATGCCTGATATTATGTTCTGTACCTTCAGGACTGACTCTGAAAGTGAAGGACTGTTTTGTCTTGTTATCAGCCAGCTCACCTCCCCCCATGGTCTGTGTCTAGGAGAGGCTTGGCTGGCTTGGGATGCTGCAGGTGAAGCTACAATTCTGGATGGCACCAAAGCGAGGCATTTGGGATCCCTGTCACACGATCCTGTCATCAACCAAGGAATGATGAGGGGAGCTAACCCTCACAGCCTCTGGGCACGGGTCCTCGAAAGTGTAGCACAAAGATACCTGTGTGCAGATGATCTTTACATGCAGCAGACCCAGTGGAAGACTATAGAACAAGGGATCCAACGCCTGAAAGAAATGGCAGTGGCAGAGATTATCTTCTCTGATGAAATAACAACTAGGAATCCAGACATGGTACCATGTACATCTGTGATGTGGCAAAAACTTGTACGGCTTGGGCCACATGAATACACTTCTGCTTTAGCAATAATGAAGCGGGATGAGAGGGATGAGGCAGTGCTCGATATGGCAAAGAAGCTCCAAGCATATGCAGATGCTGTGCATGGCCCGACACATGCCAGAATCACAGCAATGGAAACACGTCTACAAAAATTAGAAGACAAGATAGAGGAGAATCACCAGAAACTCAGGGAGGAGATTAAAGACGACCTTCTCCAAATATCGGTGGTACAAATTAGAGGCCCTGGTATCCAACGCAGGCGTTCCCCAGATGGGGAGAGAAAGTACACACCACGAGCTGAGCTGTGGTTCTTCTTGCGTGATTGCGGAGAAAACATGAGGAGATGGGACGGAAAATCTACTGCTGCTCTGGCACAATGGGTGCGTGAATTGAAGGAAGGTAAGACTCAAAGAGGAAGTTCCACCAAAAGGAAATTAGCCCCAATTGCCCGTAGCCAAGCCTCCAGGTATGATGATGACATGTCCGATCCCCTGGAAGGAACCTCTAAGACATATGCCCAAGGAAAGAAGGATAACCAGGCTTAGAGGGGCCCTGCCTCTAGCCAGGTAGAGGTGAGGGAAAACCAAGTTTTCTGGACTGTGTGGATCCGTTGGCCTGGCACATCAGAACCACAGAAATATAAGGCTTTGGTTGACACTGGTGTGCAATGCACATTGCTTCCATCAAGACATGTGGGGGCAGAATCTGTCTCCATCGCTGGCGTGACAGGGGGATCACAAGACTTTACCTTGGTGGAGGCTGAGGTGAGCCTGACTGGTAATGAGTGGAAGAAACACCGTATTGTGACTGGCCCAGAGGCCCCATGCATTTTGGGTATAGATTACCTCCGAAGGGGGTATTTTACAGACCCAAAAGGACTCAGGTGGGCATTTGGGATAGCAGCTGCAGTGACAGAGGGCATCCAGCAATTGAACACCTTGCCTGGACTGTCTGAGAATCCAACTACAGTAGGACTTCTGAAGGGAGAAGAGCAAAAGGTACCAATTGCCACTTCAACAGTGCATCGCCAGCAATACAGAACAACTCGAGATGCTGTGGTTCCCATCCATAAGATGATTCGTGAGCTGGAGAGCCAAGGGGTGGTCAGCAAACCCACTCCCCCTTCAACAGCCCCATTTGGCCTGTGCGTAAATCTGAAGGAGAATGGAGATTGACTGTGGACTACCGAGCATTGAATGAAGTGACTCCACCACTGAGCGCTGCTGTGCCAGACATGCTGGAACTCCAGTACGAGCTGGAGTCCAAGGCAGCACAGTGGTACGCCACTATTGACATTGCTAACGTGTTTTTCTCCATTCCTCTGGCAGCAGAATGCAGGCCTCAGTTTGCCTTTACGTGGAGGGGAGTGCAATATACCTGGAATCGACTGCCCCAGGGGTGGAAGCACAGTCCTACCATCTGCCATGGACTGATCCAGGCTGCACTAGAAAAGGGTGAGGCTCCAGAACATTTACAGTATATTGATGACATCACTGTATGGGGGAACACAGCAGCAGAAGTGTTTGAGAAAGGAGAGGAAATCATACGAATCCTCCTGGAAGCTGGTTTCACCATCAAGAAGAGTAAAGTTAAGGGACCTGCTTGAGAGATCCAGTTCCTGGGAGTGAAGTGGCAAGATGGGCGGCGTCAGATTCCTACAGATGTCATCAACAAGATCACAGCTATGTCCCCACCAACCAGCAAAAAGGAAACACAAGCTTTCTTAGGTGCCATAGGCTTTTGGAGAATGCACATTGCTGAGTACAGTCAGATCGTGAGCCCTCTTTACCTGATCACCCACAAGAAGAACCATTTCCATTGGGGCCCTGAGCAGCAACAAGCTTTTGCCCAAATTAAGCAGGAAATTGCTCATGCAGTAGCCCTTGGCCCAGTCAGGATGGGACCAGAGGTCAAGAATGTGCTCTACTCTGCAGCCGGGAACCATGGTCTGTCCTGGAGCCTTTGGCAGAAAGTGCCTGATGAGACTCGAGGCCGACCACTAGGATTTTGGAGTCGGAGCTACAGAGGGTCTGAAGCCAACTACACCCCAACAGAGAAGGAAATTTTGGCTGCCTACGAAGGAGTCCAAGCCGCCTCAGAGGTGATTGGTACAGAAGTGCAACTCCTTCTGGCACCCCAACTACCGGTGCTGGGGTGGATGTTCAGAGGAAAGGTTCCTACTACCCACCATGCTACCAGTGCTACATGGAGCAAGTGGATTGCCCTCATCACGCAGCGCGCCCGTATTGGTAAACTGAATTGCCCTGGGATTTTAGAAGTAATTACAAATTGGCCTGAAGGTGAAAACTTTGGTGTCACAGATGAAGAACCAGAACCAGTGACACGGGCTGAAGAGGCTCCACCCTACAACCAATTGCCAGCAGAGGAAACACGCTATGCTCTTTTCACTGACGGTTCTTGTCGCGTCGTAGGGATGAATCGGAAGTGGAAAGCAGCTGTATGGAGCCCCACACGACAGGTCGCAAAGGCCACTGAAGGAGAAGGTGGATCAAGTCAACTTGCTGAACTCAAAGCCGTTCAACTGGCGCTAGACATTGCAGAAAGGGAGAAGTGGCCAAAGCTCTACCTCTACACTGATTCATGGATGGTAGCCAATGCTCTGTGGGGATGGCTGGAGAGATGGAAAGGGGCTAACTGGCAGCGTAGAGGAAAACCAATTTGGGCTGCTGAAGAATTGAAAGACATTGCTACCCGGGTAGAGAAACTACCTGTGAAGGTTCACCATATAGATGCTCATGTCCCCAAGAGTAGAGCTAATGAAGAGCAGCAAAACAATCAGCAGGTAGATCAGGCTGCAAAGATAGGGGTGTCAAAGATAGATTTAGATTGGCAACACAAGGGGGAGTTGTTCCTAGCGCGACGGGCCCATGATGCCTCAGGCCATCAGGGTAGAGATGCCACCTATAAGTGGGCACGAGACCGAGGGGTGGATTTAACCATGGACAGTATTTCTCAAGTTATCCATGACTGTGAGACGTGTGCTGCCATCAAACAGGCCAAGCGAGTGAAGCCCCTATGGTATGGGGGACGGTGGTCCAAGTACAGGTATGGGGAGGCCTGGCAGATTGACTACATCACACTGCCCCAGACACGCCAAGGCAAGCGCTACGTGCTCACAATAGTAGAAGCCACCATGGGATGGTTGGAAACCTACCCTGTGTCTCATGCTACAGCCCGTAACACCATCCTGGGCCTTGAAAAGCAGGTCCTTTGGAGGCATGGTACCCCTGAGAGGATTGAGTCAGACAATGGGACTCATTTTAAGAACAGCCTTATCAATTCCTGGGCTAGGGAACATGGCATTGAGTGGGTGTACCATATCCCCTACCATGCACCAGCTGCAGGCAAGGTGGAGAGGTACAATGGACTGTTAAAAACCACCTTGAAAGCATTGGGTGGGGGATCTTTCAAAAACTGGGAGCAGCATTTGGCAAAGGCCACCTGGTTAGTTAACACCCGAGGTTCCACCAATCGAGCAGGTCCTGCCCAGTCTGAGTCCCTGAATATAGTAGACGGAGATAAAGTCCCAGTGGCACATATCAGAGGTTTGTTAGGGAAGACAG
Organism: Vidua chalybeata; assembly: GCF_026979565.1. NCBI lineage: Eukaryota > Metazoa > Chordata > Aves > Passeriformes > Viduidae > Vidua > Vidua chalybeata. The sequence continues at coordinate 992,506 of NW_026530320.1, forward strand.
TGTGGATCAATTCTGCCTCGAGTACAGACAAACCCATTCCTGGGATTGTCTTTGCTCAGGGACCAGGTTGTACATGGTGGATAATGCAGAAAGATGGAAGAAGACGATGTGTACCTCAGGGAGACCTGATTGTGGGGTGAGACTCATATGCAAACATCTCAATTTGCTGGATGTTAATGCCATTGTTTGTACATTAAACCACACAGACATGGGACAGAAGGAAATGTGTAAATGTTGAAGGTCTGAGTAAGTGAAAGATGGAAGTCTTACTTGATGAAGTTTACATGATGTTTGGTAGTTATGTTGACGATTTGGAGATAAGGGGTGGAATGTCCTAGGGTGACGGTAGGGTGTTTGTATCCCAAATTGTGTGTTCTGTTTAGGCCTGATATTATGTTCTGTGCCTTCAGGACTGACTCTGAAAGTGAAGGATTGTTTTGTCTTGTTATCAGCCGGCTCACCTCCCCCCGTGGTCTGTGTCTAGGAGAGGCTTGGCTGGCTTGGGTTTGCTAGCTTGCTGGCTTGCTCGCTTGCTTGCTTGCTTGCTTGCTTGCTTTTGCTTTTGCTTATTAGTTAGTTTAGCTAGGCAGTCCAATTTTACCCTGGACTGTTTCTTTTTTCCCTTCCCTTTCCTTTTCCTGAATACCATCTGAACCTGCTCTGGACCTGGACCTGGGAAACATCAAGAAACACCGAGAGTCTGCATTTTGTGACCTGCAGCAGCCATCCCCAGCGCCAGAGACTGATAGCTGGGCAACCACTCCCAGGAGAGACTTTCTGAATTAGTCATCTCTTCAGAACGGTGAAAGGGTTTTGTCATCTGGTGTTGATTCTTTTTTTTTTTTTTTGCGTTGGGGAGTGTTTTTGCTAGCTAAATAAACAGGTTTTTTCAATTTCTCTCTGAGGAAATCTTTCCCGAACCAGGTGGGGGAGGGGCCGTGGGAGGTTTGCTTTCTGGGGGCTCCTTCCGGAGGTCTTCTCCCATATTTTGCCCTAAACTAGGACACCAAGCCTAATAGGAGAGTCAGGCAAGGGGGCTTGGCCGGAGTTCGAGTGTAAGGCTCGGCAGGACGTTCGACCTTACCTCGGCAGGGAGGCCAAGCTTCCCAAGCCTAGTAGGAGAGTCAGGCAAGGGGACTTGGCCGGAGTTCGAGTGTAAGGCTCGGCAGGACATTCGACCTTACGTCGACAGGGAGACCAAGCTTCCCAAGCCTAGTAGGAGAGTCAGGCAAGGGGGCTTGGCCGCAGCTCGAGTGTAAGGCTCGGCATGACGTTTGACCTTACCTCGGCAGGGAGACCAAGCTTCCCAAGCCTAGTCGGAGAGTCAGGCAAGGGGGCTTGGCCAGAGTTCGAGTGTGAGGCTCGGCAGGATGTTCGACCTTACCTCGGCAGGGAGACCAAGCTTCCCAAGCCTAGTAGGAGAGTCAGGCAAGGGGGCTTGGCCGCAGTTCGAGTGTAAGGCTCGGCAGGACGTTCGACCTTACCACGGCAGGGAGACCAAGCTTCCCAAGCCTAGTAGGAGAGTCAGGCAAGGGGGCTTGGCCGGAGTTCGAGTGTAAGGCTCGGCCTGGTGCTGCCACCACGGAAGGAGCGGGGACAGCTGTTGTTCTGGACTTCAGCAACAGACTCTGCACGCCACGCCTCCTCATCCTCGGGCCACCGGTGTGCCACAAGGAAAGGAGAAAGGCCATCTGCTGCTCGGGACTCCAGTGACCGACTCTGCACACCTCCTTCCTTTCGGCTGCCTGGGAAAGCTACGACCGCGGGGGCGAGCTCTGCGTCGAGCCCCCTGCCCAGCTGATCTTTTTAATAAAGAGCTGAACATTAATAAAGGCATTCGCCCTGTTTATTTCATTGCTGACTGGGTATTGATAATCTCCCCAAAGGTACCGACTCAACCACCCCGGGTAAACAAAAAGGGCAACAAGCTAAAAGGGAAATGGTAGGAAATTATGAGTTAAGTACAAAACCAGGCCTCCATCCTCCTTGGCAAGTTATCGTTATTTTAATTCTGGTTATGTTATTACCAGGAAGATATTCTCAATTTTCACATCAACCCTATAAATAGATATTAACCCGAGTAGATAGGAAGGAAATTCAAACTCAGATATTGTCCAGATCTCCTAGTTTTACATTGTCATTATGTACATTGGTCCCCATCGATGTGTCCAGCATCAAATCCCGGAAAGGGATATTGCAATTACCCCAGGGAATACTTCTGTGGGCATTGGGGCTGTAAAACAATAGCATCAGATTGGTCAGTAGAAGGAGATCAATGGCTTACTGTTTCTTAAAGACCCCACGGCTGTAAAGCTCTGCAGAAGGACTGGTCGGGCAGCATAGTCAATCAGGGGAATTGTCAGTTTGTGTATCTGAATGTAACTAAACCATCAGATCCAAGATGGACAGTAGGAAGAAGGAGCCTATCCCACCAGATACCTGGCCTGTAGGCCCTAACCTGGTAATAGCCAAAGACAGAGAGCCAGGTTATGTTGAAATAATCAGTAATCAAAGTAACTCAGGAATAGAAAATTCAACTAGTGATAACCAGACAATAATACCCACTAGCGAGGATTCTCGATTTAACACCCTTTAGAAGCTAGTAGAGGGAGCATACCTAACGCCCAGATTACAGAACATTGTTAGCTTTGTTTTGATGTTAAACCCCCATTTTATAACACTGTTAAAATAACTAAAAAAGTTTGATGAACAAAATAAAGAAAAAGAAAAGGGGGGATTGTGATAAGTTAGAGAAGACTCTTTGTTCATCAAGACAGAAAGGAGAAGCCTTGTGTCGATAACAGAAAATCAAAGGAGAAGCCTTGTGTAAGATAACAGAGAGCCAAAGGAGAAGCCTTATGTAGATAACAGAAAACTGCCAGACAGAAACTAGCTAATATGTTGATTACTTAAGCTAGTTGTGTAATTAGAACTTAGGTGCATATAACATACAACCTTATATGGAAAAGACCATTACAGGTCCGTGGACTTTCACCAAGGAAGAAGAGAGGAGCCTTCCTAAAACGACCACTAGAGAGTAGAAGAAGACCCCCTAGCAACAGAGGGCACAAGCGCAGAGTACACCCAGAGATACAGCAGACACGGAAGAAAGAGAGTATAAAAAGACTGCGGGAAGGGGGAAACGGGGTGAGCCGTAGGCGGAGCGGGGACTCCCCGGCTACACCCAGCGCTGTTTGCTTGCCATCGCTTGCTGTAATCAATAAATTTCTGATTGACTCTTGAAAGGCTGAACAAATTATTCGCCTCAATTTATAACATCATTCATATGTTTTCTCCCTTCCTCATTATTTTGACCCCACTCAGGAGGTGCAGTTGGCATTTTCTCCTCTCTGGGAGGCCCCTGTGGATTTTCTTTATTCCAGGCTTTTATGCCTGCAATTCTGATAATTTCCCTTTCTTCCTGAGAAAATAGTATCTTTATTATAGACTGCATTTCTTCCCAACTATAAATGTTTGGACCCAAAAATTGGTCTAATTGTTCAGCAGTGCCTATGGGATCCTCCAAAATCCCTTTGATTTCCTTTTTAAAATTCCTGACCTCAGAAGAAGTCAAAGGAGCATTCACATACCCTGTTCCACCCCCTCCCATCGGGACCTCTCTTAGTGGAAGTAGACCAATTTCTTTATCCCATTCTTTTTCTATAGCCTTTTTTCCATGTTGTGAGGAAGAGTCCGGAGAATGTTGCCTTCTAACTGAACTTCTTGTGTTCCTGTAAGGGGCGTCCTCCAGACAAAGAGTTTCTTTGAGCTGGAGCTGTGGTTACTAGGGGAACGGAGCTCCGGGAAGGAAGGGGGGTGAGGGGAGGGCATACCTCTATTCCACTCGCTTCCCCCGTTCCCGGCTGGCCCCTTCGCAGGAGTCTGGAAACGCGGTACTAGCGGGTCCCTCTTGCTTCGGGGGTCCGAGCTGCCGGCCCCCGCCTCACTCACTCACTCATTCGCTCGTCTCCCGGTTTTTCTTACCAATCCGACGCTCCTCTGCATTGCTTTTCTCACGCTGATCCTAGGGTCCGAAGGTAGCCAGCGACTCCCGAGGGTCCCTCGAAGCAGGTGGTCGAGCTGTCCAGCTGTCCGGGGGTCCTCTTCGGGCGTGGCTATCACGGACAAGCCCCCAAATTGAAATAAACAGGGCGAATGCCTTTATTAATGTTCAGCTCTTTATTAAAAAGATCAGCTGGGCAGGGGGCTCGACGCAGAGCTCGCCCCCGCGGTCGTAGCTTTCCCAGGCAGCCGAAAGGAAGGAGGTGTGCAGAGTCGGTCACTGGAGTCCCGAGCAGCAGCTGGCCTTTCTCCTTTCCTTGTGGCACACCGGTGGCCCGAGGATGAGGAGGCGTAGCGTGCAGAGTCTGTTGCTGAAGTCCAGAACAACAGCTGTCCCCGCTCCTTCCGTGGTGGCAGCACCAGGGCTCTCTGTCTCTATCTCCCGGCTTCTCAGAGCCTAATATAGTCTGTTCTTTCTTAGGTGATGGCGACGGTTAAAAGCCAGTCAGGGGATGTGTTTCCCTCTTCCTCAGCTAGGGCATTTGTCTAGACTCCTCTATTGTGTTCAGTTTTTGATTTATATTCATTTTTATCTCCTAAAAATACTCCCATGATCCTAAGGGGTTTTTATTTGCATGTTAGTCCCAGAATGGCAGCGTGGAGGGGTGGGAGGCCAGGTAGTTTAGAGAAAACAAACAGAGCAATTAGCTAATTAGCATTTCAATATCGGTACATAGCTAGAGTTAGTAGTTTTCTTTTAGTGTTGCCATGGGAACTAGGAAGGCCCTGCCCGCGTCTCTGGGGAACACCTGGAAACTGTTAATAACAAGTAATATTTGGAGTATCTCTGCATTATTCCACTTGGGATTGGGAAGAGCCTGGTTCTTTCCCCTCTGCCTCGCCCGCCGATTCGGGTGCTTCGAGCCACGGGGATTACCATCTTCTCGGCAGCAGCGGTACTCTCCAGCGCATCCATTCCCTTTTCCCCTTCTAGCCTTATACTGCTCCCAGTTCTTATCCTTGACTGGGGATGAGTCACACGGGATTTCTTTCAGCTCTTTCCGACAACACTGGTTTACAATATGGGCAACAAGGGGGGCAGGTTCATTCAGGTGGAAACAAAAATTCTCAGGGTTATCCCCTTTTCTGTAAACCTCCCACTACTCTTCTGATTTGAACCTTACCCACTTATTCTCCAATTCCCCTAACTCTAATATGATTCTTGTTAATCCTCGCTCTAGCTTGTAGCAGCTGGAGCAAATCCCAGTAGGTGGCTTTCATTTGCGGCAATGGACCCACCACTGTTCTTGGCAAGTTTTACAAACAAAGCACACAAAAGGATAACAATCACAATGTATTTCTTTACACACTACTCTATAAATCATCAGCCAAGGGGTAAGTGTATCTTTTCTGTTCCCCTTCTTGGTCTATCTGGATTACCCACGCTGAGCCCGACAGTTTTTCTTCAAGGTGACCTTCAGGTTTCTGGGTTGGCTTGTTACTCTCTAATGGTCGGCTGTAGTCCTTTTGTCTATTGGATCGTAACCTGTGTCTGTGGGTCACCCTAGGGGAGTACAGTGAGGCTGCCTAACAGGGCAGGATGCATACATATACTTTTATTTGTCCACATTCACTTAACTTTATTTTTCACTTACTCTCACGCACAACAAAACAATTACAACAAGGTACCTTTTATTTTTCAACACACTTATTACACTTTTAGGTTTCCCTGGCCAGTCCCAGTGTTTTTGGATACCCCTCAATCCAACTGTGTTGTTCCCAACTCCAGATCTTCTGAGATTTATCTTCACACCAGCAAAATTTTTATTCAATTCTGGGTGCTCTCGAATATTAATATCTCAACCCAGCAAAACTTAATTCTGGGTGCTCTAGGAATGTTAATCCCTCAACCCAGCAGTTTTGAATCAACCCTGGATGCTCTTGGAATATTAATCCCTCAACCCAGCAGGTTTGAAGCAACCCTGGATGCTCTTGGAATATTAATCCCTCAATCCAGCAGGTTTGATCTTGGATGTTCTTGGGCATTCTTATCCCTCAATCCAGCAGAATTTTTTTAGGGGCCCCTCCTACACATATTTCCTTTTATTTTTCCCCAATATATTATGACAAGAAAACCCTCTTTTTTTACCTTTTAATTAAAATTTTTTTCTAATTAATTACCTTTTATTCCCCCCCCCCTCACCAAGGCGTCCCACTCTTTCTCTGAGACTCAAACCCGGGGGGGTGTTCTCTCACTCTTTTTATCACTCGCTTCGTCTCTTTATTGGCCGCTTTTCTCGCGAAAAAGACGGAAACGCAGCATGGGAGATTACCGCTCTCGCTTAGCAGGTCTGGGGTAACCAGCCTGCCTCTCATTCACACACATTCATCCCCCCTTTATTCGCCCTGTAATGCAAAGGATCTCCCAGTGACAGCTTTTAACACTAAAGGGCAGTGCTATTGTATAACAAACACTTAACTCTTAGCCCAGCCGGGTTCCCTGGCTACTTTTCCAAGCTCTTTACCAACTAGCGATGCTTGTAAGCGGTGCTTGTAACTCCTAGCTTGTACCACGTTCCCACTAGCTGCACTATCAGCTAGCGGCGTTCAAAACAGCTCCTCAAACCGCGGCTTGTGCCCGTGCGCCCGCTGCGCTATCAGCTAGGCTGCGCCTAAAGCACCTTTGCAAGCCCCGACTTAAGCCCCGCGCCGCGCTGCCCCCGCTCGCCAGGGACAGCCCGTGCCACGCATGCGCACTACCCGCTCCATCAGGTAGTGTAGCTGAACTGCCCCGCGCATGCGCTCTTCGGAACCGCCGCGCCGCATCTCTGTATCTTAGTAAAGCCACACTGCGCTTCACACACACACACACACACACAAACAAGCACGAACGTCCGGATGTAACAGACACACCACACCGAAACTGGGGCACACCACACTGCAATCGGGACACAACACACAACACACTAAAATCGCGATTTCTCCCTCCCCGAGCCGCGCTACCAGCTGGGGAGGTCCTCCCGCCTTTTCCTAGTCTGGCTTCTGGTTACCCGCTGGTTATTCCCCTGGAGCTCAACATTCACCTCATTCTCACCTCATCCCCCTCCAAACAGAGGCAGAGGGATGTTGTGGTGAATGTGGAGGTAGGGGTGGAGGGGGAGGAGGTATGTAGGGTGGAGGGGTGGAATCGGGTAGGTCTGTATCCTACCTCGTCCTTTCCTGGAGGGGAAGGCATCCTAATTTTTAATCATTAGTCCTTATGGACTATCTGGAGGAATTTGGGGAAGCTTTACAGGGTTTCCCCTACCCATGGGACCAGAGGGCTTGCTTTTCCTCTGTCCCATCTTCCGGAGTGCCTTCTTACACACACACCTCCACGCTTCCCTCAATTCGTGGCCCAGCCCGTCGCAGGGTGTGGGAAACGCACTACTATGAGGTCCACACTCACGTCGTCTCACAGAGACGTCTCACTCATCACACTCCGGGATCCCAACCCCAACCGAGCCGGCCTCGCTCCCTCCGAACGGAGCAACCTCAGTAGCCCCGAAGGACCACTGAAAGGTACTTACACAGTCCTGTGTCTTTGCCCGGGACTTTGTGCACAAAGATTAAGGGGTTGCTGGCTATTCTTTGCTTGCCACCGAATTTGGGTTCGTCGGTAAGGGTCTCAGAGGGAAGACTCCTGAGTGGGGCTCGCTGCCAAGGCAGCGAGGGCGCCTCCACGTGAGGAGCTTCCAACGGATAGCCCTTTTCCGAGTCACGGCACCATATTGTTATAAATAGAGGCGAATAATTTGTTCAGCCTTTCAAGAGTCAATCAGAAATTTATTGATTACAGCAAGCGATGGCAAGCAAACAGTGCTGGGTGTAGCCGGGGAGTCCCCGCTCCGCCTACGTCTCACCCCATTTTCCCCTTCCCGCAGTCTTTTTATACTCTCTTTCTTCCGTGTCTGCTGTATCTCTGGGTGTACTCTGCGCTTGCGCCCTCTGTTGCTAGGGGGTCTTCTTCTACTCTCTAGTGGTCATTTTAGGAAGGCTCCTCTCTTCTTCCTTGGTGAAAGTCCACGGACCTGTAATGGTCTTTTCCATATAAGGTTGTATGTTATATGCACCTAAGTTCTAATTACACAACTAGCTTAAGTAATCAACATATTAGCTAGTTTCTGTCTGGCAGTTTTCTGTTATCTACATAAGGCTTCTCCTTTGGCTCTCTGTTATCTTACACAAGGCTTCTCCTTTGATTTTCTGTTATCTACACAAGGCTTCTCCTTTCTGTCTTGATGAACAAAGAGTCTTCTCTAACTTATCACAAATGAGTATCATAATTTAATAATCAAGGGAATAAAAGGGGCAGCACCTCGAGGGCAAAATGCTAAAAAGGCTTTTGAGGCACAGCAGGGGAAAGAAGAAACTCCAACTGAATGGTTAGACAGACTTAGGAGAAATATAAAACAATATTCTGGAATAGATCCCGAAACTGATGTGGGAAGAGCTTTGTTAAGGATTAACTTTGTTACTAATGCCTGGCCAGATATTAGGAAAAAAATAGAAAAAATTGAAGATTGGCATGATAAATCATTAGATGATTTATTAAAGGAATCCCAGAAAGTTTATGTCTGGAGAGATGAAGAAAAAGCTAAACTAAAAGCAAAAGTTAGGGCAGTCACCATGCGAGAAAACAATTCCAAGAAAAATCAAAAAGACACAGGCACTACTCCTAGATATGATGGTTGTAGAGACAGGGGAACAGGAAAGAAAAAAACCCAATACAAACCAAGTCTCAGGAGCTTTCCAGGAATATCTGCTTTTACTGTAAGGGCAAAGGACATTATAAGAGAGATGGTCCTAAGAGAGTAAAAGATCTGAAAATTTTTAAAGAGATGAGCACAGAGGAAAAATAGGGATGTCAGAGGCTCTATCTTTTAGGGGACAAATACCATCTGGAGCCCGTGATAACTTTAAAAGTGGGTCCCCAAGAAGAAGAATTGGAATTTGTGGTAGACACAGGGGCAGAAAGAACCTGTCTGTTAAATATTCCAAAAGGTTATAGTGTAAGCAAAGGTACTGTAAAAGTAACAGGAGCAAAAGGAGAGAGTTTCACAGTTCCTGTCATTAAAAATGTGGTAACAGAGGGAGAAACTAAATTTTGGATGGGGGATGTTTTATTGGTCCCAGGGGCAGGTAGCAACTTATTGGGACGAGATTTACAAGTGAAATTAGGAATAGGGGTTATCCCAGAAGATGGGAAGATGACAGCTACAGTTTTAAAATTAGGCCAAGAGTATGACGAAAAAATTAACAAGAAAGTTTGGGCTGGGGAAGGAAATAGGGGGGATTAAATATTGACCCCATAAGGGTTACAATTGAGATGGAAAATTGTCCCATACGTGTATGTCAGTATCCTATATCCTTAGAAGGAAGAGAAGGCTTAAAGCCAGTAATAGAAGGGCGAATAAAGGATGGGACATTGGAACCTTGAATGTCTCCTCATAATACCCCTATCCTCCCAGTAAAGAAGCCTGATGGGAGTTACAGGCTTGTACAAGATTTAACGGAAGTTAACAAAAGAACTCGGACTTGCTACCCAGTGGTACCAAATCCTTATACTCTTTTAGTAAAGTCCCTCCCCAGCATCAGTAGTTTAGTGTAGTGGACCTTAAAGATGCCTTTTGGGCTTGCCCATTAGCCCAGGAGAGCCAAGATATCTTTGCCTTTGAATGGGAGGATCCACAAACTGGGAGAAAACAGCAATTAAGATGGACAAAATTACCACAGGGATTTACTGAATCTCCGAACTTATTCGGACAAGCTTTAGAAACAATACTACAAACTTTCCCCACTCTTCCTGGAATACAAAATATCCAATATGTGGATGATCTTTTACTACCTGGGGAAGCTGAAGCTGAAGTCAGAGAGGCTACTAGAAAACTTTTGAATTTTCTTGGGGAAAAAGGATTAAGGGTATCAAAAGGGAAGCTGCAATTTGTAAAATCAGAGGTAAAATATCTTGGACACTTGATTAGTAAGGGTAGTCGGAAGCTCAACCCAGACCAAATCTCAGGAATTTTATCCCTTCCCCCTCCCTCTTCAAAGAGGGAAATGCGAAAACTACTTGGATTATTGAGATATTGTAGATTATGGATTGAGGGATACACACAGGCAGTAAAATTTATGTATGAAATATTGACATAGGGAGATGATATAAAATGGACGAAAGAAGATGATGATAAACTAGAAAAACTGAAGTTAAAACTAGCCTCAATACTGGCTTTAAGCTTACCTTCACTAGCAAAACCCGTTCATCTGTACGTGAATGTAGAGAAGGGGGTAGCTCATGGAGTTCTGGTTCAGGAGTGGGGAGGAGTAAAGAGACCAGTGGCTTATTTATCAAAGATGTTGGATCCAGTAAGTCATGGCTGGCCAGTATGTATTCAAGCTGTAGCAGCTACTGCAATCCCGGTAGAAGAAAGCTGTAAACTGACTTTTGGAGGTAAACTAATTGTGTGCACACCTCATGCAGTATGAAATGTGTTAAATCAAAAAGCTGAAAAATGGTTGACAGACTCTAGAATGTTAAAATATGAAGCAATCTTGATAGACAGTGATGACCTGACACTAGAAGTAAATAGAAGTTTAAATCCAGCTCAATTCTTATGTGGAGAACCAGCAGATAACCTAATACATGATTGTCTAGAAATTATACAATACCAAACAAAAATTCGAGAAGATCTTGAGGAACAAGCCCTTTCAGAAGGGGAAATAATCTATGTGGATGGTTCCTCCAGATGTCTACAAGGAAAAAGAATGTCAGGGTATGCAGTAGTTGATGGAAAAAAACATGCAAACTATTGAAAAGGGAAAATTACCCTCAAACTGGTCAGCTCAAACCTGTGAATTATATGCTTTAAAAAGGGCACTGGAATATTTAGCACACAAGAAAGGAACTATATATACTGATTCGAGATATGCCTTTGGAGTGGTACATACCTTTGGAAAAATTTGGGAAGAAAGAGGATTATTTAATTCAAGAGGTAAAGGATTAATACATGACGGGCTCATTTTAGAGGTTTTAGAGGCACTAAAATTGCCTGAAGAGATAGCTATAGTACCATATTAAGGGTCACCAAAAGGGAGTGACCCCAGAAATAAGAGGAAATAATTTGGCACATCAGGAAGCTAAGGATGCAGCAGAAAATGGAACTGAAAGAGTTATGGTAATATTAACTCCAAGTGAGGAAAAATTGGAGATTCCAAAGTTTAGTGAAGCAGAGAAGAGAGAATTAAACAAGATAGGAGGTGAACAAGATGAATCAGGGAAATGGAAACTTCCTGATGGAAGACAATTACTTAATAAACTGCTTACTAGGAGAATATTAGAAGACATACATCAGAACACCCACTGGGGTACTCAGGCTTTGTGTGATCATTTTTTAAGAAACTATGGGTGTATTGGGATTTTTGGAGTAGCAAAGCAAGTAACTGAAAGATGTATAACTTGCCAAAGAATAAATAAAAAGGTAATGAGGAAAACCACATTGGAGGTTGTGAGCTAGCTCTTCGACCATTTAAAAGTATCCAAGTAGATTTTACTTAACTTCCTCAAGTTCAAAAATGGAAGTATTTATTAGTAATAACAGACCATCTAACTCATTGGGTGGAAGCAGTTCCCACTGCCAAGGCCACAGCCAGCATGGTAAGTAAAACCCTTTTGGAACAGATTATTCCCAGATATGGAATGGTTAATTGTTGCATCCTGGGGTTCGGGTTTAGATTAGGGGTTTTTTAATTTATGTTAGATAGCCAAGTTCTGTAATCCCGCGGACCCCCCGTGTTTTCCCCTCCCCACGATGGTTCGCTCCTCGCTGTGTGCTATTGGAGCTTACCCCAATCACTCCTGCAGACACTCCCCGTCCTGTCCAGAGAGTTCCCCGCCAGTCACCCCGATCCCACATCCCCATTAGCCCAGGGACCCGGGGACCGTCCCAGCCCCGTCTCGGTTGGTTGCTGTGGTCAACATCACCGCCACGGCAGCCACCTCTACTGGACGGGAGGCTGTGGATCCTCTCGCCCCGCCCCCCATAAAATCCTACACCACCAGAACCCCTGCGCCATTTTCTCCCATGTGAGTGCCGGGAGCGGTCGCATCTTTCCACTGAACTGCGCCGCATGACCAATAAACCGTTCCTGCCAAGCACGGAGTAAATGGACAAATTCCTTATTTCTTTGCCGGATCCCTAGCGCACAGTTACAGCGGCTGGCCAGCCCACATGCCCGGGACACGGAAGCCGTGTCTGGGAACCCGCGGCAGAAACCTCGGCAGCACGTGGAAGCTACACCACAGCCGGGCTCCCAAGAGCTGCGTGCAGCCGGGGAAAACAAAGGAACACTGCAGTTAATAGGCTAGATTTGGACAGAGGAACACATTTTACATCAAGAGTGTTACAACAAATAGTTCAAGCCTTGGGGATAAAAGGGGAGTTACACACTCCATGGCATCCACAGAGTTCTGATCATGTAGAGAGGATGAACCAGACTTTAAAGAGAACTTTGACTAAATTAATAATTGAAACCCGAATGTCCTGGGTACAAGGTCTACCTTTATCCTTATTGAGGATCTGAACACAACCCAGGTCAGACCTGGGAGTGTCACCTTATGAAATGATGTTTGGGTTACCTTTTTTGACCACCCAACATGAAAATGGTACCTATGAGGTAGGGGAAAGGAGTGTTAAAGGATATATTAACACCATTGCATAAACTCTTGAAAACTTGCGGTTAAAAGGAATAATCCCTCAAACCACACCTTTAGACTTTAAAATCCATAATATTCACCCAGGGAATGGGTGTTGGTAAAAACTTGGAAAGAACAATCTTTAACTCCACAATGGGAAGGTCCTTTTCAGGTACTGCTGGCGACCGAAGCTGCGATCCAGACCAGGGAACGAGGGTGGATCCATGCCAGCAGAATCAAAGGACCTGTGGAAGAACCTACGGAGTGGATGATAACATCTGAGCTGGGTGATACAAAACTAACTCTTAAATGGGGACTGGGTGGTAATGAACTGGGAAGACCCAAATGATCCAAGGAACATACACAGGATCACACCTAACTGGGAAGTAAGACCGAGCTTATACCAGTGGTTTCAAATACAGCCTGGACAAATTTTGAGATGCCTCTGATACCCTCCTTGGGAAGGAATACTGCCACTACAAACAGGAGGATCAGGACTGTTTCAGACAGAAAACTCTTGCATTTTGGCCTTAGCCTGTGATTTATACAAAGAGGAGGGTGAGTTACAACCTCAATCAGTGCCACATAATATACCCTGTTTGACTCACCCAAATACTGGACATTCTAGTTGGGTTAAATGCAAATGTTTGAATTGTGGAAAAAAATGGTATTGTAGTTCACACAATTGACACCCTTGTTGCAGGAAGTGTCAAACGCCAAATAGATCTCCTATCCAGGTAGAACTCGAAGCAACTGAAATAATAACTTTGTTTTGTGGATGGGAATTATTAGTGCCTGTTGAATGGGAGATACCTGAGGAACGGTGGGAAACCACGGTTAAGGAGTATCAAAAACTATTTGCCTGGAAATTAGCTAACAGAAAGTGACAAGGGGATAGAGGGCAAGACCAGATTGGCCTCTGTATTCGCCACCAAGAAGAACGAATACACCTGCTGTGGGTTGCAACCCCATAGGCATGGGAGGTGGGAGTATAAGCCATACTGGACCTCTGTCATTCCTGTTTCTCTCACTGCTTTTTTGTCTTTTCCCTTTTGGGAAATCAACAAAGCCATGCTACAGGTGCTACCGAAAGCTTTATATGGAAAGACACTGAGGTTCCTTTTTTATTTCTCACACTCATGTCAACAGTCACTGTTATAACCCATCCAATTTAGGCAATTGCATGCACAATGGGCAAAGGTACTGGATTGCAGAGAATTTAGGAATAAGTGGTAACAGGATGGGAAGTGAATGCCCAAAAGGGGAGAGATGGATTTGTTTCACATACATTATTGTGAATAAAGCACCAGTTTTGGTAAAAGAGCAATTGATAAACAAAAAGGCTAAGCCAGCACCACCACCTAAACCTGTGCCAATCTCACTTGATGGTCTGCATAAAAAACTTGAACAGCAATTAGAGAAAGAAATAGATATTTCAAGAATGGGTAAAAATCAGTTTGTGGAGTTGTGGGAAAGAATAATTAGGGAACTTAACATAACCAGTTGTTGGGTTTGTGGAGGGGCTTTGATGTCAGAAGAATGGCCATGAAAAGGCAGTAGCTTAGGCCCAATTGAGCTCCTGAAGTAGAACCAGACAAGTATAAGTGGAGAAAACCGACCAGAGGGGTGGATTTTAAGTTCAATAGTCATAGGGGAAGAATGCCTCTGGCGCAATGGGAAGAAGTTCCTTCATGAAGTAGGAAAAACTCCTTGTAAAAGATATAAGGTGAGTAATGGAACTTCTGTATGGTGGATCCCAGAAGAACCTACCATGTACTGGACCCAGGAAAAAGTAAAGAAAGGAAATTGTAAGTATAATAATAAAATCAGACTTTTTCAATGTAATGATACAGGGAAGAATCTTTACTTTGGCATCCCAGAAATTTCCACATTTTGGGAGAATATAGATCAGCAAAAATCTGACTATTGGAAAGCTCCAGATGGCTTATTCTGGATATGTGGAAAAAGAGCATAGCCAAAACTTCCCTCTCAGTGGAAAGGGAGTTGTACTCTGGGAATCATACAGCCAGGAGTTTTTCTTTTACCAGGGCCTGAGGGGGATCACTGAGGGATACCAGTTTATGAGGATCTAAAGAGAAACAAAAGATATTTGATTGGAGGATTTAAAAAATGGGGAGATGAGGAATGGCCCCCTGAATGTATATTGCAAACGTATGGGCCAGCCACATGGGCACAAGATGGGAGTTGGGGATATCAAACCCCAATTTATATACTAAATTGAATTATAAGACTCCAAGCCGCTGTAGAGATAATAACGAACAAAACTGGTCGGGCAATGGAATTAATATCAAGGCAACAGACCCAAACAAGAGCAGCTGTGTATCAGAATAGGTTAGCTTTGGACTATCTATTAGCTGAAGAAGGGGGTGTTTGTGGAAAATTCAATACATCAGATTGCTGTTTAAAAATAGATGACAATGGGGATGCTGTCTCAGATATAGTCAATGATATTAGAAAAATAGCGCATGTACCAGTTCAAAAGTGGGAATCAATGCTAAATACTAGCTGGTGGGATAACTTGTTGGGAATAGAATGGTGGAAAAAGTTAGGCTTCTTCCTTCTATGCACTACTGCTGGTCTAATATTTCCTCCTTGTTTGATCCTCTGTTTCATTCAGCTCATCTCCAGTGTAGTCCAAGGCATGCAATTAGTGACCATGGATCAAAAGTTAGATACAACAAAAAGGGTGCAAAGGATTATGGTATTAAAGAAACAAAATAATATACAAGACCCCTTTCAAGAAGCAAGATTGATTTGTGAAGAAAACGAGCGAAGAATAAAAGCTAGAAAACAATGAAAATTGCTGGAGCCAAATTAATTATAAAGAGGGAGAATTGTGAAACATGCATATTATATGGCTCTACGCAGATAGTTACTGTATGTATTATGTTATATTGATTAGTTGTGCTGTATTAACATTTTAATAGTACGGTAAATGTAGTTTTGTACTCAAAATGAAGCTTTAGTAGTTAAAATAGAAAGTATGTATGTGGGGTTTTTTTAAGGAATGAGATACTCGCTTTGAGTTAATCATCACAGAACACATAAATCTTCCAGAGAAGAGGAATTTATGGTTTTCTTATGAGAAGAAGCTAATTTCTTCAGGCCTTGATCAGATGCGAAGACGCCGTGGGGATTAAAGGAAACAATTGACATACAACAGACAGAGTTTCTTGTTTTAAATAGAATGTATGCATAACCATGAAGTATATATGAATATGCAACAGTGTATTGTTTTGAGGGTGATTCCTTTGTTCACAAGGTATGCTTGTCGTGGCTTAAGTGCCCAAGAGCATCCAGACATCCGCAAGTCTTTGCTTTTTATTGTCTCGTAATTGTCCTAACTCTAAATTTTTATTACCCTAATTGTGTTACTAATTTTATAACTGTGATAAGTTAAAAAGGACTCTTTGTTCATCAAGACAGAAAGGAGAAGCCTTGTGTAGATAACAGAAAACCAAAGGAGAAGCCTTGTGTAGATAACAGAAAACCGCAAGACAGAAACTAGACAGTATGTTGATTACTTAAGCTGATTGTGTAACTAGAACTTAGGCGCATATAACATACAGCCTTATATGGAAAAGATCATTACAGGGCCGTGGACTTTCACCGAGGAAGAAGAGAGGAGCCTTCGTCAAACGACCACCAGAGAGTAGAAGAAGACCCCCTAGCAACAGAGGGCTCAAGCGCAGAGTACACCCAGAAATACCGCGGACACGGAAGAAAAAGAGTATAAAAAGACTGTGGGAAGGGGGAAACGGTGTGAGCCGTAGGCGGAGCGCTGACTCCCCAGCTGCACCCAGCGCTGTTTGCTTGCCATAGCTTGCTGTAACCAATAAATTTCTGATTGACTCTCGAAAGGCTGAACAAATTTTTCGCCTCAATTTATAACAATCTGGTGCCGTGACTCGGATAAGGGCTATCCGTTGGAAGGTCCTCACGGGGAGGCGCCCTTGCTGCCTTGGCAGCGAGCCCCACTCAGGTGTCTTCCCTCTGGGACCCTTACCGACGAACCCAAATTCGGTGGCAAGCAAAGAATAGCCGGCAACCCCTTAATCTTTGTGCACAAAGTCCCGGGCAAAGACACAGGACTGTGTAAGTACCTTTCAGTGGTCCTTCGGGGCTACTGAGGTTGCTTCATTTAAAGGAAACGGGGGCCACTCGGTTGGGGTTGGGATCCCGGAGTGTGATGAGTGAGACGTCTCTGTGAGACGACGTGAGCATGGACCTCATAGTAGTGCGTTTCCCACACCCGGCGATGGGCTGGGCCACGAATTGAGGGAAGCGTGGAGGTGTATGTAAGAAGGCACTCCAGAAGAGGGGACAGAGGAAAAGCAAGCCCTCTGGTCCCATGGGTGGGGGAACCCCTGTAAAGCTTCCCCAAATTCCTCCAGATAGCCCATTAGGACTAATGATTAAAAATTGGGATGCCTTCCCCTCCAGGAAAGGAAAGGACAAGGTGAAAATGGTGCACTACTGCATGGAGGTTTGGGGAGGGAAACAAATAAGAGGGGACCATTTGTACTGGCCAGTGTTTGGCTCATTTGAGGATTGGATACGTCAGGCTTTAAATATTTATGTGAATTCTGAAGAGCCTTTGAACTTAGAGGAAAGCAAGTACGCCTCCCTCTGGATAGTGGGGGAAACTTGCACTAAGTTGTTTGCACTTAGTACTAGGGAAAAGAAATGATTGAAAGAGAATACAGACCTACCCGATTCCACCCATCCACCCTACATACCTCCTCCCTCTCCACCACCTCCTCCACCCCCCCCCCCCCCCCCCCCGCCCCATTCTCCTCTCCGGGACCTTTACCCACCCCTACCTCCACATTCACCACAACATCCTGAACCCTCTGCCCTGGTACAAGATAACTGGGTACAAGATGACTCGGAGGGGGATGAGTTGAATGTTGAGCTCCAGGGGAATAACCAGCGGGTAACTAGAAGGCAGACTAGGAAAAGGCGGGAGGAATTGGGATTGTTCCCACTCTGAGAAGCAGGAATGGGTATGGTCCCTAACCCTAATGCAGGGCAACCGGGGCAACCAGCCCAAATCTTAGGAGTTGGATATGTGTCTGTACCCTTGAACTCGGGAGATGTGAGGGAGTCCAAAATGGAAATGGGACACCTCTTAGAGGACCCTCTTGGAGTTGCTGAAAGGTTAGACCAATTTCTGGGTCTTAACGTTTATACTTGGGATGAGATGCAATCTATTTCAGGTATATTATTTACCTCAGAGGAAAGGAGGATGATTAGAGATGTAGGGATGAGAATATGGGATGATGAACACCAACAAGGGCCCCTCGCAGACACCAAGTGGCCTATGCAACGCCCTGACTGGAACAACCAGGATCCACAACACAGAGCCCATATGGTAGCTTTGCGGAATATTATAATACAAGGAATAAGAAGAGCTGTCCCTCGAGGACAGAATATTCACAGGGCTTTTCGGGAACAGCAGAAAAAAGATGAAGACGCCACAGAATGGTTGGAAAGGTTGAGAAAAACCTTTCAGTTATACTCTGGAGTGGACCCTGATACCCCAGTAGGGGAGGCCTTGCTAAAAACACAGTTTCTAGCGAACTCATGGGTGGACATTCGGAAGAAGCTAGAAAAATTGGAGGATTGGCAAGGAAGAGGATTGGATGAATTATTGCGAGAGGCGCAAAAAGTTTATGTAAGGAGGGAGGATGAAACTCATAAAAAGCAAGTTAGGATGATGGCAGCGGCAGTTCGGGAAGGACAGAAAACTGCCTCCTCCCCTTTACAGAAGGGGGCAGCCATGCGGGGAAATAAGCGAGTTCCAAGGCGGACTGATGGGATTGATGAGAGGAAGGAGGAAAGAGGAATTACCTGCTTTTACTGTGGGAGGAGGGGTCATATGAAGCGGGAATGTCAACAAAGGATGGCTGATGAAAAACAGTTTCATGAAGACTAGGGGTGTCAGGGGCTCTATCTGCTGGGGACGAGAGAAAGAACGGAGCCCCTGGTAAAGCTAAAGATAGGTCCCCAGCAGCAAGAATACGAGTTCCTTGTGGACTCGGGGGCAGAAAGATCAACCGTCCAGACCCTTCCCCGGGGGTGTAAAATTCCATCTGACACAGTACAGGTAGTCAGGGCAAAAGGGGAGCCTTTTGGAGTACCTATGATAAAAGATGTCTTTTTGGAGACTGATTCTAAATTGGGGGTGGGATCCTTTTTATTAGTTCCCGAGGCAGATTATAACCTACTTGGACGGGACTTGATGACTGAATTAGGAATAGGAGTGTAAGTAATAGAGGAGAAATTGAGCCTAAAACTGTGTCCTCTACGGACCACCGATGAAGCTAAAATCAATCCAGAATTGTGGTACACCCCCGATACTGTAGGAAGATTGAATATTGAACCTTTTGAAGTAACCATCCGGAACCCTGAGATACCTGTGAGAATAAAACAATACCCTCTATCTAAAGAAGGGAAGCAAGGGTTGAAACCTGAAACTGAGAGACTCTCAAAACAAGGTCTCCTTGAACCATGCATGTCTCCTTTTAACACACCCATCTTACCCGTAAAGAAACCGAATAGTAGTTATAGGCTAGTTCATTATTTGAGAGAAATTAACAAAAGAACTGTTGAAAGATTTCCCATAGTAGCTAACTCGTATACACTTTTAAGTCAATTAGGACCTGAAAATCAATGGTACAGTGTAATACACTTAAAAGATGCTTTTTGGGCCTGCCCTCTTAAAGAAACCTCCAGAGATTATTTTGCCTTTAAATGGGAAGACCCGGATACCCATCGAAAGCAACAACTGAGATGGACTGTCCTCCCTCAGGGATTTACAGAATCTCCTAATTTATTTGGACAAGAATTAGAACAAATACTGGCAGATTACTCCTTAGGTGAAGGAACAGTTTTAGAACAATATGTAGATGATTTACTAATCGCAGGCAAGGAGGAGGAGGTAGTAAGGAAAGAAAGCATAAAGCTACTAAACTTCCTAAGTTTGAAGGGACTTAAGGTTTCAAAGTCTAAGCTACAGTTTGTAGAAGAAGAAGTTACATACTTGGGACATAAGTTAACCAAAGGAACTAAGAAATTGGATGCTGAAAGGGTCCAAGGTATACTCTCATTACAAGCCCCACAGAATAAGAGACAGATACGGCAGTTGTTAGGACTTTTTAGATACTGTCGACAGTGGATAGTGAACTTCAGTGGGAAAGTTAAATTTCTGTATGAAAAATTAACTAAGGAGAGATTACTCAAGTGGACACCTGAGGATGAGGACCGACTAAAAGCCCTAAAGGTTGAATTGGTAAATGCACCAGTCCTCAGTCTCCCTGATCTAAAAAGACCATTCTTCCTATTTATTAATGTGGAAGAGGGAACTGCATATGGGGTGCTGGCCCAGGACTGGGCCGAGAACAGAAAACCAGTGGCGTATCTGTCAAAACTCTTAGACCCTGTTAGTAGAGGGTGGCCCACCTGCTTACAAGTAATAGTAGCTGCTGCGCTCTTAGTAGAAGAAGCAGAGAAAATAACCTTTGGAAGTGAGCTGCGGGTCTTATCCCCTCATAACATCCGGGGAGTTTTGCAGCAAAAAGCTGAAAAATGGATAACAGATGCCAGGCTGCTTAAATATGAGGGCATCCTAATATCATCCCCTAAATTGACTATAGAAACTACCAGTTTACAAAATCCTGCTCAATTCCTATATGGGGAACCAACTACTGAACTGGCACATGATTGCCTCCAACAAATTGAGGAACAAACCAAAATACGACCAGATTTGGAAGAGGAAGAACTAGCCTCAGGGGCCCGGTTATATGTGGATGGATCCTCTCGGGTTGTTGAGGGGAAGAGGAAATCCGGATACGCTGTGGTAGATGGAAAAACCTTCAGGATAATAGAATCTGGCCCCCTTAGCCCTAGCTGGTCAGCACAAGTATGTGAACTATATGCAGTACTCAGAGCATTAGAATTGTTAAAAGGAAAATCCGGAACCATCTACACTGATTCTAAATATGCTTATGGGGTAGTACACACTTTTGGTAAAATTTGGGAAGAGAGAGGATTAATTAACTCACAAGGAAAGGGGTTAATACATGAGGAGCTAATCCGATGCGTTTTACAAGTTCTCAGATATCCAGAAAATATAGCAGTTGTGCATGTCTGTGGCCATCAAACAGGAATAGGAGCCTCCATTAGGGGAAACAATTTAGCTGATCAAGAGGCCAAGAAAGCTGCGCTACTGACTTTAAAACATAAGCCAGAGGTTACGTGGAGGGAGGATTGCTCCGCTTGTGGGGATGATTTAGAAACAACACCGTGTTGGTCATGTTGGAAAATGTTTGGAGATGATTCCATCAGATGTGCCTGTGATAACCCCCAAAAGAAACACTGCTGGTATAATGGCTCAAAGGAATATTTATTAACATTCACAGTACAAGAAAAAGAAAAATTAGACTAAAAATGGGAATACGGGAAAAGGAGGAAGACAAGTGGGTATTACCCGATGGTCGAGAAGTACTCCCGAAAAGTGTAGCCATGAGAATCCTGCAGGCTATACATGATAAAACCCATTGGGGCACCCAGGCCTTAGTCGATCAGTTTGCCATCAAATACATGTGTATAGGGATCTATAATCTGGCTAAACAGGTAACCCAACGCTGCCTGACCTGTCAAAAGGTAAACAAGCAACAACAAAGAGAGAGACCAATGGGTGGGAGAGAGTTAGCACAAAGACCTTTCTCTCATATACAAGTGGACTTTACTGAACTACCCAAAATAGGGAGATACAAGTACTTATTGGTATTAATAGATCACTTGACACACTATGTAGAAGCATTCCTCACCACCAGAACAACATCTCATGCGGTAGTTAAGATACTTTTAGAACAAATCATACCTAGATACGGGATTATAGAGATCCTAGATTCTGACAGGGGCCCCCACTTCACTTCAAAAATAGCAAAAGATGTTCTCACCGCCCTGGGGACTCAGTGGAAGTATCATACTCCATGGCACCCGCAAAGTTCCGGGAGAGTGGAGCGGATGAATGGGGAAATCAAGAAACAGTTAACTAAATTAATGCTAGAAACAAAGATGTCTTGGGTCAAGTGCTTGCCCTTGGCTCTATTAAATATCTGCACTCAACCCCGCACTGCTGTGGGGATATCCCCTTTTGAGATGCTATTCGGAATGCCCTATGACATGGAAGCCCCTGTAGATCACCCTTGTTTGAAAGATTCTCAGATCAATACCTACATAGTGCAAATTATGAACAGAAGGAGAGAATTGAGGGAAAAGGGGCTGTTGACTCAAAGACCTCCATTAGATTTAACAATAAATAAGATTAAGCTTGGAGATAGAGTACTCATTAAATTGTGGAAAGAAAATTCTTTAACACCTCGTTGGGAAGGCCCCTTCGTTGTTTTACTCACCACAGAGACAGCAATTCGGACCGCCGAGAAAGGATGGACCCACGCGAGTCGAGTTAAAAGGTCGATCACTACAGCTGACCATTAGAGAGTAAGGAGCCAACCCGGAAACCTGAAGGTCACCTTGAAGAAAAACTAACGGACTCAGTGTGGGTAATCCAGATAGACCAAGAAGGGGAACAAAAAATATACACTTACCCCTTGGCTGATGATTTATAGAGTAGTGTGTAAAGAAATACGTTGTGATTGTTATCCTTTTGTGTGCTTTGTTTGTAAAACTTGCCAAGAACGGTGGTGGGTCCATTGCCACAAAGTAAAGCCCCCTACTGGGATTTGCTCCAGCTGCTACAAGCTAGAGCGAGGATTAACAAGAATCATATTAGAGTTAGGGGAATTGGAGAATAAGTGGGTAAAGTTCAAACCAGAAGAGTGGTGGGAAGTTTACAGAAAAGGGGTTAACCCTGAGAATTTTTGTTTCCACCTGAATGAACCTGCCCCCCCCACCCTTGTTGCCCATATTGTAAACCAGTGTTGTCGGAAAGAGCTGAAAGAAATCCCGTGTGACTCATCCCTGGTCAAGGATAAGAACTGGGAGCAGTATAAGGCTAGAAGGGGAAAAGGGAATGGATGCGCTGGAGAGTACCACTGCTGCCGAGAAGATGGTAATCCCCGCGGCTTGAAGCACCCGAGTCGACGGGCGAGGCAGAGGGGTAAAAACCAGGCTCTTCCCAATCCCAAGTGGAATAATGCAGAAATACTCCAAATATTACCGACTGGGTATTGATAATCTCCCCAAAGGTACCGACTCAACCACCCCGAGTAGACAAAAAGGGCAACAAGCTAAAAGGGGAATGGTAGGGAATTATGTGTTAAGTGCAAAACCAGGACTCCATCCTCCTTGGCAAGTTATCGTTATTGTAATTCTGATTATGTTATTGCCAAGAAGATATTCTCAATTTTCACATCAACCCTTTAAATGGATATTAACCTGAGTAGATGGGAAGGAAATTCAAACTCGGATATCATCTGGATCTCCTAGTTTTACATCGTCATTATGTACATTGGCCCCCATCAAACCATGTCTAAATAAAATAGGTTTCTATATGTGTCCAGCATCAAATCCAGGAAAGGGATATTGCAATTACCCCGGGGAATACTTCTGTGGGCATTGGGGCTGTGAAACAATAGCATCAGATTGGTCAGTAGAAGGAGATCAATGGCTTACTGTTTCTTGGGGACCCCGCGGCTGTAAAGCTCCGCAGAAGGACTGGTCAGGCAGCATAGTCAATCAGGGGAATTGTCAATTTGTGTATCTGAATGTAACTAAACCATCAGATCCAGGATGGACAGTGGGATGAACATGGGGTTTTTGGTACATGGAACCCGGTAAGGACAGAGGCAACATGTTCACCATAAAGAAGGAGCCTATCCCACCAGATACCCGACCAGTAGGCCCTAACCCAGTAATAGCCAAAGATGGAGAGCCAGGTTATGTTGAAATAATCAGTAGTCAAAGTAACTCAGGAATAGAAAATTCAACTGTTGATAACCAGACAATAGTACCCCCTAGCAAAGATTCTCAATTTAACACCCTCTAGAAGCTAGTAGAGGGAGTGTACCGGGTCTTGAATGTAACTAACCCCTGGCTTACAGAGCATTGTTGGCTTTGCTATGATGTTAAACCCCCATTTTATGAAGCTGTTGGAATATCAGAAAAGGCAAGACGTGCAAATAGCAGTAACCCCCCTTCATGTAATTGGAAAGATTCGTGGAAGCAAGGAATCACATTAGCCTCAGTAACAGGGAAGGGGAGATGCATTGGCCGAGTGCCCCAGCACATAGAGTTCCTGTGCGAAACAATGACTACAGCAAAATGAGAGGATAAGCCAACCAAGTGGTTACTCCCTGCTAAAAACACAAAGTGGATCTGTGCAAAAGGAGGACTCACACCCTGCATCTCCCTGGAAATTTTCAATGAGACCTCAGATTACTGCATACAAGTAGTCACAATCCCAAAAATTATCTATCACCCTCAAGACTATGTATATAACCTACAAACTACCCCAGCACACCATCTACAAAAACGAGAACCTTTTACTGCACTTACAGTGGCTGCTTTAATGCTCATGGGGGGAGCAGGTGTAAGCACGGGAGTGGCCTCCTTAGTAAAACAAACGAAAGAATTTCACTCTCTAAGGGTAGCAGTGGATGAGGACTTAGAGTGAATAGAGCAATCGATATCAGCCTTAGAGAAATCAGTAAGATCCCTATCTGAAGTGGTTTTGCAAAATAAGAGAAGATTGGACCTCCTGTTCCTACAGCAAGGAGGGCTATGTGCAGCGCTCAGAGAAGAGTGTTATATCTATGCAGATCACACAGGGGTAGTCAGGGATACAATGACAAAACTAAGGGAAGGATTAGAGAAACAAAAAAAGGAAAGAGAAGCCCAAGAAAGCTGGTATGAAACCTGGCTCAGCAGTTCCCCGTGGCTAGCTACCCTATTGTCCGCAATTGCAGGGCCCCTAATTTTGCTGATTTTAAGGCTAAACTTTAGCCCCTGTATTTTTAATAGGATCATAGACATAGTAAAGGGGAGATTGGAGGCCGCTCACCTCATGTTGATAAGAGCCAAATATGAACCCATACCAGAGGATCCTGAAACTAATGAAACCTTAACCCTTAGCTTACAAGAACTAAAAAGGTTTGATGAACAAAATAAAGAAAAAGAAAAGGGGGGACTGTGATAAGTTAGAAATGACTCTGTGTTCATCAAGACAGAAAGGAGAAGCCTTGTGTAGATAACAGAAAACCAAAGGAGAAACCTTGTGTAGATAACAGAAAACCGCAAGACAGGAACTAGATAGTATGTTGATTACTTAAGCTGATTGTGTAACTAGAACTTAGGCGCATATAACATACAGCCTTATATGGAAAAGATCATTACAGGGCCGTGGACTTTCACTGAGGAAGAAGAGAGGAGCCTTCGTCAAACGACCACCAGAGAGTAGAAGAAGACCCCCTAGCAACAGAGGGCTCAAGCGCAGAGTACACCCAGAAATACCACGGACACGGAAGAAAAAGAGTATAAAGGACTGTGGGAAGGGGGAAATGGTGTGAGCTGTAGGCGGAGCGCTGACACCCTGGCTGCACCCAGCGCTGTTTGCTTGCCATAGCTTGCTGTAACCAATAAATTTCTGATTGACTCTCGGAAGGCTGAATAAATTTTTCGCCTCAATTTATAACATAACCATTTAATTATTATTAAACTTTTAAAATTAAAAAAAAACAAGTGATTGGCATTTTTCACACTACAGTACCACAGTAGTCCTAATAGCTGCTGTAATGAACAGAGTTCCCTGTGTTCCTAGGGACGCGGGCAGGGCCTTCCTAGTTCCCGTAGCAACACTGGAAGGGCTGCTGGCTCTAGCTGAGTACCGATATTGAAATGTTAATTAGCTAATTGCTCTGTTTCTTTTCTCTAAACTACCTGGAGATAACCTGCCTCCCCCACCCACGCTGCCATTCTGTGACTAAAATGCAAATAAAAACCCTTGGGACCATGGGAGCGTTTTTTAGGGGATAAAGACACCCATAAATAAAGAACTAAACACAGTAGAGGGGGCTAGACAAATGCCCTAGCTGAGGAAGAGGGAAACACATCCCCTGATTGACTTTTGCCCATCACCATCACCTACAAAAGACTAGAGTAGGCTGTGGGAAGCAAAGACAAAGAGATGGAATTTCCTGGTGTTGCCACAAGGAAAGGAGAGGGGACAGCTGCTGTTCTGGACTTCAGCAACAGACTCTGCATGCCTCCTTCCCTTTCAGCTAACTGGGAAATCTACAACAGTGGGGGCGAGCTCCGTGTCAGGCCCCCTGCCCAGCTGATCTTTTTAATAAAGATCTGAACATTAATAAAGGCATTAGCCCTGTTCATTTCAGCTGCTTAACCTCCTTTTTTGATCGTGAAGGAGGTAATGCAATAATTCCTGCTTGCAGTAGTAACACTCGGGGCGTTCGTTCTTTGTGTTCTCACATGTCCCTTTTCACGGGACAGGCTGCCCTTTTTGTGCTGGCCTCACGTGGCTTTGGGGACGCTGCTCCTGCTTCTGCACTTTTCTTACTGCTGCCACTAACACCCGTGCATCTACTTTCTGTTTTTCTTCATCTCTCCTCATATAAACCTTTTGTGCTTCTCTCAAAAATTCCTGCAATCCCCTCTCCTGCCAGTTTTCTAGTTTCTCAAGTTTCCTCCATATATCTCCCCAAGATTTCGCTACAAATTGTGGTTTTAGTAATACTTCTCCTACGGATGAATTTGGATCAACTCCTGAATACATTTGTAAACCCTTTCTTAATCTTACTACTCTGTAGGAGATTCGTCTCTCCTATAGCCCTTTCTAAATACTTTGCTAATGGTTTTCCCCTCGGGGCACTGCTTCTCAAATTCCTTTTATTATAACGTTCTTTAAATCTACTACATTTCGCTGACTCTCTTCTGTTTGAGCATTCCACACAGGTCTTTGGTTTGGCTGCTTCTGATCTCTGGGTAGATCTTGTGGATTTCAGTGTTCTCATTCCTGTATGCCAGCTTGCCTTATCATCTCTCTTTCCTCAATAGTAAACAAAGTTCTCAATCTGGCTTGTATGTTATCCCATGTATAAACGCTGGTTCCCAGAAACTTCTTTAACCCGTCTGCCACCCTTAGGGGATCATCTATTAAGCTACCCATCTCTCTTCTGAAGGCTCTGATGCCCCCGGTGTTAAGTGGCACATTTACATATCCAATAACTCCTGGTGCAGTTGGTATTTTTCTCAACAGGAGAAGATTGTGCTCCCTTTTTCTCTCTTCCTCACCCCCACCGCTTTCGCTATCGATTCCCTCCCCCGTTTTACTCTGTGTTCCTCCCGCAGGAGGAGAAAGAACAACCCCGGGCGGGGGGAGTGGGGGGGCAGCCGGTCCCGCAGCTTCCGCAGGCTGGGATGGAGGCCGGGGCAGCTGCACCTGCATGGGCTGGGACGGGGGCACAGGGACCGGATGTGAGGCCCGAGGATGTGGTGCCCGAGCTGGCGGGGGCAGGGGCGGGGGCGCTGGTATCGGGTGGGGTTGCCGTGCCTGCTGTACAGCCAATAGTCTAAGGGGTCTGAGTTCTTGTTCCTTTCCTGATTTTTACTGTAAATAACCGAACTGCTGATCCCACCCAGATCTTTGCATCCAGATCCCGCAGTTCCTTTCTATTTACATAAGCTTTCAGGACGTGACACACCCATTCCTCAAATGCCCCGAACATGGGCTAAAATCAAATGACTCCTAATCTCTTTTCCTCCCCACACATCCATGTAAAAATTGATAATTTTTTCCTTCGATTTCCCTTTTTTTGAATGACATTCTTCCCAGTTTTCCAGTAAAAAACCTAGGGGACTCTCTGGGGGAATATCTGGTGTTATAAATTGAGGCGAATAATTTGTTCAGCCTTTCGAGAGTCAATCAGAAATTTATTGGTTACAGCAAGCTATGGCAAGCAAACAGTGCTGGGTGCAGCTGGGGAGTCAGCGCTCTGCCTACGGCTCACCCCGTTTCCCCCTTCCCACAGGCTTTTATACTCTTTCTTCTTCTGTGTCCGTGGTATTTCTGGGTGTACTCTGCGCTTGAGCCCTCTGTTGCTAGGGGGTCGTCTTCTACTCTCTGGTGGTCGTTTGAGGAAGGCTCCTCTCTTCTTCCTCGGTGAAAGTCCACGGCCCTGTAATGATCTTTTCCATATAAGGCTGTATGTTATATGCGCCTAAGTTCTAGTTATACAATCAGCTAAAGTAATCAACATACTATCTAGTTCCTGTCTTGTGGTTTTCTGTTATCTACACAAGTCTTCTCCTTTCTGTCTTTCAGTTTCCTTAATGAGGAGCAAAGAGTCCTTTCTAACTTATCACAGTCCCCCCTTTTCTTTTTCTTTATTTTTTTCATCAAACCTTTTTAGTTCTTGTAAGCTAAGGGCTAAGGTTTCATTAGTCTCAGGATCCTCCGGTATGGGTTCATATTTGGCCCTTGTTATAAATGAAAAATGATCCAGCCAAATTAAAAAAATAAAAAGAATTTATTTTAGCAATAGAGATCTAACTTAGCTAGCCACAAGGAAAAGGACAGTGCCGAGCCCGGGATCGGCGCTGGGTGCAAGACACAGAGATCAGCCTCAGCAGAGGTTTCACTCTATGCTCCCACCCCACCATCCTGATACAAGCGATTTTTATAGGGAAAATTTTGCCTGAAGCCAGGATTTCGGCATTCAGTCCTTTGTTTCATTCAAAGTCCCATAAGTTGATGAGATTTCCTTCTCGGCAACAAGGCAGAACAATTCAAAGTCCGGTGTCGTTCGGGTCGTTCACGCAATGATCAGCGGCTGGGTGTCTCCATATCGCCTCAGGCGAGCCACATCTTTTTGCTTGTAAATCGGGTTTCAACACACACCTGGTTTTGCCTGAGAAGGGGGGCTTCTAATGCCAAAGGGTACATTCTAACAATTATTTAATATTATATATATGTCGCTTTTTGTTCCTTTCTTCTCTCTCCGACTTCCTTGTTTTCGCCCGGACACTCTTTCCCGGAACGCTGGCCAGGCGTTTCCGGGGGCCGCCGGAGAGAGAGAGAAGCGACAAACACCTTTGCAGGTTCGTCTGATACGGATACAGCTATTTAAATAGCGCTAGCAAGACCGAGATAAAGAGACTGAAGAGAGTGGACACTTGTTGTGCAGTCCAAAGTAGGTTGTATTTGCCCGATCACCGCACGTACAAGTGACCCCGATCTCGGGTCCAGACAAAGATTTTACAGGGAAAAATAAGAGATAAGGTGAGACCAATAGAACAATGCCCAGTGTGAATACATTATAGGTAAAATCCAATGGGAATAACTCCAGGGGGAAGGATGAATACACGTAAAAATACAGAATAGAAACTCCAGCTTTAGGTTTAGAAAATAGAAACTCCCATCTCAACTTCACAAAGCCCTTTTGCTCCATTTGTGTAGCTGCACACTGCAACATATATATATCATGCAAAAAAAATGGCGCGAATTATACCTGTTACATATAACAATCCCCCACCTTTTATATTAACCCATTAATTCGCGCCCTACTTATTAGTTCTACTAGTTTCTATAGTTTTTCTTTTATCTTACGGTTACAGAGCCCACAACGAGTTTGATATATATATTTTTTCTTACTTCCCCATGTTCAAGTCCTCTCCCAGAATTTAGTGGTAGTATTTGTGTATATGTTCTCTTCCCTTTATTTGTTTTTCAAATCTGGCTAGGGCTTCAGCTGCCCTGCTATGTGGTGTCTCCTCTTCTAGTGTCATCAGTTTTGATACCTGGTTCGTTTTTCCTAGAGCGGATTCTGGATCTGTGGGTAATGCTGCCATCTGCATCCCCTGTACTACTGAGTGTATGAGCCTTCTCAAAAAGGGGATGAGACAGGGTAGGAATATGACCCCTGCCACCGAGCATGGAATGAAGAAAATTACATTTTTCCACCAGGCCCCGTCGAACAAATGGTCCCACCACGATGACTGGAGCAGAGAGTTCCATTTTTGTACCGGGACGTGGGCTACTCGTTTAATCTCTGTGGCCAGGTCTCTAATAGTCTCCCCATAATCATCTATCTCCACACAACACTGAGATTCGTTAAATTTCCCACAGACACCCCCTTCCTCGGCTAGTAAGTAATCGAGGGCTATCCTGTTTTGGTATACAAAGGCCCTCATCTGAGAGTGTTGCTTGGATAATAATTCGAGGGCATCTGAGGTGTGATTGGATACGATCTCTACCACAGCCTGCAGTCTTATTAAGCGGTTCAGCAAATAGATGGGGGTCCTATATCCCCATGACCCATCCTGTGCCCACGTTGCTGGACCATAGTATTCAATAATTCTTTCAGTGGGCCATTCGTCTTCCCCCCAAGTTTGTCCCCCACCAATGAGAGGGAATTTTTCCTTTAAGCTTCTCCTCTCCCAATATAGAGATTCATACAAGGGGCCCCCCAGTGAGTTGCTTTCTGACCTGGGTAAAGTGAAGAAAACAGGTCTGATTAGTCCTACCGTGCAGGATCCCTTCCAGCGTTAAGGTAACTCACTGTAGGCCTTTTTCTCACAGATCCAGTACAACCCATTTGGTGCTTTCCACCTATTCCTTATGTTCTCCGGTTCATCCCAGTACTTACTTAACTCGCTGATTGACTGGTATGGGTTGGCTCCAGGGCTTTTGTTCCAGCAAAGCCCGATTTTATCACTGCATTCGCACTTATCCTTTTTCTCCTGGCTCCAATACCCAGTAGGGTTTTCGGGCTGCCAGGTCCTTATTTTGCTGGTAGAGTTAATGGTTAAAGTGGATATGCATGGAGTGTAGCCTACAACTTCTGAGTATTCTCTACCTTCTCTGCTGAGACAGAAAGTTCCAATTACCCGTTTATCCAACACCCACCCCTCTGATCTTTGAATTATACTGGGGGTCCAGTCGGCCTTCCACTTCAGTAGTTGTTCAGGAGTCAAACCCTCGCCCTTCCAAGGCCATTTCTCAGCAGATTTTAGCCCCCCACAGATCCAGCAATTCGACAACCCTAGTTCCATGGCAATTTCCTGCACCAGATACACAAATAGATTCTGATCTGAAGCAGGTAATCCCCATTTTGTGTATTGTTTTTCCAATTGGTCATATTGCTCACTTAGAGTTCTCAGTCTTTCCTGTTCCACCCTCTTTTTTCTCATTTCAGCCTCCTGTCTTTTTACCTCTTGCATTACCTGTTTCATCCTATTTTCTGGGTCCATTCCCTCTTTGTCCTTTGTGAAGCAGAATATCTTGTCATACTGTAAACAAACCCTGTTGTCCTGGTCCTCTAAAAGGTCCAGGATAATTGGCTCAGTTTTTAGAGGTATCTTATTTTCATACTTCAGGTTATTTCCCACCCAGTAGGCTTTTCCCCCCATCACACATATACCTAGTTCATCGGGGTTATAACACAGTGAATTACCTTGAAAGTAAGCAACAAAAACTGACTCTTGCTTCCCACCAATCCATACAGTACGATTACATTTGCTACAGGCTGGGATGGAAATTTCCCCTGGGCTCCTTCGGTGCAATTTATGTGCTGACTGTCCATTTTCGAGGTATTTTAATTTTTCCTTGAATTTATATGCCCCCTGTTGAGTGTTAATTTTAGAACAAGGTTTATTAGGCTTACCCTTACTGCAGTTCCATGGGGTCAGGGGCACTGGACCTCCTGGGTACCTGCCACCGGATTCCCCTGTTTCAGGGTTAGGAAGGTTACTGAGGCATGTGGCTAGACTCAGGCTCATCAGGATTACTCCCACTGCTAGGATTCCTCTGCCGTTCCCTGCGCCCACTGGGGTGCCTCCAGCGGCGGGGTAGACCATCTTCTTGGCAGCAGGAATCTTCGTCGGTGGTTTCGTACCAAGATGGAGCTGCATACCTTTGCTTAAAGGTAGGTGCCTCACCAGCGTAATTCAACAGGATCTGCGCTGCAGGGTACCTTGTTCAACCTACGGCACTCAACAGTAATAATTTTAGCTTTTGTTTGTAATTTCCCCCTCAATC